>NC_134280.1:45761710-46064741 GCF_949628215.1 Phalacrocorax aristotelis | reverse complement strand
AAGTAAATTCCCTCTGCCCCCTTCTCCAGTTTTGCTTCTGGTATAAAGGTGTAATCTTGCCTGACATTGCAAACATTCTTTCAGCAAAGGGAAGCTAGATCAGATCCATCCTAGTTTTGCCAAAGGAGGAAAAAGAACTTTGATTGTTATGAAGCTAGATAATAATAGGTATTACAGTAATAATAAAAAGTCTTAGAGTTAGAACAGAATAGGAATGCTGTCATTTAATAACAATGAAATACACAGTTCTGTGTATTTCACAGTCAATAGCTACTTAATTGCTTTATAAAGTTGTATGTTAAAAGGTTACATAAAATAATCTCTCCTTCCTACTAATTGCTGCTTATAGCAGTGGTTTTAAACTGTTATCTGATGTAAAAATGAAATTTTAAATCTGTGTTCTTACTCTTGTTTATTCAGGATATTTTAATAGAGAGGTTCACTGTTCTGGTCAACTTTAACTCTTAATCTACTTCTGGTTTTCTTTTTAAATCAGTTGCTGCCGAGTTCTGGATAATAAATTTGTGTTAAGAAATGGGGCATAGGGAAAGGAATATTGAAGTCTGCTTAGTGTGTGGTGTTTGCTTTATTTAGTGTCTTTTTGGTATTTTAGGAAGGCAGACATTATTTATTCTTATCTGTTTCTATAATTCTTCTGCTTTTACAGTTGGACCTAATATTTATTTTGTTCTATATTCTTGGTAATCGGCCTGTTATCCAGCTGTTAAGTCCTACCAGGGAGATAAATAAGGAGAGGGAAGTGATTCCATTCTAGAATAAAATTGCTTTGCACTCTCTCTGGACGACAAGCTCCAGAGAAGTGTAGTTTTAGGACATACTCTTCAGTCTCCTTAATAAAATTTTGAAATATTCAGAAGTAGTAAGGCTTATGGTTGTTAAATGTTTTCTCACAATAAAAGCAGTGCTCCAGCGAGCACTTGCCTCTATCCTGGTTTGCTTTTTTAATTGTAACACGGATTTTTAATCTTAAGTATTTAACAGAACTATTCTGAAGAACCTGTTTTACAGACTACCCACAGTGCAGAGCTTTAGGGCCAGTGTTTCGGCAACAGGCCTTTAGTTCTGACTCCTGTAGCTTACACTCAGAGTGAAGTACAGGGTAGCGTATGCATGCATATGTGCAAGTTTCGTTGTGCATTTGCATTTTCCCTACTTGTAATCTTTCCTGTACCCTGTTGTTTAGCCTAGGAATGCTCCAGCATGAAGTGTACATGTAGGAATTACTTTTTGTCTTCTATTAAAAAGTCATGACTTGCAGAGTGAGACATGCTGGCAACTTGTAAACAGCAGCTAAAAGAGAGTTATTTTTGGTTCATCTTAAAGTCTGTAGCTCCAAAACCTTGGTATACCTTCAGTAACTTAATATTCTAAATAATATTATTTCATATTCTCATAGCATGTGATTAAAACCAGCCTGTCTGTAGAGCCTTTTTGTGGTTTAAGGAATCCATAGCAAGAGTAAAATAGCACTTGCCCTAATTTGTATGTTGTCTTCAGTTGTGTTCCAGCTCTGAAAGCTTCTTCAGCTTCCAATTATAAAAAAAAATATATTTTGTTTTAATTGTTCTATAACCTGTATCCAAACGCATACTCTTATAGTTGATACTGAACCATAGAAAGACTGCAAATTCAGTTACTTTCTGGACACTTCAAGGTGCTGGAGTTTCCTGAAGAAAAATTATGTTGGAAAAAATTCACGTCTCTTGGGCCAAACACTTGAACTTACATTTATTGGCAAAGCATGTTTCCTTCTGAGCTGGATGGAGTCCTACAGGATCATTTGACGGTTCTAGGCATTTAAAAAGTACGTTTATGTCTCTAACAGAGAATCAGATAAGTCAACTTTTTCATTTCCAAAACCCTGCTTTCTTTCAGCATTTCTGTCTTACATAGCAACTGGAACAAGATTACAATGTTATACAGGTTCTTAGCTTGAAAGTGACTCATCTGTGAAATTCAGTGCATCTCTGTATAAGAAAATCGCATGCTTCATTTCAGCAGTTTTACACAGCCAGTGTTGTAAATTAGCCTAGATTAACGACTGTAAAAAATTGGCATAAGCATGTACTTTTATGTAAAAATCTTAATATTTACTTGTGTAAAGAATACTTGGTTTTGGAAGACTTTTGGGAAGGTATTAGTTTGCTAGGCTTCATGAATACTGAAATTCCCTAGCTGATCAACTGTCTCTAATATTGATGTTCAAAGGTGACTTTTTAAGTTCCACCTTTTAGGCTGTGTGCTTTTTATTTGGCTGCACTGTGAATTCCTCTGTCTTGGAGAAACAGAGTATAACAGCAATTTCTTCTGTTCTGTGGTCAGACTGCTTTTGACATTTTTCAAGAGGAAAACGTATGACAAAAGCGTAAAAGTAACCAATTCCTTAAAGTATTCTCATTCTATTTAATCACTTGCAAAGTATGCTGCTGCTTCTTTTTATTGGCTGTAAATCCTGTTTTTTTGGGGGTGGGGTTGAATTTGAAGCCTTCAGGCTCTATGGAAATATCCTAGTTACAATAAACATGCCTCCTAATTTAATTTCCACCTGACTTGTGGACTGCATGAAGCAATGGCAAGCCAAGATTAAGGACTGGATTTGTGCAGTGTGAAAGTGATCTTTATTCTCTTCACAGGCAAGGTGGTTCTGGGAAGCATATTTTCAATCGATGAAAGCAATTGCTCTTGCAACTCTTCAGATTATCAATGATAGAATTTACCCATATGCTGCCATTTCTTATGAAGAATGGAATGATCCCCCAGCTGTGGTAAGTAAATCAGTTTGATTCACTGAAAACAAATTGTGTGCTTGTGTTTTTCTCATATAAAAGATATGCACTATGAAACTTGGTAATAATTCTATGTATGTGTGTTTGTGTGTGTACGTGTTGTGTTGGTAACTTACACAGATGAAGCTAATATATTTTATGACAACTGGCAAAATTCATTCAAAATTCAAAATTCAAAAAGCAGTTCATTTTATGTCCTGACAGTGAAACACAAACTTTTAAATTTTCCTGTTGCACACACTAAATTGCTTGCTTATTTGTATATTTATTTATTTTTCATGCATGCATACACACACACACTCTTTACTTCTGTTGAATTTGTTGTGGGTTTAGTGCTTTTAAAAATGAGCAATGTCAGTGAAAATACTGAAGATATTAAGCAAGCTGCAAGGCTCTTTCATGTAATTCGAATGAAATAGCTGATCATTCCTATGCCTGCAATTTCTTAATGTTATTTCTACATAATTTCTCTTATACATAAACAGTTGATCAAAGCTTTGCTGTGTTTTTTTGTTTTTTTGTTTTTTAAAAAAAGTTTCACCACTTGAACCCACCTCTGTTAAGAAGGAACACTGGAGTATTAACTAACCACCTGCGCCAAGCAGCTGGTTCTGGTATTTTACTATATAAAAGCCTGCGGATGATTTTCACTCATAATCAGTTAATTTTCTCTGTGTCAAAATATAAAAAATAGTTTTGTTTTACTAATAAAACCAAACTTGTTAACTGTCTCACTTTATGATGGTTTAGGGAGTTTCTCTGAAAGCTGGGTAGGTGTGCTCAGGAGTAGAGTGTGTTTTACTTTCAGACCGATAGGGTGTGACCACTTGCTGACAAAGAGCAAGAAGCTCATTGCTGGGTTTCAGTAGATGATTTTCCATTGCCTAGCCAAAGGCATTAGTAATCTACTGTTGTCATTGCCTAGAGAGCAAACGTGGCACTTGTCAATATTTAAGGAAGAAATTAAGCTGCATAAGAAGTACGTGCATACTTTGCAAGAAGGGGTTCAAAGCATCTTAATGCCTTCAGATTATGCTAGCAAAACAAGCGCCCTGAAAAATCTAGTAAAATGAAGAAAATGGCTTTAGGATTACTCAGTCTTTAAAGGTGCACAAAACCATCTTCTCTTGGGTTCGCTCCTATACTGGAAACCCACCCATTTCTGGGGAAGCTAATCTTACTCTGAGCAACAAACAGGCTTTTTTTTTTTTTTTTTAATACTTGGAAAAAAATATTTCTATTAGTCATTCAACCTAGAGGTTCTTAAGCAGAAGGCTTATGACCAGAGACATGGCAACATACAGAACTCTGAAACTGTGGAGGAACACATAACAGCAATAGCATGCTAGAGCAGTACAAGGGGTAGGCAGGAATATTGTATCAATGTGCAATTGGAGAGAAAAGTTAGAAGGCTGGCTGCAATTAGGCAGGCCTGAATTTGTCCATGACGTTGGAGTTAACACCTTGTATCGTGCCTCTCCTGTACCATGAATGGTCAGTTTCTTGGTGGTTTTATGTCTCAGTTGAAACAATTTGATGTTTATTCTAGTCTATGAAAATTGCTTAATACGCGTATGAATTCATTTCTTGCTTCAATATGAAACAAATATCATTAAACATTCCTTTATGGGCTGTGTAAGCTCCATATTAGCCAGCAACACAGACTGCTTGTTACCCTTTCTCAGAGGGTCAGTTAAAGAAAATAGAATTCAGATCAGGAATTGTTCAAGAGCAGTTAAATTTGTACAACAGCAGTACAGAATCCTGTGATATCTTTAACTGGGGATTTTGATAGCTATTCTGAGCATATGTGAAAATTTCCTTCTGGAGGCTCTCTTTTCTCTTTTTTTTTTTTTTCCAAAGCCAGCTAATACTGTTAGGTTTTAACCCTTGTTCTTTGATTTTAAGCAAATAACTGGAGCCTTCTCCAATTTTTCTCTGAGGTTATTACTTTTTTTCCCTGTGAACGTATTTTATCTCTTTGAGGCGAGAGCATATTACAGTTGTGGTCTATAGGGGACCATATTTCTCAGGACTCAGCTAATTCCTAACTTCAGGCAGTTTAGAAGGTGATGATATATACAGTATCTGCTAGTAAATTTAATAAGTCAATAAATTTAATAATGGTTATTTTAATGTTTGTTTGTTTTTTTTAAATAATTGCGCTAGTGGTAATTCCACAGTTGGTGTCTGCTTCTCGGGAATAATGGTCCACTTGAGCCTGAGTGTGTTTCTCATCTAAGCTCAAGCATAATGTCCACTTATATCACTGTTACAGTTTCTAGTTAGCCTCTATGAAACATCATAGAAAGCAGGTACATATGTACATTTGAGGTAGCAGAAGATGGCAAGTGTCTCCTCTAACTCTGATAAGAAGACAAAATAAGTAAAGATGACTTGTGTGTGTTCCTCATTTACAAGAAAATTTCCATATTCTTCTCTAAATAACTCAAGATTGAAACATTTAAAGCAAATAATTTCAGGTTGGCCCCAGGGCCAGGTTATAGGTAACTTAAAACGAAGCACCTGCGAGATAACATTAATACCACAGTGAAATGTGCGAGTAACTGGATGTCATAAATTCTTATGTTACTGGCCAGAGCTGTACCTCCAGAGCTTGCCATATGTATTCTGCCTTTGAACTCGACTGGCTCAGCATCCGGTTCCTCTAGCTCTGCTTGTTGTTCCTTGTGGTCATGTGGTCAGTCAGGATTAAATGCAGTGCTCTTCTGTACACTCTTGTTCCTGTTACGCGGTTTAGATAGGAATGCGGATTTGCAGGAGGAGTGTGTAGAAGCTGTAGGCAGGTTTACAGAGGGTGCAGAGGTGCAATCACCATTTTAAGGGAACGGGCTTACTGTATTTAGCCAGTGATTTCTTTAATCAGCACAAGGCTGTTAATAGAGCTTGGATCCCTGTGATCTGAATAGTGAGGTTTTGAAAATGAGAGCATGGATTTGTCTATGGTATGTTTATATAGGAAAGGGCAGCTTTAATGGGTTTATGAGCTTATTTGCTATGACAAATACACCTTTCTGACAGAAGGAAGAGCTTGCAGTCTGTGCAAATCATCATGCAGAGGAGAATCCTTAGCCCTGGTTGCTTACCTGCCTGTCTCCTTGGTTTAAGCTTTCTTTTTCTTTGTGTGCTTATAGGGGTGAACTTTGCTTAGTACATCACTAGGATCCTGAGAAGTAACAGAAAAATAGAGCTCTAGTAAAATGTCCCGATTGTTAAGTGTTTTGCTGCTTGGCTGTTACAACTGTTTCAGGTGTAAAATAGAGCAGTAAAAACTTTGTTTCTACTTTGACAATTAGGGTAGTTCATAATTTTCCATTTTGCTCTGCATTTTGTTGAGCTATTGCAGCCTCTCATGGGTTTGCTTCCAGTTTTAAGATTCATCATCCAATTTGTCTATTTCCTAAGATTTTGTATAGTACTCCCTTTTATTATTTTGATTTAGTACAGTAGAATTGAATCTATATTGAGTTAGCAAACATTTTACATCTAAGTATGCTAGATAAAAGATATTTTTAACAACCTCAAATATCTGATTAAGTTTGTAACCACGACACCTGTGAAGAGAAAGCTGCATCTTTCACAAAAGGCTGCCTCAAGTTTGATGGCACTTGCAAAGTAGGACTGTTAGAGACTTAATGCTATTTTCTGAAGATTTTCTCTTCACTTTATTTTGAACTCTGATACTTCGAATTAGGACATATCTGCAAATATAATAATGATTATTCTCTTTTTAGCAATATCACATAGATTTTTTTGTATCTGAGGGGATGGCTATTATCCTGGATAAGCAGCATGAAAGTGATATTCATGCATTTAAAATCAGTGAGGTGTGCTCATGGCTAGATCTACATACAGATAAGCTTTATTTCTCTTCCTCAGCTATGCCTCAAGTCTCAACACAAAGAAACACCTTGTGTTGAGTCTGTAGTTTCCCAAACATTTTAAACCACTATAAGCAGATACTCATGCCAAAAGCAGTCCTGCGCTCTTCTACAGTTAGATGACAATTTCTCTATGTGCTACCTTCTTTTTGAATTTTCTAATTCACCTGTGGTGAATTAACTGAAATAATTTTCCTCATGTAAAACTTACCCAGCAAAAAAGAAAAAGAAAAAAGGAGAGGTGGGGAGCAAGGGAGGGACCGGGTGGCCAGAAGGCTGCTTTTTTTTTGGCATTAGTTTGGCTTATATTGACTCAAAATATTCATGAGGCTGTTGCCTGAGTATCTTCACCACAGTGTGGATGCAGCAGTAGTGCAGGAGGGTGTTTTTCCAGCAGGAGGGAGTATAAGGTACACAGAAGATAAATGCATATGCAGTTGTTTCCAGACTGTCGTGGTTTAGCCGGCAGCTCAGCCCCACACAGTCGCTCGCTCACTCCCCACCGGTAGATGGGGGAGAGAATCAGAAGGGTAACGCTCGTGGGTTGGGATAAGAACAGTTTAATAATTAAAATTAAAAGAAGCAACAACAGAAATGCAATGTAAAGGAGAACAACGAGAGGCGCAAAGCCCCGGGGGAGGGGGAAGGGAGGGGAGAGGGGGAACGAACCGCCGAAACAAACCGCACGCGCCGCAGCCGCTCACCGGCCGCCGACCCGACGCCGCGCCGCCTGCGCGCTTTCACCGCCCCCCCCACCCCCAAATATATTGGTCGTGGTGTCACATGGTATGGGATGAACCTGCCATTGGCCAGTCGGGGTCAGCCGTCCCCACCATGGCCCTGCCCCTCCCAGCCCCCCCTGCCACGCCACGCGGCAGAGCGCGGGAAGCTGGAAAGGTAGCCGACCCCCACAGTGAGGAGAATTAACCCCTTCTCAGCCAAAACCAGCACACCATACTTAGTACATTACATTGAGGAAGTGATCCAAGAGTTTTATGTATTTGTATGGGTTGACTGAAGACTGTTGGCCTTTTCTAAATAAAAAAAAAAAATACGTCATGAAGTGGATTACTTTCCTACTTATCCACTATCCTCTTGAGGAAGTAAAAGACTAGTAACATATAACATGCTAATATGTTACGGAATAGTACTTTCAATAACAATGCACTGCAATATATTTCCTTCTTTTGATGAAGAGAGGCAAATGATGTTTTAGGGGCCTCAAATTCATTCCTGGACCAATTGAGTCCTTTTTATCTCAGTCAGTCTTTTGCTGCAAGCTTGAGAGTTTAACGCCTTTTGTATTTCTTGGCCCAGCCATTATCCATTAGGCAGGGGTGACCAGTTACATTCAGGTAAGCCAGATAATGACTGCTTCTGCAGTGTGCCTTCTGACTGTTACCACTTTGGGCTGGATTAGAACTAATGACCTGGGTTTGAGATGTAAGCTGTTATCTTCAGTTGAGTACTTTGTTACATTCTAGTAGAAGTAAATTACTTTCTCACTTGGGCTTTTTTGTACATTATTTAAGTTTTCCTCTTACTTTGCCTCATACCTTGCAAACACATATGGACTTCTGAAAAATAATTAAGACAGGATTTTGCCAGATTTCTTTAGTTGCTTTTGTTGAAATTCTTTAAAGCCTGTTTATAAATTCTTTCAAGCTGTCATGTAGACCTATAAAACATTAGAGGCCTTTTTTTGTCGGGGACTGTTTTTAAGCTTTGACCTTGGATGATACAGACCATAGTTTAATAATCACTTGAGAATATCACTATGCTGAACAATAAACATACCAGATTTCATTTCTCCCAGTGAGGCACCATCATTTGGTTTAAACTAAAATAGCCAAATTAACTTAGTGCAAAAACTGCCATTCATGTAGCAAAGACTAAGTAGGATGTTAATTTACAGAATATTTTGTGGGCTTCTGCCAATTAAACTATTTCTAAGATCTTTGACTAGTATTTTACAGCCCTAAGTTTCTAGATAATGCCATTGTTATAACTGTACTTCCATCCCAGTACCATTCCTCATCTTCAAAGTATTAAGCAAATGTTAACATACGCTTTTTTTATTTACCTGCAAATGAGAACAAGCTAGCACTTCTCTGGGCAATGCACATCTGGTGGTTTTTCCATTGAGCAATATTAGGTTCTGTTCCTGCTGCATTTCCAGCTACCTTGTGTGATGGTGTAAATCACCTGGGTGAAATCTTGCGTTACTTAGCATGCTTGAAGATAGATGCTCTTTCTTATACTGAATAAATTTCAGTTTATCTTATGTTTTTCTGGTGTTGATATTATGGACAAGTTGAGTATACCACATGCATTCAGCTCTAAATATTGATATTTATTTTTGTGTGTGTGAAATGTGATTTGACAGTGGGTTATTTAACTTACCTGCCCATTAGGTTTAGGATTCTTCTCTTAGACAGTGATAGATAACCTCACAGTTATGCTATGTTGTGTGGCTAGTATCTAGTGCGTCGGTTTATTTTCATTGTAAATTATATCCTTTGAGGCATGAACAACAAATTTTTTTATTTTGTTGACAGAATTGGAAAGTGGATTTCATCTATTTTATTTGAATGACGTTTTAGTTCTTAACCATTTAAATCTGTTGGGTTTTATTTTCTCTAAGAGCGTTTTGCTCTGTCTTTAGCTTAGAAGTAGACACCTAAACATACAAGTGAGAGAGATGTTTTAAATCTTAGTAAAGCTGGTTTTGAGATGCACCCAGAGAAACTGTACAATTTTGCTGTCCAAAGGCGAGGGTCTTGTTGTTGTTCTTATGTTGTTTGTTGCACTGCCTGGTGCCTCCTGTGGCTTCATAACTGTGTGGTTTTATCTTATGTGATGGGAGTCATTAACTACAAAAAAAAAAAAAAGGGACTTTGTTGCTTTGAATTTCACAAGTCATCTTTTCAGCACTCCCTGTCTTTTCTGGCTCTGGGAGCATGAAAGGTATGTTAAGCTCTGTTTTCCCAGTTCAGATTATGCCATACCTGGGTTTTTGGGTCTGGAGCTGCTATGTTGACTTACACCAAGGGGAGGAAAAAATAAAGCAACACAGAAAAACATGAATCCTTTTCCTAGTTCTCTTCCTAACTGTTGGAATATTGTTATTAAGGTTATAATGTTGTAATGTTCTTATTCTTACAAAAGAATGGCAGTAAAATTGATGGAGGGATTCCAAAAGCACAAGTATTATGGCAACTGTAAATGCGAACTTGGTTCTTAATAATTCTCCTCTTTTCACTGCAAATCTATTCCTTTGACACATTATTGAAACTAAGGAGTTGAAGAGATGAACCTGAAGCTGAGTTTTTGTATCAAAGAAGGTGCTCAGCCAATAGATTCTGTCAGAACAGCTCAGACAGCTGGTTAGATTTTAGCGCATAAACAAAAATTATGCTGAATAACTTAGTGTTATAACTACGTGATGTATTTTGGCAATCAAAATTCATGATTCTTGACAGTATCAGGTTTCATCATTCCAGAAGGAATAGGTAGAAACTTCTGTGTGTCTTGTGGCTAAACTGTTTTTGAGGAGGGTTTATAATCTTCTTCAAAACATGAAATGGTGGCCAGTGCTACTTGGTGATGCTTCAGAGTATAAGCACTGTGGTTGGCTCTAAAGAAGCAGAGAGGGTTAATTCCTTTGACTTTGCCCTGTGACCACTTGAGGATGGGAAGCATGATGAAATACTTTCTCAAAGTATTCAATAGAAACTTATCAGGAATAATTGGAGCAAAATAGAATAAATCAAGGCACTTTTTTGTCTGGTAATTCATAATTGAAACCACATTGAGGTTAGATTGATATTCAGAACAACCCAGCTGAAAAAGCCTTACACACAGAGGCAGGGGATATGTATTGCTGCTTTGCTTAGATGTGTAGAACAACTGCTTAGCTACTGTTTAAGCTCAACACACTGTTGGCCTTACTTCTGTGCTATGAAAGTCAGTGAGTTGTTCAGACTGTGTGGTTTCACGAATATGTTGGTTACAACAAGCACTGAGTCTAGTTGTTCGAAAATAAAATACACAGGGAGGAAAGCCCACTGGCTTGTTCATGGGAGCAGTGAAATTTTATTCTAAAGTGCTGTTGCTGATTTTTCCCACTAAATGATAGTTGGGAAGTTCTTGACTCTCTTCTGTAATATGGGACATCTTACACAGCCCTGTTTTCCTAGAGACCATTCTGTGATGTGGTTTGTAACGTGTGTGCTGTGTCTTCTGTCAAGTCTCTTTCAATGTACACCCAAACAAGAAATTTTGGGGTAGGACCCAGTCTTTCTTATTTCTGGTATTTTTCCAATACCTTTGAGGCTCTGTAGCATTTGGCCAGTTCTCAGTCCAGTTGTGTTCATTCATGTCCTGAAGCTCCCATCTGTCTCACTTCTCTGTCCTGCTAGGAATGGTCTGTTTAAAACTTCTCCACTAACTTGAACCTGGAGACTCCACATCGAGACCAACCTTAAGCATTCCACATAACGAGAATTCACCTCACTTGATACTTTGTCCTTAATGTATTAACTTTTCCTAAAATAGAATCAAGTTGTTTTTAATTACCAAGAGGGAGAGCAATATTTGATCTATCTATAGTAAAGGAAGGTGCCTTATTTCTAAGGCATTATTACACATGCACACTTGTGGAAAGCATTCCCGGGACAGCTGCAGCAGTCTGAATCCTTCCCTGTATACATACCCATTCCTGAATTCTCTCTGCAGCTTCAGGCTATCCCAAAGTTCTTGCTCTCATTCAGCAAGACATGGCTTTTCCTTATGAACTGCAGAAAGCTGCAGATAACTGAGACTGAGACTTAAGTGACATGAGATTACTCTTAGGAAACTGGCATTTGAACTTGATCCTTTTTGCCCATAAAAATGATTCACAGCAAACAACCTATTAATCTTAGATTAATTATCCTGGCTCCTCTAATCATATTAACTGGGAAGTCGAGTGAAGGGTTGTCTTATCCACTCAGCTGAGTGTCAGCACTTTGTCAAAGAAAGGTGATGGATGATCAGTCCACTGTTGCTGTTTGCTCTTCTCTGTGAGAGTGAAAGTTCCTGTGAATTTTCTGTGAAGAATGTTAACAAAGATGGGACTGGAATAAATGTTCCTTCACGACTTGGTTTCTTGAGCAGTGACTTGGGAGAACTGTCGTGGTTCAGCCCCAGTTGGCAACTAAACACCATGCAGCCGCTCGCTCACTCGCCCCACCCCTGTGGGATGGGGGAGAGAATCAGAAGAGCAAAAGCACAAAAAAAAACTTGCGGGTTGAGATAAGAACAGTTTAATAATTACAAGAAAATAATAATTATCATAATAATGATTATGATAATAATAACAATAATGATAATATAATAAAAAGGAAAAGGGAAAAAGGGAAAAGAAAAACAGAAACACAAACGATACAACCGCTCACCAGCCGCCAACCGACGCTGCCTGTCCCCGAGCCGCGATTGCCGCTTCCCTCCCCCGGCCAGCTCCTCCCAGTTAACGTAAGCATGATGTTACATGATATGGAATATCCCTTTGGCCAGTTTGAATCCGCTCTCTTAGCTGTGCCCCCTCCCCTCCCGGCTTCTTGTGTACCTGGCAGAGCACGGGAGGCTAGAAGAGTCTTTGACTAGTACAAGCACTACCCAGCAACAACCAAAACATTGGTGTGTTATCAACATTGTTTTCATACTAAGTCCAAAGCACAGCACTATGGCAGCTGCAGTGAAGAAAATTAACTCTATCCCAGCTAAAACCATGACAGAGAACCCATCCTTATGTCATTATCCATTTCATGCTTTGCTGCCATAATGGAGATTTAATTAGGTTGCTGTTGAATTAATTGCCTGTATGGTTTGCTTTTCCCAAGCAGAAATCTGGAAGACTTTAGGAAATTATGGAGACTTGAATTTGCCCGATTTCCTGCAGAAAGTGGGGTCAATAGGTCTCAGACTGTAGACACACTCTTCAGGCAGGCAGCAGGGGGTTTGCTTTTAATGGCACTTGAGAGATGCTTAATTGCCTTTTCGAAATGTTTTTCTCAAATGAGAGGCTCGGTTCTCCTATCCATTAGTGAGTGTCTACAGGCTTTTCTCTCCCTCCATCATCCTTTAGTAGGTTGCATGAGCAAAAATACCTCAAAAGTTGCCTTATTTTTCCTAAGTTATAACCAGCACGGGAGGATTTTCATGCCTTTCTGAAAGTAGTAAAGGTTGGGATTTACGTCATGTACCTAAAACGTAGGTTTTTAAGAGAAAGCATGATGATTTTTTTAGGCACGTATGCATGTGCTGGCACACGTACATCTATATTTTTTTCCTTAGGTACCTAAAATAATCATAGATGATAGAAAAGGAATAATCCTTTTCCAAGGATGTTATAGCAAGGAATTTGTTAGGAAATGCTGTGGCCAGAGAGAAAAAGTTGCTAGATAAACTTCAAGTGGGAGCCATTAATTTAGGTGGCAGTACTCACCCGTAAGTAGTAAATACAGCATTGTCTGTAGATTACTCTATCATTTACTACTTCTTGTAGGGCAGAAACGTAAGACTTTCTTGGCACTCTACTGAGTATGATGTTAAACCTCTGCTTCAAGTATTAATGAAAAGACATTTCTGAGAGTTGTTTTAAGAAGCTGCTCGACATTACAAGGGTAATTTGGGTAATAGCAGTCTTGGGGTGGGGCTTGTGTGGAAACGAGTCTGTAAAGCTTTAATGAGGGGGATTATGCTCTGGTAACCTTTAGATTGTGATTTGCTGTAGGAATTGTTGAAGCTGGAGCAAAATCAGAGGGCTGTCCCCATCTGCCACCAGTCTTCCTGTAAAATTAGCAGAAGTATATATAAAAGCTTTAATTTTATAAAATTTAATAATCTAAGATCAGAGTTGTCTCTGCACATATAAGTTGCTGAAGTAATGGGTATATATTTTTCTGAATTACTGAGTGTAGTCCTCTGTTATCACAGTTAGCCATGCCCCTTTCATGAACTGAAGTTCCATATTATGCTGTTACTATTTCTACATTATTCTATTAGTCCTGTTGGGTAAAAACTAGAACTTGATGCTTTCCATTACAAGCCTCACAAACAGTTTATGTTGAATGCTACTTGAACCAGAATTGATAAAATATGTGTAGCTGAAGACTAGTCCATCTTTCCAACTATTTCAGCGAGTCATCTAAAGGGTATTATTCCTACTGACAGATCCCTGCCTGGAACGTACCCTTAGACCATCCTGGATAAAACAGAGTTCCAATGCTGTGTTTAACTTTAAATGCCTCACATATTTATACCCCCTGCAGTGTTGATGTGTTTGTAGAAGGAAATCATATTCAAATAATATATTTTTCTCATTTACCAAAATGGTTAAAATGTTATGATCTCTTTTAGTAAATAGGCTCTCTATTCTCCTCATCCTTGAAGTTATTCTAATTAGAGGTGTCTAACCACTAAACATGAGGAGGCTGATTGTTGGGTCTTTAAAGTAACCCAAAGACTAAAAAAAGAAATGGAAAATTGCAAAGTTTATTTCCTGCAAATATGAGCTGATTACTCTGAGTCTATAAAACTTGCTTTCCTCCTGATACAAGCAGGCTTATGGAATAAGTTTAGCTGGAGATTCTTGCAGTATTTCTGTAAACTACTGGCAGTTACTAACCTCTTATGAGCGCTCATAGTTTTTACAGGCTAGGATTCAAGCATCACTCAGTTTCTGCTTTCCCAACTCCCTTTTTCACCTCATCCCAAAAGGTCTTGTTTTTCACTTTGCTTTTCTGTCTGACCCCTGTTTGGAATATCAGCTGGAATGAAGAAGTTGAGACTGAAATGCCAGCGCTTTCTTTCCTGTTGAATCGTCCCTTCACTGCTGCCTCCCCCACGTTGTCAGCCCCAAAGGAGGTTGGCACATTCAGTGAGGCTTTAGTTGTCTGTCTTGTCTTTTGCCAGCTGAGCTGGCTTCCTTAAGCTGGCAGTGTATTGAAGTAAGACCTTTAAAGTCTTAAAAGGAATGCCCTCATTAAAATTCACGAGGAGTAGATAACTCTCTGAATTCATCTTTGCATCTCATGCCTTTTTTTTTTAAATGCAGTGGGTGTTTTTTTCACCTTTGAACAAACACAGTTTTGTGGAAGCTAGTACATTATTCCTCTTAGTGCCTGGTTTTGCCTTTTTTACTTGGGTACATATTTTATGCCAGGTTTATGTTTCTGCTGCTTTGGTTTTGTTGTTAACTCTTTTTTGCTTCTGAAATTGTAGTGATGATTGAGTTTCTCTTTGTTTATTGAGACCTGACTTGAAATAGTGATTAGTAAATGAGAATTGAGTCATGCTAGCTGGGTTCGAAATTCAGCTTGGTTTCCTTCTCCACAAATCTTACAGCCTCTTTCACTTTACTCCTTCCCTAAAACCCCTCTTGTTTGCAACGTTACAGCTAGGCAAAAATGAAAATTGAATTGCGAAGGAGATTGGAGTAAAGGTTTTGAGAAATTGCTGAAGTTCACCGTTGCCAGAATTGGAGAGTCAACCTTCCTGATCTGAGCAAATTCCAAATCTGACGGTTAGGTCTTGGCTACATGAATTATTCCCTACTGTAATAACTACTCTCTACTGTGATAAGTCAGTTTAATCCTATTGTTTTCCTGTTTTCTTGTTTTCCTTCACAGAAATGGAGCAGTGTGAGCAACCCGCTCTTCCTTCCATTGATCCCACCTCAGTCCCAAGGTTTCACAGCTATAGTTCTGACATATGACCGGGTGGAGAGCCTTTTCCGAGTCATCACAGAGGTGTCTAAAGTGCCTAGTCTATCAAAATTGTTAGTTGTCTGGAACAACCAGAATAAGAATCCACCAGAAGGTAAGACCCCATGGTAGGTGTGGTGGAGGAGGGTGAAACTGGGGGTAGCATGCATACTAGCACCTGTTACAGAATAACCTCTCTTCTATGCCATTAATATGTCTTTGAAAAGTGTTTCATGCTTACTTTCAAGATAACAAATTTGGATTATTTTTTTTTGTGGCAATATTTTTGAAGGTGAAATGAGAAAAGCCAAAGTAGATTAAAAGAAAAAAGCATAACAGTGGTTGTGCTGCTAACTTCTGAATAAAAGCTAACAGATGCAATATTTTGGGGAGCGGTGAGGAGAGACCCATCTTTGATTTGTCAGCGCTTGGTTTTATTTTTGTGTAGACACTCTCTCACTGCAGTGAATAATATTTCTGCTAGACTGTTTTCTTGGGCAAATGTGGTTCAAAGCAGCAAAGTAGTTTGAATGCTTGGAGCTATAAAATAAGTGAATATTTTGACTGATGAAGTGAAAACTTGGGACATTTTGGGTGCCTGAAAAGAAGTTCCCCCACCACCAGAATATCTTGTGAAAATCCTACAACTAGCACGGTAAGACAAGATATCTGTGTCTTTTTTAAATGTTTCTGTTTCCAGCACATATGGTACTGTGCTGCTTTTCATAGTCTTTATGAGAGAGTCTGAAATCCGCGTGATATTTTAAATTTTTCTTTATTCATGGTTATTGTAAAATGAGGGCACATTGACAGACCTTTTCCCAAGTGATTTTAATGTGTAGCTTTTTGGAAGAAGATTCAGTTTCAAAAGTATATTAATGACTCCAGTGTGAACTCAGAGCTGTAAATCTCTGAATTAATTTGTTTAATTTTCAGTAGCTGAGGTGTGCTTTGCCGGCATGGGTATTTGCTTGCCTGGCATGCTGCCATACTGTATCCCTTCGTGCCACGACCTCAGTCTCAGGCTGCCCAGTCCTCACAGCTTGCTGCCTGTGCTTTCAAACCCAAGATCCTAACCCCATGTTTCTCCATCTCCTTCCATATAACACCACTGCACACACTGTGGTTGCTCTGTCTCCCACTAGCTCCCTTTTCTCCCAGCCCCGGGCTGTCTGCCTCACAAGACCATGCTGCTCTTACTCTTCTCCCAGGTCCTCAGCTGGAAGCAGAGGTCCTGACCTTGGCAAATCTGTTTATAAAATCACCATGGAGTAAATGGGAGAGCCAGGAGGCATTGCCCCCTCTAAAGGTCTTGGCCTGTGGTAATCCCCTCCAGTGCCAGACAGACGCTCCAATGCTGCTTGTTTTATTTCCATGCTTATTGCTTCCTAGGATGAGCCTCTTCCAAGTTCCAAACACTAATACTAAAATCCTGAGCATTGTTCTGGGCAATTAAAGCCACCTCTTCTCATTCTTGGTTAAATACTTTAGGTATAGTAGGTGTAAACGAGTTTGTTTCCTGTATGCTGTACAGTTGACTCGGTCATTCTCATCTGAAAATGTGGTGATTTTGTGGGAGAAGAAATGTCTTCTAGGAGTATGTGTTTAAAAAAAAAAATGTTCTCTTTGGTGGTACAGAACCTTGTGGATTCTTCTGTGTTCTGTGGTGAATGAAGCATGTCGTTAGGACTCCTTGCTTTGTAATTCTCTTTTCAGAGGCTTCAGCTGCTGCTGTTCCTACTCTTCGAAGTTAGCTATACTGCATAGCAGCAGGCACAATGTGAAAATTAATCCCTGAACACTTGTCTCAATTCATCATCTTCTAACAGCTTCTCAGAGCCAAGCTATTGCTACCGTTCACTTGGCTCATTTGCCATCTTGGCAACTTGCTCCAGTTTAAAGCAGAGTAGCTTTATTGTTTGCTTTAAAAAGCGTTCTGTAATACTGCTGTGCTAAACACCTCAAGTGCAGTTGGTTATTAAATGTTTTGTAATCCTTTAGAGTGAGAAGTGTTGTGTATAAATTGATAATAACTGGAATTTTTGCAGTAAGAAGCTTTTTTTCTAAAAGCAAAAAATGCTTAGTGTTATATTCAGTTATGTGAGCACTGAATGCAGGTGGATTTAACCCAGATGGATTGCTTCCACATTTCCCTTGTGTGAGTCTGAGATACAGGAATATAAAAACAAATAAATTATTAGAATGATCTTTTCTGTGAAATCATTCTAATAAACTTGCGTTTAGAAATATTTGAAAATTAAAGTGTTTCTTTTTTTTTTCCTGCCTCGATTACCACTGTCATAAAGTAGCTTAAAACAAACAAGGCATTTTCCTGTAGAGCTTAAAATTGCGGATTTGAGAGCACAGTTGAAAGCATAGGCGGTTTTGCCCTTACCTTAGCCTAAATATTGCATTGAAGCAAATAACTCTTTGTTTCTAGTGTCCCTTGTCCATTTGCTGCTGTTATAAGCATTATAATCTCTTGGCCTATGGCTAGAGAGAGGTCAGTTTGATTAAATTAACTTGTTTTATTCCAGATCCATGTAGGGCATTCCACTTGGCTCTTCAGCCAGTCTCTCGTTCAGTCTGTCTATTAGTGATCCTAATCCTTGGACTTCAAAGCTTCTGCTGTTTATAGCCTGTTAAAGCCAGGAATTTTCTGATGGATTAGAGCAAGGAATGAGTTTGAAGTTTGTAATGTGCACCACTGCCACTGATAAAGTCTGGTTTATTACCCTACAGTAGTATCTGCACTTTTATGGCTATTCACTTTTAATTGGTTATAGTAAAGCTGAGGTGCTTAACCTCCTAAAGCATCAAGTGCTATATTTCCTGGTCCTTACCATGTAAGGGACACATTTTGGTACAGAAGCAAATCTTGGCTTTTGTCCTTGCAACCCTATGCGTGCTTGTTTTGTTTTGCATGTGTAAGTGGCAGGTCTGGGTGAAGGACACTGAGTTGTTGTCCTTAGTGATTATGCGTGGTAAATTGGGAATTGGATTTAGGTCTCCTGAGATGTAGCTGGCACTGTGCCACACAAATACAATGTGTGGCTGCTCCTTTCTTTCCTCTGTCAACACCAGAAAAATATTGTAATTGAAAATTACATTGTTATCACAACAATATGTATTGGAAATAGAGGGAATTTTTCCCTAGGAATGGAAAGTTTTAAAGTATGTGCAAGTTCTAAAATTCATGCTGTTTTTTGTTTTGTTTTTTAAATTAATTCTTATGTACTTTAAATAATTCCTTTATGTAATGAAACTCAGCAAGCTCAGGCCTTGAGAGGAAAACAGAATGAAAATGAAATAGTCTAAGTATTGTACAAAACTTAAGATTCTGCAACTCTCAACAAATGTGACATTCCATAAGATAAAAATCACTTTTTGCTTGTCCTCAGTATTTAGTAAAGTTTGAGTGAAAGGTATATTTGTCAGCATGACCTGAAAATGAACTAATGGTGATTTTTGTCAGATGAATGACAAAACTGAATTGTGGTCCCTCTGCCGTCAGTACTGCCGAGCATCCCTCAGTGCAGGTAAGACACTGTAGCTGATCTCAGCTGCTGCACTGTGCAGTGGTGACAGGTGTGGGGAGTGTGCAAGGTGCATGGAGAGCAAACTCCTTGCAAATCTAGGCTTGTCAAGGCAGATGCAGCTCTGGTATGACCTACAAATTTTTTGTCCCATTGGCTGGTAATAAATAAACAACTGTTTAAATGAACACCTGAGTGGAAAATTTTCACGCAAATAATGTAGGAAAGTGTGAAGTTGGAGAAAAAGTAGCTACATATATATTGGCTAGAAATCAGTAGCCACTGACAAGTGTTTTTCCCTTTGTCCTATGAGTTTGCAGGGGCTACTCTCATAACTTAAAATGTTTGAGAGGTACTTGTGCAAGTCTGAGCTCATCACTCTGCATTTCCTTTAGAATCAGTGAAAAGAAACAAGTATCTCCATCTAGCTTGCATTAGGTATTTATTTTAGGGTGAACTAAATCATCCCTCCAGAAGTACACGTTTTTCCTCCACTGAGTATGAAGGAAACACAAGGTGAGTAGTACAAGCTTAAATGACTGATCCTTAGTCACCCAATTGTCTGCTCTGAGTTTCTACTTGTTTTGCCATGCTGGTACCTGAAAACAGTGAAGGATGCATAGGCTATATCACAAGGTTCTTGAGAAATAAACAAAAATTAATGAGCACTTAAAAAAACCCCAATGTTTCAATTATTTTTTCTTGGGCAGATACTTCTTATAGCTGGGGCACTGACCAGATATAGCTTCTGCCTGCTGAATGGGAGCAACTCCTTTCTTACTGTGCTGCAGTTTCCATGCCTGTAAGATTAATACAGCAATACTGTCTTAGATAAATGCTTTGAGACCTATAGTTTAAAAGTACTATGTAAGTAGCATTATTCATGGCATTATTATTAGGTAGATGCCAATATGTCTAATTAGAAAGTTAATGTCTACTTTGAAATAAAAGTAAAATATTTATATTAAAGGAAACTGCTCTTTTGTGGTTTTAATTTAATCTGAGTGCCTTCAAAACATTTACAAATATGTATGTGTCCTGCCTATATAACCAGTAGATAAACTGGTTGTTCTCAATTTACAGCTTTAGATATTGGGGTACACAGAGGTGAAGTCTTCACCATCACTCGGTAATTCAGCTTCAGGGCAAGGAATTGATTCAAAAAGGTCATGTGCTTTAACCTTTATTTTGCTTAGTTCAGCACACTGCCTTCCCATACTTTCTATTTGATAGACATCATAGACGTAAGTGAAAGCTTTACAGTGTATTTTGAAGTCATTGCAGAATCTGTGTGCCAAAGTAGGAACACTTTGCTTTGCGTGAGACTGGAAACCAAAGGTCTAATCTTTCGGTTTTGAACTCAAAATATGAGCAGTGTCTTAAGAAAAAAAATACAGCTTCAACAGATGAATCTGAGTAACATGGATGTCTTGTGCAAACATTTTGAAGTTTTCAGAGGGCTTGTGATGATAAAAATGTTGGACCTTATATGTGAAATAGCAGAGAGAAAATATTTGATGATGATTTTAATCAGGAACCTTAAAGCTTCATAGAATCATCTTGCTGATATTAAGTGCTCTCTGGATTTAGGGGATATGATCTCTGCTTGGTCTTTGGCTGAGTTTTGCATATATTCTCAGCCATGCAGGGTATGCAAGAAGCCTGCCAACCCAGCAGTAATGTCAGCAGGCCCATGGCTGCAGTACAATATTAATAAAAATTGAAAGGTTTGAAATATTATAGGGGGGAAAAAAAGATTTATCCCCCCCCGATCCATTAAAATAAACATTGTGGTACAAGTGTCTGCTGCTGGGAATATTTGTGTAGACAGGATGTTTTTTTCATTTTCTCCATCAGCCAAATACTTTTGCCCTTTCATTTGTATTTGTCTAAATTGCTAGTTCTGAAATTCAAGAAAATAGTCTGTGATAGAAATTTCCGCTGATGTTTCATCACATTTCTTTCAGACAATTGAATAAACCATTTTGTCTACCACATAAATGGTACAAAAATGTATAAATGCTTTACTGTTAGTAAACAAGCAACAAGCTATATATCGTGTAGCTTGATTCCTTTTTAAGTTCAGTTTTATAAAAATGAAATGTGTATTTTAAAGAACATGTACTTTCTGTGTAGTTGTATTGGTAGTGGTTCCTGGAGCCAAGTTGCAGATGAAGTTCGACTAAGATGCAGACAATAAGGCATATGGTTATTACTGCAGTGATCATCTTTGTATTTCAGTACTGTTAATGGACAACATCAATATAAAACACTGAGGATAAGGAACCTGAGTATCGTATGGATTACTGTATCTTAAGGAAGCGTTTACTTTAAAAATATGATTTAAAAAATCTTCAGTGGCAGGTTTTTGTGCATACTGTGACTTAATAGCACTGGTAGGAATGGAGTTTTTAAACTTCTCTTTAGGTTTTGAATTAATTTGGCATCTTGATGATGGGCTTAATGCCATGTTCCTTGATTAGCTGGAGAACTAATTCATGATGGTTTTAGTCTTCCATGAATCATATTACAAACACTTTGCTTCCCAAGGAAGTCTAGAAATTTGGCTCAGCAAGTCCTTCTTAGCAAAACTGGGCTCTAAATAATGTCCTATAAACCAATATTCTGTTTTGTTATATATGAGGAACACTATGCATTACTGTAGACCAATGTAAACTTTGTAATGTAAGTAGAAAGCTCCTGGTTTGAACAGATAGTTCTAAATTGGAGCAGTTGAAATGCCTGGACAGACTTTTTCAGTCAGCTATTATTGAAGGAATTTTGGTAATAAATAGATGTAACCTGCTTGATGTTGGTTTTCTGACAGTGTTTTGAAACTTCAGACTCCATCCGACTTCTGCCATTCAGTCTTTGAGACTGAAAAAGTACTTTTTAGGCTTCTATCATCCATGTTCAATTAGTTGAATTCCTACAGACTACTATAGACCAGTTAGAATAAGTATCAAATAAAGCATTTTATAAAAGATCAGTTATGAGAGTTGAGCGTGGTGGATGGGATTCTGTGCAGCTGCAGATATGTACAGAGGAGCATGTTTAGAGATGTTTTCTGCCAGTTTTTTATTGATCTTGATCTACCTTGCACAACTTCTGGAAAGGTTTTTCCTTTTTACAGTTCCAAGTGGGCTTCACAGAAGTTGTGGGATATCTGAGCTTAATATGAATTAATACTCTTTGCAAGCTTATGTTACTTAAATTTTTGTTACAAACATCTGATGGCAAGCCTAGGGAGGTGTGGAAAGTGAAAGGGTTTTTTGGTGTGGGAGGGTGTTCCTTTAGGTTATAATGAAATTGCCTCTCTCTCATGATTGTCCTTCCTTCTCTTCCTTGTCTTTATGTGATTCACTGGGAGTTGTAGCTGAGAAATAGATATGGAGAGGAGGGGGGTTTTGCTACTCTTCTGTATAGTGTTTTAAATGGGAGTGTAATTACGGCACTTGTTTTGATCCTGCAGCTTGTGGAAATCATGTTGAAATCATGCTTGAAAAATTTGCTGTGAGATGCGGACTTGCAGGACTTAATGGTGGGATTGTGGGCTGGCCAGAGGTACAGCCATGTACGTGGTTGTTAGGGATTGTAAGCCCATTAGAAGTAGAAGCTGAAAAGTTGGGAAACTGCTGATTTTGTGTTTAGAAGACCACATGCTGTTTTCTGTGGGCAGCTCCTGCAATCAGTGCATCAGTAGTGCTAAATAGCACAAAGTGCCAAGAATGCCCTCAGCTTTGTTGCCAAAAAGCAAGTGTAAGTGTTATTCAACCACTCTTCTCTCATTTATTTCAGTACAATGTGTAATAGGAGGGGCCTGTCATTCTCTTCAGACTCTGTGTATACATAGGTTTTCTTTTATACACCCCAGAGAGCTTTACTGTTGTATTTTACCTCTGTCTTCTGCTGCTTCACAGAAAGTCCTCATTGGTTTTAAAAGAAGTAAGAATAATTCATAGTCTAAACATGCATTTTTACTTTTGTATGCTTAAAGTTTCTCATGCCATCTTGTAAGACTTTGTCTGCCTTCTTGTCTTGGGCTTCTTTTATCTTTGTCATACTCTGTTAAATGATGCAGTGCCCTCTTACTGTAAGATTAAAGCATGTGCTTTTACCTCGGTTGTAATAAAGTCTACTAAACTGAGAATTTTCCCCCTGTATGTTTTGCTAGTGCTGAACTTTCTCATAACTTTCCAAGCAGTATCTAAAAATTCAGAGCGTGGTATTACAGAAGTGGCAGACCCTGTCTCTGACTTGTCTTTAAGCCGCATTCCTCCTATGTGTTAAAAAAAGAAAAGTAGAAATATGCTTCTTTTGTGGTCTTTTAAAATAAATATAGACAGTTTTAACCTTCCTGCTGGATTCTAAAACTTTGACTTCTGAAGTAGCTGTTGACTTTTTTTATTGACTCCATATTTCTTTTGGAGTTCCTGCAGCAGGGCTAATTTTGAATACTTGCATCTCTGAGTGGAGCCCAGCCCGCTGTTCTTCGTGATAGTAATTTTTGCCCAGGCTGCCAAAGTGGCTACCCAGGTGTCACTGGGTCTTGACATCTCCCATGTGCTTCCATCGCTGTAGGTACAGCAACCTTCAGGATCAGATCAGCCTCTAGGCAACAAATAGTCTTATGCTTTCTTTCATTTTGCATGCTGCAGCATAACTGGTACCCCAGTGTCTTATTCAGAATTTCTCCAAAATGGTAATATTTTCCATTCATTAATTAAACTCCCAATTCAGGAATTTTGTATTATGTTTCTCAAAACACAAATGTTTTGCAGTAGCGTACCTCTCTTTGAGAATTGGTCATTTTGAGAGACTTTTCAAGTCCTTAGTAAATCATGTGGGTTTAACAGGATTTACTGACATCTGAGTTGCATGCTGATTATAAGTAGATTACACCTTCATTTTCCATAGACTTTTCATTATTTTTCTTCTGTTACCATATTTTTATGCAAGTGGCATGTATGTTATTAAGCTATCAAACAGCTGATTTCCCAAAGAGCTAGAATTTTAAAGCATCCATGCTTGTTGCTTTTCTGAATTATTTTTCAATCCTAGTGACTTTTTGGTTTCAGTTTTAGTTTCAGTGTATTCCTGCACTGAAATAAGATCTTTGTAATTTGGTTGTCTTATTTTTCGTGTGTAGCAGAAGTTAAAGGAAGAAAAGCCTGAATAAAAGAGTACTTAACATGTATAAAAAATAAACTTTGATACTTATAAATAAAAGTTTACAAATGCAAACATACCTATGACAATTCTGATTGCTACTGAAACACTTGTGACAGTGGAGTCTTCTGGGGATCTAGAAGCCTGCTTTAAAATTACTTGATACTAATATTGGGATTATCGATATAGGCAATTAGCCTAAGGTCTTTAAGTAGCTTGCAGATGTTAAACAGTCCACAATCTTTGAGGCCATGATATGTGTCTTTGTGAGGTACTTGTCACTGTCTTATAAATGTGGATACTTGCATGTTGTATGATAAATCAGTAAGAAAGCAGTGAGTTGACTTGAGAGTAGTCATTTGCAATAAACAATTCCAGTTGTTCAGCATTACTGCCTCCTGAGGTTAGGGTGACTAATCAGATGAAAATTTTGGAATTTCAGTGGTGTCCTACTGGAATCATTGTTTCAGATTATGGTTCAAGCAAGGGATTTCAAAGACCTTACAATGCTGAGAGTAAAATGAGCTCATTGCACTGTAACTGGAATCCATGGCTCTTGAACACTTTTGTTGTGGCCCCAAGGCACTTGCTGTATCTCCCCAGCTGCTGGCTGGCTGTGACTTCCATTGGAGCTCATCAGTAGCGTGGTGGAATTGTTCCGACTGGCTACTAATCAATATTACAAGCTGCCGAACTGTGCATCAGTGTTTGGGATGGTGCCTCTTGCCTTCTACTAGAAGGAAAAGAGGTGAGTAAAACTGGACAAGAACCTGCATACTTGTCAAATACAGACCATGATCTACAAGACCACACAGATAAGGGTAGGTTTTACAGTCACTTTTTCAGTCTTTCAGGAAAACCCTTGGGGTAGGAAACAGAATATGAATTTTGCCAGTAAACATCACTCTGTATTTCTTCTCCGTTCTTTTGGCCACCCATGCGTTCCAATCCTTCTTTCTAAAATACAGCTCCAAGAAAAACTGACTTCTGAAAGCTCTTGGTGTGGTTTGGAAAGATGGCTTTGTTTTCCCAGTGAAGTACTGTTTGGACTCTGGTGTCTTTAAGCAGTGTGCAGCTCTGTGTTTTATTTAAGTGTGTTGTGTGAGCTGTTAAAACTGAGAGGCCCAGTGGCAATGAGGACGTGGACACTCATTCCTGGGAGCAAGTTCTACTGCCTTATTACTGATTTATCATACAACATGCAAGTATCCGCATTTATAAGACAGTTACAGGTACCTCACAAAGACACGTCATGGCCTCACAAAGACTGTGGACTGTTTAACATTTGCAAGCTACTTCAGAGTTTGAGGCAGAAGGGACAGTAAGATCATGTGGGTTCACCTGTAAGTCACAAGTCACCACATCACCTTTCTTTTCAATCCAGTGACTTCTATCTAACTTGAGCGCGTCTTCTATCATAATACCCAGTCGTGTTCAAAGACAAGATATACAGAATCAGCTGCTGTCCTTATTAACTTCCTCCAGAGGCTGACCGCTGTTACTATTGCCTGGCTTCAGATTCTAGTAATTGTTTTTTGTTGTCTTTCTCTTCAACCAAGAAGATATGTGGCATTTTTCTTCCTGTGTAGATACTTGTACTTGTTAATAAAATCCACTTTTACCTTCTTTTAATAAGCTAAACAGACTGATCTCCCAAGTTCTACCATAAGGCATTTTCTCCTGCCCTCAAATAACTTATGTGGTTCTGTCCTGCACCATTTCCAGTACTTTAACACGCTTTGAAAAATGCACCAGAATCAAACAGTATTTTAGCATCTATCTGACTATGTATGCATATAGGGAAAATTGCCCTCCACTCCCCTTGCCCAATTTCTTACTACTTGCCCATCTATATACAAGAATTACCTTAATTCATTTTGCCCCAGCAGCATGCGAAGAAATAAGGTCCACTCTGATGCCTTAATCCTTTTCAGCAGTTGCTTTTAGAGGAAAAGTTGCCTTGGTTCTGGTGTTTAACTGTGTCTCGAGTTGTCAGTCTGTTTTTTGTTCAAATGCATCTAGTTTACTAAGCAGCCCAGAGTGCTTTGTATGACCTTATTGTCCTTACTGTTTTTCATGTCTCTAGGCTTTGTGTCACATACAAATTGCCAGTGCAATTTCCAAGTATTTCAGATCACTGATAAAAATTTCAGTGGCTTTAGGTCCAATGTCAGTTCTTACAGACTTCACTTACCACAGAGTCACAGAATGGCTGAGCTTGGAAGGGACCTCTGGAGATCTTCCAGTCCAAACCCCCTTCTCAAGCACGGTCACCTAGAGTAGGTTGTATAGGGCCATCTCCATTGAGCTTTTGAATATCTCCAAGGATGGAGACTCTATCACCTCATTGGGCAACCTGTGCCAGTGCTCAGTCACCCTCACAGTGAAAAAGGGTTTCCTTATGTTCAGAGGGAACCTCCCATTTTTCAGTTTGTGCCCATTGTGTCTGGTCCTGTCACTGGTCACCAGTGAAAGAGCCTGGTTTGTCCTCTTTACACCGTCCCTTCAGGTATTTGTACATATTGATGAGACCCTCCCTGAGCCTTCTCCAGGCTGAACAGTACCGGTTCTTTCCCCCTTTCCTCATCGGAGAGATGCTCCAGTCCCTTCGTCATCTTCATGAATCTTTGCTGGACTCTCTCCAGTATGTCCATGTCTGTCTTGTACTGGGGAGCCCAGAACTGGACACAGCACTCCAGGTATGGCCTCACCAGTGCTGAGGAGAGAGATCACCTACCTCGAGGTATATCCTTATACACGTTTTCACCTGACACAGATAACTTATAAATTCCCTGAGCAGTCACTTTATAGTCGATCTAAAGTAATGTTGCATATTTTTCTCCTCTCATACCATTGTCATCCCCTCCATTTCACCAGTGTAAGGAATGCAAGTGTTCATCTAGTGTTCACAGGGTGCTTAGACTTACATCTTACTATGCTCTCTTCCTTCAAATTTTCATTAAAATACATGTTTATTGTGAAAGCTGGAAAAAAAAATTTGTATTTGTTGAGCTATTAATTAAACTATGATGAATTAGTGCTTTTGGGATGCGTAATACTGTAATAATGACTACTGTTAAGCTTTGTGCTAGAAAATATATATGGTTAAATATGTGCATCTAGAATGAATGTTTAATATTCAGTCCTGAGTAGTGTTTCTTTTAGCTTGGTGCTCTATACTTAAGCCTGCAATTATACTTTTGTAGGAATAGAATAGGATTCTGAACATTTTTGAATATACACAAAAGCCTGCAGAAACTGTTAATGTGACACTTCAGGTGCTACATTTTAAACACATGGCAAGAAATAGAAACCTAATCTCATTGTAGAGTGAATTGGACCCAGTTTTGTAGCTACAGGCTTTTTTGTTCCTAGTTAAAGGGTGATTTGACTTGTGAATTTTCATGATTATTTACTCCAGTGTTCTGTTCTACTTGTAAAGATTCTGCAGGGCACAAGTAGAATCCTTTTGCATCTATCTAGCTTAATTTATCACTGTCACTTAGGACTTGGAAGATTAAAGAATTTTCTCTCACACAGAATCTACTCCTTAACTGTCAGTAGTGATTAACATTTTAGGTGTATCTAGATTCTTAAATTGATACAATAAAATTTATTTTTCTCAGCACTTGATAGGACTAACATTCTTTTTCAAGTTCTTTATGGCCCTGGACTTGCAGTCAGCAATTGTATACCGCTGCTTCAAATTCTTTTAAATAGTTGCAGTTGAATAAAATATCTTTTCTTTCTGTGTGTCCTAAACCAATACATAATATTGCTGACTCTTGTTACGTGATTATTGCAGACTGCTCTTTTGGGCAAGCTATCCCCAACATAGACAGCTATAGAGCTATCTGTGAAGCTCTTTGTAGAGAGCAAAAGAGGGGAATATTGCTGAACTAGTTGAACTAATACTGAATTCCATTTATTTTAATTTTTCTCTGTAGATTCCCTCTGGCCAAAGATTCGTGTTCCCCTGAAAGTTGTTAGGACTGCAGAAAACAAACTTAGCAACCGCTTCTTCCCCTATGATGAGATTGAAACAGAAGCAGTGTTGGCTATTGATGATGATATCATTATGCTAACCTCAGATGAGCTCCAGTTTGGCTATGAGGTAAGAGAATGTTTTTTTTCCTGTCTCTTAGGTTGCCCACTTCAATGTTGCATGTATATATAAAGTGGAGGAATCACTGCACAGTCTGCTGGTTCAGATTGTTGTATCTCTCTTTACTGTAACAGGTCAATGCTGACTGAAACATTTTTACAGATAGTAATTTATGGAAAAAACTGTCAGCTAACAGAAAATATCCAGTAACTGGCACAGTAATGCCAAGAGACTCCAGAAAATGTTGTGTAATTGGTGTAATGGAAGCAGTCTGGAAACTGTGAATTGCTTTCTTCTTAAGAGTTGCAAACAGTTTTCAGACAAATCAGAAGTGCTGTCCAAGTTAATGTGTCTTGATAGACAAGGCGACTTTCAGAGGTTAAGTGTCGGGAACAGAGGAGGCCTCTTGAGGACATGCTGAGGTAAGGTGGAATGCAATGAAAAGAGGAACTGAAGAATGTCAAGGAGGGGACACGTGCCGTTTGCTTGAAACGGCAGAGCTTCAACAGCTGTGGTTGTAATGAGGGTATCAGCAAAAGAAAGTTTGTCCAAATCGGATACGCATGGCAGTACAAAAAGGTGAAAGTCTTCATAGGCATTTGAGTCTTGTTAAAAAGCGCACTGCCTTAAAGCAACACTGTTGTCTTCCTTCCAAAACTTTGGTTTGAGCTAATTTTTGTCTTCCATTTGTAGTTGAGTATACGACACGGTCCATAATCTGACATTACTGTTACATGTATTTAAGACAAACATGCCATATTTGTAAATAAATCAGAAACATTAGAAAAGTAATATATTTTAAGAAAGGTTTGAATCATTTAGTCACACCTGTATCTGCACTATCAAGAGCAAACCAACACCAGGCTTCATACATAAGAGGCAAAACAGAAAATTATTACCTAAATTGAGTGAAATAATGAAAACCACTTTTCTAAAGGGTAGAAAGCAAACTAAATGTGATAGTTGTCTCATTCTTAACAATCTTAAGTGTAGTTGTTAAGAAGATATTTTTAAGAGATGTTGGAAATATTTCTTTAATGTGAATACATATATGGTAAAATACGGCCCTTTCTCCCTTTCAAGTGAAAGAGGCTGTTAGCAAATAACGAGCTTTTGGACTCAAGAAGTGACTCGTGGTAATGTAGGTATGCTGATGTAATAACAAAGATGTTAAGTAGTGGAGACAGAGGTTTAATCTATCATGTGTCTCTCCAGAAAGGAAATACTTCCATTGCCAAGTTAAGAGTAACAGATTAGTACATGAAGTATGAAAGATGGAATGAAGAGAAGACAACTGAAGGAAGGGTTTTTTTTTTTGCCACATACACCTCCTCTCTACTCTGTTGTCTACACTGAATATTTTAAGCACTGCATTGCAACAGCAAAGCAATCAAGTGTTGGCAGTTCTGCAAACTGACTTACTTTTGTCTGTGTTGGTGCTATAACTACTAGTTTTGAGGGTGAACTGACAGGGTGAAAGATAGCAAATCCATAATGTGGATGCTGTGTGAATCCCGGCTCCATTTTCATTGAGCTGTCTCAAAGTAAAAATAAATTGTTTTATAAAAACCTAAGTGATTGTGCAAGTAGTTCCAAATTAATCTCTGCTACTGGCAAAGCAGGCTTGGTGGGCTTTGAAACAAGAGATTCAAACTGAGCTGAGTTTTAGCTGTGTCAGCCAGAAGTTGTGAGAAGTAGAACTGTGGCACTTGTGTGCCTGAAGCGTTAATTTGAATATCCTCAATGGAGAATATCTGTAACTTCACATATATCAATTCTGGTCTCTTAGGCAGGAAAGGGTTATCCTCATGAAAAAAGAATGAGGCAAAGAAAAGCTGATGCGAATTCCCCTGTAGTCAGTGTGATTAGGTGGCAGCTGGGACTTACAACTCTTCATCCCCAGTTCTAGCTGTTGGACCATGCTGGGTAATTTATTGGCCTTCCATGGACCATATGCACTGGTTGCAGGGACTATCTGAGTAACAGTCGTTACATTCAGTGTGTGAATGTAACTGTTTGGATATGAGATTGTTTAGTCTGGCAGACAAAAAACTATTGCTTTTGCAGTTTTCTGCATTTTATTATAAATCCTATTTCTTTTGGATTCTGGGAATTCAGCTTACTACACAGCCACACTGATGGAAAATTAAAATGCCTTATCGAACAGATAGTTGAGACGAACCTGTGGGTAGATTGAATCCTTATATTTTGAGGATGCCTTTTTTTTTCCCCTGTAATGTAAAGGAATAGAAGTGTCTTTGAATACAGAAGCACAGTGGATTGTTTTATAAATACACACTTTTCCTCCTATAGAGGGTGGTTTACGTAGTTCGTACTCTCTGGCACAGAAATCAGGGGCTGAAGATTGATCTTTCCTGTCCCTGAGTGTCTGTGACTTGCTTGACAGGCCTGAGCTGGCTCCCAGATGTTTAAATTGTCCTTACCCTGTGATAATTTATTTATCTGTTTGTGTGTTACCAGAAAAGTATCTCTCAGGCTCTTGACTCATTTGCAGGGGAATCCAGAGGGAACAGTAGCGGCATATAATGTTACTAGAAAGTTTTCTTTTAAAAGTATGTCTGCTTCTGCTTTGGTTATAAGAAGGGCTGGAAACGTGACATTCAGTAATTTTCTTTTCGCCTCCTGACATCCTTGAGACTACATTTAAACATGTGGCAAAACCCCCTCTGTCACAGACTTGTCTGAATGTATAGTGCAAGCCTAAAAAAAGCAGAAAGCTTTGATCTCTGTACACTTTCAGTGATAAAAAATTATAGTAACACTCAAAGTGTCAGAGACTTTTTACTTGTTAGAAGTGAACTATTATGGTACAGTGATTTATGACATTGTGTAAATCTATTGGAGCAAGCAGAAAAATAGTCCCTGTGTGGTGCTGTATTAAGGTAGCAGAAGAATACTGATGACATTCTGACTTTGAAAAAAGTATTTCTGTTAAGTTACATGATGAAATCACAGGCATGACTTGAGGCACTGGAAAAAAACACGTTAGGGCTATCCAACTTTTCCTCCTCTCACTGATCTTTGTTGTTCACAGAGGGAGTATTGAAGAGACCCAAGAAAAGGAGCAAGTATTTAGATTATCATAATCTTTAAAAGTTAAAGCAGACCCATTGGCTGCTCCTTAAGTGTCTTGGTGTTTGAACCTGGGAGTGAAAGCACGTGTTTTAGTGTTCCCACCTCTGTGTCTCTGCTGGCCTCGGGACAGATGGCTTAGCATTTCTATCACCCTGAAAAGTGGGGATAACAGTTTCCAAGTATGAAGTTCATGAAAATGTCTTACTAGGTCTTATGCAGCACTTTGTCTTTAAAAAGAAAGTGTTTTTGTTACAGCAATAATAGAAATAATCTAAATCGGGATTATTGGTCTGAGTGCATGCTTTTTTGTTCATAGAAGATATTGTTGGGTGCCTTGCTAAGTTTGTACTTTTTCTGTTGGAAGCTTTTTGTCTACTTCTAGTAGATCATCTTATTCTGTCTGAGCTGTTTTTCAGTGCTTTGTCTCTGGCATTTTTTAAAAAAACCTCAACTCTCTGATGAATTGCATATTTCACTAGGCTAAAACCATCATAAAGTTCAAACGCCTTCTTTAGAAGAATGCTTCCATACCCATTTTGACTGTTAAAAATTTGTCTTTCAGCATTCCTTTATAGAAGGAATAATATAATTCAGCTTATCAAAAGGCTTTTCCATGGGTAGCTGCTGGCCACATTCAAAGCTGCTCTCTGCATTGAAGTCACTTTACAAATTGGTGTATGTGAAGCATCGTTTCTTTTAATGGGCTTTGTGTTTACATTTTGCTTTGTTTTTTAATAATAGCACAAGCCATTTCTTTGAGGACCCAGGGAGAATTAAGAGCAGGTGGGGCTCTGGGAGGAGAGAAGGAATACTGATCGATTGGGTTTTCTTTCATTCATAGAGGATAGTCAGTGTTTCATTCTTACAATGTTGCCATGGTAGCTTTGGAAATGTTATTTTTCTGTTTATTAAATTTAGAAATATTCTAGTTATAATTAGCCAGTTCCTGAAGTGGCGTGTGACTTCTTATAGTCTAATAAACTTAATGCATAAATGTCGGAGTATATTCTGGGAAAGGAAGGCTTCCCTATCCTCTGGCTGCATGGAGAATGAACTGTGGCAGCTGGTCTGATGGCACAGCAAAACAGCAAAGAATAGTTGAAGCTAGGAGGCAGAGAGAACTGTGGGGAGGTGAGACTGGAGGGTGTTTCAGCTAGACTGTTATTGTCACTTGGGGGACTCGGAAGCAGAATTACTGTCACTTTCTCTTGGTGTCTTTTACAAGATTTTTAGTAAAACTACCAAGTCAGAACTTTTATTTGGCTTTTCATCTGGGAGATGCTTTGTCCAAAAATATTTATATTCAGGGCTGTCTAGCAGAGTCATTGGAATAGCCCTGTCCTCAAAGAAGCATGCCGCCTCTTGTCTTGGCAATATGTTTTTCCTTGGATGTGTCCCTTACTGGTATTAAAACAAACTATCCTTCTTCAGTCTGAGAAAGCTAATAAGATCAGTGGCTAAAATGGAATGTATTCCTAACAGACTAATAAATTATAGGCAACCATCAAACAAGAAAATGGATGGTAGTACAAAATAGAGAGTAGTATAAGAATCATTACTACTATTTTTATTCTGAAAGCTTCCTTATAAGCATAGCTGTATTTATTAATTTTGGCACAAAACATATGTATGGATCTGGGCAATGAGCTGGATGCAGCTATTTGGAGCCATTCCAGGAATTATCATTGAATGAGCTAGTGATGCACATTATGAGAAAGCCAAGCTTTTCGACTGACTTCGATAGCATTACTTTTAAAAGGAATCTTTGTTTAAAGCAACGAAGTTATTTTTTTAGATGCATCAAACTGACAACTTTCAGAGGCCAGAGTCAGCATAGTGTGGAGCTTTACAGTGATATGAAGAAATCTGTATGAGTAACATGCATTATAGTTGGCTTTTATTTTATGCCGTTGGACTCTTGAAGATGATGCCGAGGACAAAAGCTAGAAGAGATGTGAATCTACAGTTCTGTGTTGTGAAGGCACTGAAGTCCCTTGGGAAGCAGTAGCTGAGTTTAATCATTCTTTCAGCTGCCTTTAATGCACATGCCATTCCTTCTACAAGAATTCTTAGCCCAGTACAGTGCAGATCTGTAGTGTTCTGTGAAGTCCTTTGCTGAGCCTCAGCAGCTTATTTGGTGGTGGTGCCTTCCAACAGCTGGGAGATGGGCATTTTAATAGTCTGGCTTTAAAAAATATTAAAATTAAATCATTAAATTTTTGAGTCCTGGAGAGCAAGGAATAAAATTTTGGAAGAGCGAGTGACCATATCTTTGGTTTTTTGTTCTCCATTAACAATTTTTACATCATGTCAAAATAGGTATATCAAGCACTCACTGGCTTGCCTGCCGAAAATCAGTATTTTTTTAATTACCCAATGGCACCAACTTGTAACAACATCCTATGAATTCTCTTCCTTGAGTTCCAAATCATCTCTGCTTTCAAGGACCCTGTGTTAGAGCATTGTCCTGTCTAAATACTGTTCCATTACTTGTGTGCTAGAACTGTCTAGAAAGATTGATCTCTGGATAAAGTAGAAGTCAGAAGATCTGGTTCCCATTCTTGTTTTCTGTATGACTTTTGGCAGGTTTCCTCATCTGTATGTGTGAAATAACTGTTCTCATCATGGGATTCTGAAGCTATATTAACTGACAGCAATAAATTGTGTTGAGGTGTGTAGACAAAAAGGTATATAGAAATGCAGAATCACAGAAATGTAGATACAGAAGCAGTAACTTAAAGCTGATTGTTTTATCATATTTACTTTGACAAAATACTTGCATAGAGACCTTATAGTCAAGCCTCCCAGCTTAAACATACTGGCACATAAAAAGTGCCCAAAGTGAACTGCTGATGAGGTGAGGTTTGTGGGATGGTGGAATTCCAGATACCACTTTCTCTACTGCAAATTTCAGTTGTACAGTTCCCTTGCCTTTTGTACAGAGGAAAGAGGTTTGCTAGTGAGGTGAACTTTGGGGATTTATGAGATATTCTGTTGTTGATCTTCCACACGTAGTGAAATTTGGGGATGCGTTTGTTTGTTTATACACTACCAACCTGAAACAAAAACTCTTGTGACCTAACACTGTGTGTCAGAGGGTCGAGGCTCATATTCTTCCAATAAACCTAGCAGTTATTTGGATTAAAGGAGAAATTTTGAGTAATTTGTATTCAAATAATGCAGACAAATACTAACTTTGTTATTGATCAGCAAAAAGACAAACTGTGTTTAGCAAGCAAATAGAGTTTAGACCCTTCCAAATAATTATAATCCTTTCTCCCTTTTTTTCTAACACAAAAATTGTCCATTATTTAATGTGGCCAGCAGTGTGGAGAACTGGGGTTGTGTTAACAATGCCCTTCTCCATGTTCTTGTCTACTGTGTTTGATCCTGTAGTCAGCTAAAAAATAATGTATGGAGTGACAAGGGTGGTATCTTGATTGTATCCAGCTGTCTGGAACAAGTCAAGGGCAAAGAGGCCTTCCATGTAGCAGTAGGTCCATCCAAGCACCCACTAAAGAATATCAGAAATATTAAAATATAAGCCTGTTCCTATCAAAGGAAGCAGGTTGGTTAGATCTAAAACCAGCTGTGAAAGTAGTTAGATTGTAGCCATATCTACTGAAGTTAACATCAAAAGTTCCATTTTAATCATGCTTGGCTTTAGTTAGTGTTAAAATCTTTTTGAATAGTCGGTTGTATTTCTCTGCAACAAGAAAGTTAGTATCGTTTTAGTGGGCTTTTGCTCTGGGGGCATGGCTTCCCTGAGTTGTAGGGACCTTCCATGGCAAGCTTGGGCTTTTTTGTACTTCTTCCATGCAGCTTCCTTTTCCAAGAATTGGGATTTGGAAGAATTGAAATGGTCTTTGCACCACTGTAACTCTATCCTCCCAAAGCAGATGTGTTGCAGCTGCACATTTGTGTTTGCTTGCTGTGCAGACCTGGTTAGCAGCATGTCACATCTTTTTCTCTTCAGGTTTGGCGTGAGTTCCCTGACAGGTTGGTTGGATATCCAGGCCGCCTGCATCTTTGGGACCATGAGATGAACAAATGGAAATATGAATCAGAATGGACCAATGAAGTCTCAATGGTGCTCACTGGGGCAGCGTTTTATCACAAGGTAATACAAAACTTGTAGTATACTAATGTACAACATGAACCTTTTTTTAAGGAGCTGTATGTGTTTGTCATTGTTCTGTGAGTGTTTTGTTGTGCCATGATTGTTTTCTAGAGCAATCAGAGAACCAATTGCAAACTTCCCCTAAGCCTCTTTCAGTTGCTGTGAAAAACTGATTTGTCTCTGCCTGTAAAATAAAACTCTTACCTTCGTGAACTTAGAGAAGAGCTCTTGACAGTTTGTGTGACCTGTAACTATATAGCAAATTTTGCAGTGAATGTAGCTTTGTAGCTAGCAGTTTAAGAAAAGAAAACCGACTGTAAAGAAATTTGTGTGCTGGTCAGGAAAGGAGTAATTATGCAATTAAGCATCTCAAAATTATTTTCTATCTGCTAAAGTAGTCCTTGGCTGAAGGCAGTGTCAGTTTGCCCGTAATCCATCCTTAGCTTCATGCTGTTCAGTGACTGAAATATTTGAAGTCTTATAGTTACTGTGTTTAAAATTATCTTCTCTCTCCCTCTATCCTGCAGTATTTCAACTATCTTTACACCTACAAAATGCCTGGAGACATCAAGAATTGGGTGGATGCTCATATGAATTGTGAAGATATTGCCATGAATTTTCTTGTGGCAAATGTCACTGGCAAATCGGTCATTAAGGTGGGACTTCTCTGCAGTTTGGCTTTACGAAGTTTAAAAACATGACGTACATAAACATATAAATTTATTTAGTAGGCTTCAATATACTACCTAATCTTCCTTTTTCTCTCATTTACCCCTGGTATGGTGTCTTGTTCTCCTTCCATGGTAGAAAAGCCCTTTTAGTAAAACTTTTATGCTAACTAGGAACAGGGAATTGTTTTTACCAGTTGTTTATGGTGGTTATTTTACCCATCTAGATGAGGTATGAAGAAGGTAATTTAAATGAATAGAGGTAATTTAAATGAAAATTAAATAAAATACCATTTAAATTACCATTTAAATGGTAATTTATTTATGTGTGTACATATGCATGGCCACATACATATATTTTAACTATTTGAAATTACCAGAGGAAAGAAATTGCCAACTGTCCACAGCTTGCTCTGTCATGGCCTGGCAACAGCTGATTTATAGGAATGTTAATTGCAAGAATGTTAATTGCAAGATCAGCTTTAAATGAACTTTTTTATCCCTCAATTAATTTCCTGACATGTTTCGACACGTTTTCAGGTCCAGACATTCACTCTGTACATTCATTTCAAAGTGTGTCACCTTGGAATGAGATTTAGAGGCCACCAGGCGTTACTTCAATTAGCAGGGTCCATTTTCCCATCTGTCCATCATCATTTACTAGGACCGGTGGCTGCACTTCCTGGAAAAGTCTTTAGAAGATAAAGTGTGTGTTTTTGCTGAAAAAGTTTTTGAGCTGTATGAGGGCACAGCAGAGTAATTTGGCACCTCCATGCAATTCGGAATGCCTTGCAGAGTTTGCCAGTCAGCTATTAACTGGAGTGAGCAAAAGAGCGTCTGTTGGATTAACGTTACGGTGAAGTATGGGAAGCTATATTTCATCGCTGTTATGGCTGCAAGAACAAATGGTGTTTATACAGGGACCTTGGCAGTGAGAAAACAGTCATTAAACAGGAATTAAGGAGCTTGTCATCACCGCTTCTTTTCAGTTACAGAAGGAAAAACCCCTCCAAGCCATTTTTATTGGGCCCCTGTGAATTTTGCAGTCAGCCAGGCCAGATGGAGCTGAATGTAGGAATGGAGTGGCTTTTTTTTTTTTGCCAACCCCCCCCCACCCCTTTGGAGACAGCTCATCTTACACTGCAGGCATGTTCAGAGGTATTGCACTGCTCTCTGTACAAGGAGATTAATGTCCCTTCTGTTGATATTTGATGATATCTGGCGTGCCTTTCTGCAGGTGACCCCGCGGAAGAAGTTCAAATGTCCAGAATGCACAGCAATTGATGGGTTATCACTGGACCAGACACACATGGTGGAAAGGTGAGTGACCACCCTTTATTCCTCTGATTGCGTTGTTCTGATCCCTAGATTCTTATCCTGTGTCTCATTAAATTAGGATCAAAAATGCTCACTGATTGTATTTCTGTAAATTACTAATTTTGAAAGAATGCCACATGAATTTGATCAGCATAAGTCATTTCTGCAACGGATGATGTGACACTGAAAAGTGGACTACTACAAGAAAGGACTTTAGAAGGGCACAATTTTTAGCAGCTTAGCTGTAAAGCGTATAGTCACATATATGAAATTCAGGTTGTTGGCAGTACTTTCAGTAATACCACGCTTCTGTTTTACTGTGGAACTTCAGCTGTAGTGAGCGTGAGATTTTTTTTTTTGAACCAGACAGTTGCTAGCTTACCAAAGCGTAACAAGATATAAGTTATTAATAATGTTATTTGAATTTATTTTTGTACTTTGTCTTTCTTCCAAAGATTGTGAAGTGCGTTGCTTCCACTAATGAAGGGCATTTGCCTGCACAATTGCATGTCACATTTTTTAACAATGGCAGCATTATTATATTTTCATTATAATATAATTTTGAAACAAAGGATGTATTTGGAAAGGCAGTGACTGTTTAGAGTGAAATGCTGAAAGTTGGTAAGAGTTGCATTCCCTGCTTTACAGTAAAATTGCTTCCCAACCTTGACCATGACACTAAACTTCCCTCTGCCTTGGCTTCTCAATGTGTAAAATAAGGAAAAGTTTCTTCACTTTTACAAAGCTGTTTAACACCCATGTCTGAGAAGGGCTATCTGACAATAAATGTATATAGTGGTTATTAGGTGGAATTAACTTAAGATCTAGGACTGACAAAGGCATTTCACCTTATGCTTCTTGGGCTGTTGCGCCTCTCCTGTGAACTTCAGGAAAAATAATTTGTAGCCATAGAATTGATGGGGTAGGTAGGCAGGGGTAGCCGTAGTGTTGGAAGAGGCTACCAGAAGAGGTGACAAAATCTGACCTGCATTTAAAATAGGCCATTTCAGATTTGGACTGAGAGACATAACACAGTTATCGTGTCAGTTACCGTGGTTATAATCTTAACAGTGAGGTTTTTTATGTCATTTTCTGCAGTACTCAGCAAATTTAAAGTGCTGTATCCATTTCCTGTTCTTTAGCTATGTAAATTATATTTATGTATTTTAATGTATGCAGTGAACTAATGCAAAACTGGCTAGTAGGTTGGGGCTTATTTACAAGAAGAGTGCATACATATGTCTGTCTGACGTGTAAACATGCATTGTGCAACGCGCACAAATATGTAAATAGTTTGGCTGATTGATTAACCAGGCATCACACAGGCATTGGAAAGCATAACCGTTAAGCTTAGTGACAAAGTATTTAGACAGGATGTATGATAAGACTGGATTAAAAAAGTATGCAAGTCAGAAGTAAAACATACCCCATGAAGACGGTTAAAAATTACTCTGCAGAAGACTTCTTAATGAAGGGGCTGGAAGCTTTATAGATCTCAAACGTTAGCTGAAGGGGAAGCACAAGAGGTGGTCCTGTGTCTAGCAGTTCTCCGCTGGCTTACAAGATGGACTACCTGAAGCCAATTGAGCTTTCCTGTGATCACACTAGTAGCATTACACCACCACATAGGAATTTTGGTCATGAACTAGTTTCTCGTTAAGGTACACTCTATAAAATCAGAAGATGAAAAAGTGCTTTTTGCTCCAAAGTACATTATGATGCAGGGTAAAGGTCATGTTTCCATGTCTATAGCAATTTTTGTATCCTCAGAGTAAAGTATCATTGACAGTTTATTGAGAACATGTTTAAACTCTTGCTTTGCTTCTCTGTAGTTTTCAACAGTGGAGATAGCTGGGTTGTGGGAAATGTTAGATTGACTGCAAATCCACGTACTTTTACTTGCCCAGCCAAAGGAGTACGTGCTGGGATAGAGTCTGGGTGCAGGAGAAGATCTGGGGGGATATACAGTTTTGGTGTACTCAGGCTTCATGCTACACCTAATACCTTCTTGCCCTGTGTTGTTGTTGTCTACCTTCAATATGAGGGAGGTATTTGAAAAATCTGAAAGCATTTCTTTTTTATGAATCTTCTAAGCTAGCTATTCATTTTAAGTGGATAATAAATGACAGCAACTCCTAGAGCAAATATTCCTAACTTAGCAGTGAGTAAGGCTCTTATGGCTCAGATATATATAGACACACACTAGCTATTTTCAGGGTTATGAGAGAAGCTGAATGGTAAAAAGTTCATGCGTCAGGGAATCCTTATCATATTATAAAGGAATAACTTTGTACAGATAACTTTACAGTGTTGGGTACCGAGAACAATACCCAGGGTATCAGGCAAAGACTCATTATCAGCTTCACTTGCAGCTTCCCGAAGTGCCCGACTCCTTGTTTTTTAGCATTCAGAAATAGCGAGCAGGTAGTCTGAGCTAATTACTTGCCGGATATCCAGGGATGAACCTCCTGTTTGTGAAACAGTTTATGAGGGTTGTCATGGGCATGCACAACATTTAGTGTTCGGATTCTGGTTCAGAAATAGCAGAGAGATGCCCAGCGACTGCCTGATGATTGTTTTGTAAGTGTAAAAGGTTGGATAAGTCAGTTGTGGAGATCGGTCCAGGAGAGACATGTAACTAACCAGTTTTGTTGGGCCTTTTGACACTCTCAGCAGAGACAAAGGAAAGATGGTACAGGTGAACTCTGTCTCTTATTAAGAGATTTTTTTTTTTGACCAATACTGAAGAATATTTACAGCGAATCATGGCAAAACCAACACTGCTATTCTTCCTGCTGTGTAATTTCTCAGAGATAAATAAAAGACCTCAGTCCCCAGGGTTATCAAGCTCCATCATTAAAATACATTAACTAGAGAAAGCTTTGAATGAAGAGTCCGTTTCTTGCCCTAGGTTAGCCTTTACATCAGGTCACAGATAAAACTGTAGGAAGATCTCATCATCCCTGTATTTACAGGTGCTGTTTAAGTAGCAACAAGTTTTCTGCCTTTAGGATCTTTGCATCTGGCTCTCAAAAATGGAGAGCTCTGTAAAATGCAGCCTAGAGGGCAGCTGCCTGTACAGTAAATACAACAAATGGCTGAGCTGCTTCTGCAGCAACATTGACAGCAATGTCTTATTTAGGACACCTAAGTATTTGTTAGAGTCACGATAGGAAACCATTCCCTTAAGAGGCAAACTGACCAGGTAACAGTTGGCCAAACACTGCAGATGCAGAGTTAACTTGCCAAAAAATATTTGGGTTATAAGGGAGAAGAAACTGATCAAAAGAGACCTTAACAGACATTAAGTTCACACCATTTGCCAGAGTGCAATGGGGCTTTCAATTTCTGAGTTCACACAATCTGAATTCCTTGTTGAGCGTAACTGCAGGTTGTCAGCAGAGCAAGGAAAAAAAAAAAAAGAATAATTCTTGGAAGCAAACATGCTTCTGTTAGTACAAATTTGCGAAACTGTTGACACAGCCAAGAAAAACACCTTCCATCTATATTAAGAGGACATGTTACATTCTCTCGGCTATCTAGCTTTGAATGTTTAATGTTCTAGATATCCTTTCTGGTTTATGTTGTCCAAAAGTGGCAATGGCTTTGGAATTCAAGTCATATAGTTCAGTGCAGGAGATGAAATTTTTGGAAAGAGGCAAATTTCCTTTAAACACATTCTGTGGCTTGTGTATGACATTTCTTTCCCCTGAAAAAGCCTGTTTCTGGTCTTTTGAATTTGATATTTCCCGAGGACTAACTTTTCTGATTCAGCCAGAGTGATGAGAATGTACTGATTTTTTTTTTTCCCTGATTCTTCGGTTTTTCATTTCTTTAACAATGAAGTGGCTTCTTGGTGGTTAAAGATATTATACTCATATGCTTGAATGGTCTTGCCAGCAGAACAAGTTTGGCTGTAGAAGGATTCCATCGTGGTATTTTCTCATAAGACCTCATCTTTGATTTGGGAGTATAACCTCTGGAGGGAAGAGATCAATTTTGTCTCCACGCTCTATTTAGTTTTGTCTTTTGCTCTGGGGGTGCCACTTAGTTCTGGTTGCGACAGTGGCTGATTTGATGTGGACATCTGCCTACTGGGCAGCAGGCTGAGATAACTAATTCATTTCACACTGGCCACCAAGCAGCTGTTACATTACAATGTCTTTCAGTCATTACTGGCAGAGGCAGGATTTGAACCAGTAGACTAGAGTTATTCTTGTATTCCTGAAATCATGAGGGCCAGCAGCTGTGCAAAATTCTCACATGCACCTCTCCTGGTGCATCTGCCTCCTTGCCTGTGAAGTTTGTGTCCTGCCACGAGACTTCTCCAATACACACGGCTTGGATCACAGTTAGCCACATTTCTCACAAGTAACAGACAATTTAGAAGTCTGACCTTATCTGAAAGTCAGATGTCTTTGAAGTATCTCACATTGGGCATCATGTGGAGGCAACAGAAACTGCTCAGTGTTTCTGGAGAAAACACTCAGTTCCTGTTCTCCATGTTACCATGACCTTTCTGTGCCCAGGGCCCAAAGCTCACCCTCCCGATGGTTCACCTTGTTATTGCAGACGTTGGAAAGCTACTTGGGTCTCTTTACTTCAGTCCTGACTGATGGGTCCATTGCTGTTTCAGATCAGTGCTACCCTGGAGCAAATCCTGCTTGTGCAAGGTCTAGAGGTTGCTTCCCACTGCATGCAGCTGCTTCTTATGCTCTGACTTCCTTTTCATTTGTTTCCTAGTCCAAAGATTTGAATCTGGAGATAGGAACATGAGGGGATGAGAAGGTAGCAGAAGGTGAAATATATGCATTTACCTGTATAAATATTTTATTCAAGTATCACCCATATGAAGTAATTTTCTGACACTTTTCTCAGGCCAGAAAATGGCCTGAAATATGACCATTATCGCTTGGAACAGCTATGTAGAGATGTAGCACTCTAACAACCTCAGCTTTGTGTTTTCCAGTCATTTATGCTAGTTAAGGAGGGAGCCGTGGGATGGCTCAGAGGCTGAGGAATTAATTTTGAAAACCAGTCATGCTGTCCCATCCACTTCAAAAGAGTGTTTGGGCAGTGTTGAGCAGTCCCCATCACAAAACTGTCACACTTAGTTGGTGTGATTGACCGGGTCTGTTGCAGAAAATTATCCTGGAGCCATAGTGACCCCCTAATGCTTTGAAGGGGTCGGGAGAGGGTGCAGTGGTTGGAGAGCAAGAGACCTGCTCTGGGACTGCCTGCAGCACGTCAGCCTGTAGCTGAGTCAAAGTACTCATGTCTTTTCTTTTGCCGTTCAAAAAGGAAAACAAAAAAAGTAACCTGTTTTCTTTTGCTGTCTTGTGTTAGGTGTTGGGGACTGTTGTCACCATTCTTGGTCTCTGAAGTTCTTAAAAGCTGTTTTATAAAGTACACAGCTAAGCTGAGCACTGGCTGAGGTGAAATGAGTTAAGTTTTCCCTGCCTTGCTGCCACAGGTACTATGCCTTTCAGTGAAAGAGTTAAAGAAGGGATGTAAGGGTAAACATCTGCTTGTTTTCTGAAGCACATGGCTGTTCCCTTCCACAGTATTACTGACACCTGAGATTATTGAAACTGAAAGTCATCAATGGTCTGATCTTTTTTTGTGCTAATGTGATGCCTTACTGCTCAATATCTCTTTATTTAGACAAAATAAACTAGTTAATTTCATTTATAGTTTTTATTTTAGCTTAATTTTTAATTTACAGTCCGATCAGTGCTGCCTATGCACTGAGGCATGTTTATTTTTGTGGGAAAAGATAGAGCTTCTGAAGAAGCCTGAAAAAACTCAGAATTTTTTTTTTAACTCCATTTTCACAAAGGCTTGTTTTTTTCAAATCCTTCATTATGAGACAAATTGACCCAACAGTGGCCCTTTAAGAGACATGTTGGCAGTTAATCTGTTCTAGTTTACAGCATGTACATTGCTTTAAGAATGACTGGAATTCTAGGGGGAGGGAGAAGGGAAGCTTTGACCTCCGTGTGCACATGTGCTGCTGCCAGCATCCCCTTGCTCTCGTCTCTGTGATTAAATGGATAAATCAAAGAACACCAGTTTCTTTTCAGTTCTCTCTGCAGTGAGGCTCTCTTTTTATTTACTAGTAGCCAGCACGGCTGAAGTCATTCCAAATGCAAGAGGGAAGGTTTCTACCAGTTATGTTGGTGTGGGAGCTGGTAGCCAGACCATTTGTTTGTGTTCTTAATTACACTGCTTTCCCTTTCACCAGATCTGAATGCATCAATAAGTTTGCCTCTGTCTTTGGGACCATGCCTCTGAAAGTGGTGGAGCACCGTGCTGACCCTGTCCTGTACAAAGATGACTTTCCTGAGAAACTGAAGAGCTTTCCCAATATTGGCAGCTTGTAAAGGCAACTAAGAAACCTGAGTGATCAAAATGACAGCCAGTAAGGTGCCATGAGGAATACAAGGCCCTGAAGAAAAAAATCACGAATGGGTTACCTCTGAGGGAGGTGGGAATTAATGTTGTATTCTGGTATGTTGTCTTCCCTTTACATTGCACAAAGATGTAATGGAAAGCTGAACAACTGCTTCTCTGTTGCTAACAGAGGATTGAATCTATTCAGGGGTCCTCCCAGAAACGTCAAACACATGCTTTTCTCCAAAGGAGGCTATGCATCTGGAAGAATAAACCAGAATCTCGCTCTCTGTGGTCTGACTGGCATGACTGACCTCTTCTATCAAATGTCTTGCAGTTCTCTGGTTTGTAAGCATCCATCCATTCAAAGCAACTGTCTGTAAGGCTGCTCTCTTTTGGGAGGAGCTTACTGCCTCTATGGTTGGTGGGCCTCTGTCTTTTGAGCTTAATTGTTGGCCTAACTAACTGTGTAACAAACACTTTTTTTTCTGCCTAATGAGACAAATGTTTATTTTTTTACATCATCAGCAAGAAAAATCTGTTGTCATGTGGTTTAAAGGGCAAAGCATTTTGTTTTACTGAAATTATTTTGATATGAATTGAGACACACAGCAGCTGGGAGGATGGTCTCCTTCCAGGCAGACCCCTGCAGGACAGAAGTCCAATTGCTGCACTTTTTCCTGCATAAATCTCAGGTTTTCTGCTGTGTCCGTGCAAGAGGCTCTGACTCTGTGTCAAAATTAGTTGTACTGTAAAAAAAAAAAAAATGATGTACCTTTCAGGCTTTATTTTTGCTTTTCATTATCAAAGCAGAGCAGTCAGGGTACAGTTTTACATTGTGGCCATACATTGGAACAACAGCTGTGAAGTAAACTTTTCACATCTGAATCCTCTTCGGCAAGCAGCAGGTTCTAGTACTGATTCATAAAACACTTCAATTTACAGAAATTCCCAGTTACGGCTTCAATGTGCAGGGATTCGTGCACATGCAAAACACTATTAACGCACACTTACAAACTCCTATAGATTACCATTGTTGGAAAAGGTGCGGAGTCTTAGCTTGTAATTTAACTAAGGAACCCATTGCCACAGGCTGCCACTGAAACATACAGCTTGGGAAGGCTTTTGGAGAATCTTTACATTTCTCACAAGCATCAGAATTATTTCCCAGTACTGAAATTAACTTGGATTAGAAAATTAAGTGCAGCAAAACGAGAAATAAAATTGCCCTTCGATGTTAAAGATGATCCCTAGTTAGGCTGAGAAAGGAATCTCTGTTTCAGCTTCACTGATAAAGTGTTTGTTACCAGATTTGGTAACTGACTGATATCACTGTGGGTGATTTGAGTGTCTTTTGCAACCTCCGTTGCTGCCAGTTACAGAGACATCCTACTTGATGGGCTGTTTTTCTGTTATGCTGTGAGCAACCTTATTCCTCAGATTTTGCCAAACCCCAAACAATAGGACAAGTGTTAGGCATCACGGTTCACCCCCTCTCCTAAGCTGGATAGGCAGCAATGACAGAAACCAAATGAAAGTCAGGCTAGAAACAGGAAACATCTGCTCCTATTTGTCTCACCCCCACTAAGACTTATCTTATTGCCCAATGCAGTGGATGTGCTGTGAATGAAAATCATATTGGAACAATAGCTCTGAGGGGATGCTTCACTTCATAACTCCCCTGGGATGTGCCTGTAAACTGTATCATCTGATTCTCTGGGAACATTTAATTACTAGGAAATGTCTTTTGCTGCAGTCTCTGTTTCATTCCTAAGTTGCTGTGGGTTGGGGGTATTGGGGAGCTAGGAAGCTGTTGCAGTGACAACTGCTGTCTGCACAGCGGGTATCACGAGACAGAGGAAGGTTTGTTGCTCACTACTTCTCTTTTGCAACCTCTCAGGTTCATTCACATGAACTTTCTTTCTGAATCTTCCTGTTGATTTATGTCCTGGTGCTTGAGCATCAGAAAATACCAGCGTATTTCCCATGAAGAGGTTGCTTTAAAAGGGTACCTGTGACAGTGTAGTAGTCAGTTCAGTTTTGACCGTTCTTTTGGGGCTGATCTCATCTTGGCAGGCCTTAGCAGTACAATTGAGTTCGTAACAACTTCCTTGCACAGAGTTCTGAAGATGCTGTGATTTCTTGGTTCTTTCTCAGTAAGCCAGGATTATTGCACAGAGTCTTAAAAGACATCGAGGATTCCAAATAGTTGGTGGAATCTTTTTAGGTGAAGACAGCCTATCCAGCCCTCCTAAACTGATCTGTAGTCTCAGGTCAGTAAAAGGCAGCAACAGGTCCTTGTGACTGCATCCCAAAGTGTCTGAGTGGATTCTCCTTCCACAAAATGTCCAGTGGCCTGTATCAGTTGTGTGGTGTCCTTTGATGTTTTACAGTTGTTTTTACAGACCCATCTCATTTAGATGATAATTTGTCTCTGTTATGTGCTATGAAGAAAATCGAGCAATTGACTGTAAGAAAAGTAGTAGAACAGCCTACGTTTATAATTGTGATGTTCTTGGTGCAAAATCTGTAAAGACAAGCTGTATGTCTGGTTTAGAATGGGTTTGTTGTCAATCTTTAAGATAATTATTGTATATATTTTATCAAAAAAAGGTTAATATTAATACATTAAAAAGTAAATCCAAGGAGTGTTTGTTGTATTTCTCTTCTGGAACAGCACAAGGAAACACGGATGCATTTAGAAGGGAGAATTGTAGTGACAGGCTGTTTCTCTACATATATCTGTGTTAAACTTCAATATCCATACTGTACTTTAGAAAGATCTGTCAGTATTTTGTCTTTCCCATAACTAGAGTTGGATGGTTGTCTTTGAAGTAGAAGTTTGCTCTGCACAAATTCATCCCAGTCACCTTTTTGGAGAGAGTAGTTGTTACTCTAATTTTCTGCCAAGATTTGACAGTAGCATTTATCTTGGAGAAATAGGGAACAGATCCCTTCTCTTTTTGTGAAGAGAGACAGCAAATGTTGAAGAATTGTGCTTTTGAGAAAAGAGATTTGGCTGAGTTATTGAGATGGTGGAATTCAGTGTGGTGGCAGCTCTTTGATTCCAGAAGTGCTGCAGTGTGGTCCCTGCAGAGCGTGCTGCAAAAAGGCAGTGTGTGTGCATGCGCACCTTGCGGTTTGTGCATAGCAAGGGGTGTGATGCGCTGCAGTGCTTGTCCTCCTAGTCATGGTGAGTCTTAAGGACACATTTTTAGCATCACCAACTCTCCCTACAATGAGTTGACTCTCTTCTTCCTCACAGCTCCACTATCTCATTACAGGACATGCCAGTTCAAGCCCTAATGTTCTAAATTACTCTCTCCTGCCATCTCCAGCTCCTGTCACCCATCATTCTTCCGTTGGTGTAGTTCAAATCTGCTTTACTGCAGCAACTAGTTTACCCCTGTCAATTATCAATTCACAGGCCTTTTAAACTAAAGGGCCTTGGAGATCAGATACCAAAATAATTGCAAGGTGGGATTTAAGAGATGCTCAGTGCTTCTGACTCATTTTGATTTTAGGTTGTGTTGGCAAGTATTGAGCACTCTGGAAAAACGCTATACTGAGAGGCATGAAAATGGATTTAGGTGGGCAGTTTTAGTGTAAAAAACGCCATCAAGATTTAGTATGAATGCCCTCCATAATCGGTTTCTGGTACCGTGGGTACTTCTCACCTTTTGATCAGGAGAGATCTCAAAATGCTTAACGAAGTGTTCTGTCCAGCCCTTCCACATGGAAGCTGCTGTCGTAACAGGATTGCAGCACAACACAGAAAGGAAAAACTAAAATTGACAGTGCTGATGAGAAATTGGATTTTAAATTCCCTAGCCAAAGATCAGACAGAGTATGAATTTTTTTCATCATTCTTCTTAAAAACTTGCATGTTTAAATTTTACTAGGGCTACTGCTAAGCACGTTCTCTTGTAAACTGAAATGTAAACTACGGGTGTTTCCTGCAATCGTGGATAGTCTCCTCCATGTACTTAAAGCAAGATAAAAAAACATTCTGCAGAGTTGTGTCAGATGAAATATATACTAGTAAGTGAACTGGTCCAATTGCGAACTTCAGTCTGGTCCTGAAAAGTTGGGAAGAGCAGAGCAAATAATAGGCAAATGGTCCATCTATATTGTCTTTTTAATTTTTAGGCCAAAAGAAATCATTTATGTCAAAAATTGCCAGAAAGCTCTAAACACAGTATTCTTTGCATCTTCCTGTAGAATCTGAGAGTTATCCCAAAAGCAGGTTATCGCTTCAAACCTCTTGTTAGCTTTGATATGTAGAGAGAGATGGCATTTGCTTAACAGAGAAATCAGCTAGAATACTTTTGCTTTACTGTTGAGTCGTGGATCCTTCAGTTGGATCTCATGCTGTCAGGAGTGCGTGTGCAACTCTGTGGGTTCTTTCTATGATGTTTGCCACTGCTGCATTTGAGCACAATAAATTGAGCTTCACAGTCCTGCTTAAGATCAGCCTCTTAGCTGTTACTGCAGGTAAGCAAATGGAGAAAAGCTGTGATATATACCCAATGCCTTAGCAGTTGTGTGGGTAAAACCAGGATTGAACACCAGTACCCCAAGCCTGCGTTTTAGCAGAATGACCACACTTTGTCAGAACTGTTGTTTGTTTGGAGTTGGGTAGCTCAATACCAAGGCAGAGGACCAATAGCCTTGACTTTCAGTGTCAGCATGCTTCAGCCTGCCCTGGCTTGAAGCCATTTAGAGACATTCCTGGTGCTTTCTGCGTAATTTCAGCCTGATGGAAATGGCTGTAAGGCAGTCCCACCTCTGCTGATCTTCAGGATTCCCCTTTCTGCAGCTTCTTGTGGTTGCTTTGAAAGAGGGTTATGTTTCCCATTAAAGGATAACAGCAACAATTGAGGCAATTAAGTGGGGTGGCATGGAGCTAGCAGCACGCAGAGAGTTTTCCGACTAAAGACAGCAGAGCTCAAAGGTTCTCCCTGCAAGGTTGCCTGTTTGCTGTCTTCATTTATCTGGAAAAGGATCCAGTAATTCTTCAGATTTTCTTTACTCATCGAAATGCCTGTTTACTTGCATAAATAGGAAGTGCTCCCACTCCAGACAGGCATGACAACTCTGCAGTAACTGTGGACTGAGATCAATGCAACTTGGTCATGGTTCCATTAGGTCTATGAACTTGAATCAGTACTTAGTACCAGACTGTATGCAGTGGGGAAGACAACAAGATGGGCAAGGGGAGAACCAGGTGTCTACAAAAAGAAATAATCCATGTTGCGACTATTTCTACAGTCGGAAGAAAAATAAAATATCAATTTAATTACTAAGTCAAATCTGTTGGATTTTTCCTAAATTTTAGTTGGCAGGAGACTGGAAAAAGGTGACAGCTGGACCATTTGACCAATGAAATGTGAAGAAGTTGGGATATACAGACCCGCATTAGGTTTTCCATGTGTGATTATGAGATGTGGTTGATGTTGTATGCTGTGCTTTTAAGGATGAAGCTTAGCTCTCCGGCGCCCCCCATCATGCTGTGCAACAATGGGAACCTTTAAAACTAAAAGCCAAAGCTTGGGACTGACTGAAAAGTGCCACTTAAGGATACCTACCTGCCCAGTGTGAACATCTCATGCTCGTCCAGTCGGTAAGCCTGTAGTCCCTTGGAAAAATACCTGAGGTTTCAGGCCAAAGGTTCTGTGTTCCCTTCTGCATGTCTGTATAGCCGTACACTGAAGAAAACCAGTTTCTTACCTGCTGGTCTGGCCATTTGAAAACTTCCAGGTCCTCCTTCTGCAAAACCTTTCTTTCGAAGGGAGGGCCAGGTCTCAGCTGTGTGCTTGGTGCAGTTAGTGCTGGGTGCCTTCAGCCAAAGATTGATGGGAACAATAGCCCCTTTGCCACACTTCATACAAATAGGCAGAGGAAAAAGTTTGAAGAAGAAAGGACCGTAAAATGAGATCCAGCAAGGCTGCAGCGAAGGAGCAGATTGCTAACTTGGAGCATCTGTCTTTGTGCCATAAGTAAGTTACGAACTGAAAAGCAAGAGAAAGTGGAAGATCCTTTCACAAATAATAAACACTTGTTTGTCTCAGCTTAAATGCAACACCTTTACATGTGGGCTCCAGCTGGCTGTAAGTAGATGCACCTTGCGTGGCTGTTACCTCCCTTGCCAATGAGAAGATTATTGTACATCCATCTGCTTAAAGGTTAATAACCTGCTTTTAAAAAGAGGAAGAAAAAAGGCAAATCTGTTTAGTTTACAGGAAGAAAAAATTGTTTTTCATTAAAGCTGCCTGAACTTTGCCCTGCCTCAAAGTTGTATTTGCCAGCAGAGGACTCTGTTCACCTAGGTGCTGTAGCCACACCTCCTAGAGAGAAATTTTACCATGTGTTTTAAACAACTCCTGTAATGCCAGTAGGAAAGTACAGCTTCAGAAAAAGAATGCACATTTCTAATGTGGGTCCTGCCCCTCTCTAGAGTTTATAAAGACACTTTTTAGCTCTTTGGCAATGTTCAGGGCAGGAGCAATTTCTGATTTAAATCCATATAACTAGGATGTTACTGAAACTGGCTTTAGGCTCTCAACAGCTTGAGCTTTGCCAACATCTGGAGAATCTGGCTTTGAGTGCTTGGGGAGGGAAGGAATTTTTCTCCTACAAGTGAGAGGAATGGATAAGCTTGCAACAGCACCTGCATTATCCATTTCTTTGCAAGATGGAAAACAGCCATGCTCCATCTGAACCGAGCTGATGCTCCCAGCCAACTGATGGAAAGGCCAGAAGGGGCTCTGCAGGTCTTGGTGGGTCATTGGCAGCTCTTAGGCAACTTAGCTCTGCCAGAACACAGAGAGCACGTTCTGGTTCACCCAGCATCTAAGTGCATCTTGGGCTCTTACTGGTGCCAGTGGTTCTATGGACTCAGCAGGAAAAGCAGTTTCATGGAGCAAAAGCAGCAGAAAAGGCCCTCCCAGAACCTATTTTTTCCCATGTTGGGATGGGATGAGGGACATGCACTGGGAACCCATGGGGCTGAGACAAGCCCTCCCCTTGGTGTGGGGAGAAGTTAAGCCCAGAGGCCTTGGTCTGCCTTGCAGCCCAGTGAGCAGCATCTGACTGCCGGAAGGCGCCTCTGGGGAACCTGGCAGAACCACAGTGGAGAAGAGGGTGGGTAAGGCTTGGAGGTCTCTACCAAAGTGGAGCTGGGAGGGGAAGGAGTGGGACTTGACCAGTGGGAACAAAGGAGAAAGGAGTGCTTGCAGGGGGGAAGGTCCCCCCACTGCCAGGCCTGGGTGTCTTCTCACTGGACTTCAGGAGACCTTGTGCCATGATGCCTTGAGCATGGCTGTGCCATGTTAAAGCAATGGTGCCGTAGCACTGGCAGCTGGGTGGCTGAGGCTTCTCAGCATTTTGTTGCCAAGTCACTTCTTCCTGTGTCAGCCTTGTTACAGACTGCTTGGGAAGGTCTGGGAGACCCATAGGGCCCTGCAGGGCTTAAGCTCCACTGGAAGCAGCAGCTTCTGAGCAGGAAGCAAGGGAGACCATCCTCCTCTTTTCTGTGTGCCCACGGTGCCCTCTGGCTTGGCTAGTGGTGATGCTCTTGGAGGCAGAGAGGCCCTCCTTAGCTGGGAGGTGGCTGGTAGGGTGTTCCTGTGCCTGGCTGCTGACTGTTAACCATCTCTTTGTATGGGGAGAGGCAGTGGGCCCGTGAGCTGCCACCTGTTGTTAATCTACCCCTGGCTAATCCATTCTGCACTGTGTCAGCAGTTCAAAAGGGCACTGTTAGTATTTTTTGCCAACTTCAATTAACATGAGATTTTGGAGGCCCCTCTGATCACATTTCATCTGTCATGAGTTGGGAACAAACCAGCCAGATTGCAGTTGGGAGGAGAGAAGAGGAGTTTATTGCAAACCAAAACAACAGCAGTGTTTGTGCCTCCTTGGCTGGGGCAGCTGGGAAGCAGGGTACTTCCCAGCAATATCACTCCTTTCAAAAACTGGAAAATAAAAACTAGTGCCCAGAAATACCAGTCCCCTCCCCATGTGTGTCCCCCCCCCCCAAAAAAAAAAAAAACCACAAAAAAAAACCACAAAAAAGCTGCAAGTGCAATAACTTACTTCAAAAAAGGTAAAAAGAACCAAGCTGCAAGACTGTTTGTTCTTTTTTAATATTCCACTGTAATGAACTCGTAATACATGGCTGCATAGGCAAGAACATTGCATGGCACAAACCTCACATGGCAAAATTTTTAATGATTTTTTTTTCCTGAACTTTTTAAAAAGTTTTTTTATTATTTTTTAATATGTTCTACCCCAGGCTGTTAAGCTAAAGGAAAAAAAAAAGTTTGCATTTATACAAGGTTACAATATTTTACAACAAAAAACCAATAATATTGATTGAGGTTTGTTTTCTTTCTTTCTTTCTCCCAGTCTCTCTTTCAAACACTGCACACCTAAACTGATATATTATTATACATTGAAAACTGTCCTTCAAAATCAGTAGTATAAAAGTCCTAGTTCTACCTACCTACCTCGCTATGTGGGAGGAGTGGGGAACCGTGTAACCAGCAAAGAGTTAATGGGGTGCAAGGCCGCTCCATTGCCTCCTCCCAGCTCCTTTCAGGAAGCTGCTCAGCGACTTTCCATCCAATTCTGCCCCCCTTTCCCATTTGGGTTTAATTTCTCCTTTGGTCTGTTTGCTTTTTGCTGTGTCAGTCAGAGCAGTGAAATAAACACGGGGTCAGGCTCTGCCTCTGCTTGATTATTTTTGAAACATTTTTCAGGGAACTACCTTTTTGCCTTTGGAGAGTGTTTTACAACATGTGCCCTGTCTGGGTGTACTCTGGGAAACAGGAAAACGTGCCTCACCTCCCTGAAGCACCTCCACTGCCAGAGAAACCCAGCTGGTAGCCCTACTCGGGCAGCACACTGGCTACATGGCCTAGGTTGGCACTGCAGCTGCATGGCTGATGGGGCAGGTAAAGCCATGTGTGCTGCAGCTCCGTGACCTCACGTGTGACATGCTGTCCCTGTGCATGGCCTTCCCCTAACACCCTGCCCATGCTCATGGCTCCAGCCAGGCACATTCCAGCAGGGATGTGTGCTCTGGCAGGGACGTGTGCTTGCTCGCACGCTGCCGTGGTCTCTCAACGAGAAGGCAGCTGGTTCTCCTTCACCTTGCTGTCTTGGTCCTCTTTCCTGTGGGCTGTACCCAGGTAGATGCTACACCGGTGAGACCCGAACTAAGTAGCATGTTCAAGAGGAGGCAGCGGGAGCCCAGCTGCTGGCTGGAGAGCCTGCTAGGAGCGCGGGCAGGCGGCAGCACTGGCAGTGGGCTGACCTGGCCCCTGTCTCACTCCTCGTGAGCTTGTTCAGGCACAGCAGCCCTTAGAGCCTGGACACCAGAGGGCCTAGCAAACCCCAAGCCTAGGTCACCACTGGTTTGCAGTTGCTACCAAACAACTAACTGTTGCTTGTAGGCGAGAAGTGCCTCTGAGTACTTGGTAGCACGTGGCACCTGACGACCCGTAAGCGAGTGCTGGGAACCTGTGCTACTCTCACCATTTGTCTCCTACTCTCAAAGCTCTGGGACATCTCTCTGGTGTTTCTAACCATGGGCAACGTAAGGCAGCCCCCTTGTAGGCTACCTGCTGCATGGCCAGGACTGCTCAGGAGGAACATTTTGCTACCTCCATGAGGCAGGAGAGGGAAGCTGAGAGAGCCCAGCTAGCCGGGTGCTGCACCCACAGAGGTTGCCACCATGGGCACTAGCATGGTGGGTGTTGGGGCAGCCAGCGCTTATGAGACCATTTGGCAGTGGCTGGGGATGAAGCTTGCAGCTTCGAAGGCAAGTGCAAGCCAGGAAATCGCAACTCAATGTATGGACAGGCGTAAAATACTAAGTAAGAAATAAATAGAGAAGAAAGTCATAAATAGGGTTGAAAGGAATTAATAATATTAATAATTAAAAAAGGCATCATCATGGTAACTTGAGATTGCAAGAATGGACCTTGTGACCCTGAAGAAATGCAGTAGCCGCAGGTTGGCTAGATTAAGATACATATATATATAAAAAAGTATATATATATATTTATACAGTTTTTCTTCTTAATTTAACAGCTACTTTTAAAAAAATTAAATTAATTTAAAAATGAGTGTAAATACAGATGCACGTAACTTAAAAACTGCCTGAATAGCTGCATTCAGAAGCTTTTGAGGGGCAGGCAGTGGGAAGGAAGCCCTGCTGCAGAGGACTCCAGGGAACCACATCCCCCCTCGCATAGCGATGCTTTGAGGCAGGCTCAGGACCAGGCATGCGCGGTGGCATTTAAAATATACTGAGTGAGTCCAACATGTGCTTTGCACGTGGATTTTAAGGTGAGAGAAAGCAGGGGCCAAGCCTCTGTAAATGCCAAGTCTGCTGCCAGGAGATTCCTCTATATCTAACAAGACAAGGGGTACAGCACTAAATCCTCTGGGCTGTTAAACAGCTCGGGTGAAATCCTGGCCCCATGGAAGTCTGTGAGAAAAAGCTACCCTTTACCTTCGGTCAGGAATGCAGCAAAGCTCTTGAATGGCTACAGCCCTCCTGCCTTCAGTACCAGCAGGCCATGGCCAGCCCATCCTCATGTGCCCGCCTACCCCACTGCCCGTTCCTCCATTCTGCCTGGTCCTAATTTGCCTTGTCAGTAACGTTACCGGGCTGTTCGGGCAGCAACCCTTCACAGGACTGCCTGCTGACCATGGGAAGCATCACGCTCCCCAATGTACCTGGGAAAATGCACTTGGCACCACGCTCAGCTGCCTACACAAAATCTGCTGGAGAAACTGCCTCCTGCCACCAGTTCCTGGGTGGCCCAGGACCCTCAGTGTCTTCTGGGGTGCATGGTGGGGGTGATGTACACCTCCAACTGGTCAGCATGATCCTGTCTGGTTCAGTGATCAGCATCACTTTTAGCACCTAAGCCATCATGTCTGATGGCTCAGCTGAATGTTTAGGCTGGGACATAAGTGCTGGCTGTTAGTGATGGGAGAGGCCCTGGTCTTACACATGGTGTGCTTAAATGCATGCTGGTTTCCCATGAGCACCAAGGCAGGCATCTCTTAGCATTTCTGAGGAGAGAAAAGAGACAGTACTACTGGTCTTTTCTTATTCCAATAAATATATGTTACATTTGATCTAGCAATGGTACATCATTTATGTAGCATATGGCAGTCTAGGCACTGTAGAAATATTGGTAGGCCTTGTTAACCTGAAACTTGACATTTGGATGTAGCTTATTTGGAGCCTTTTCCAAGACCACTAAATATTCCTGGACCTTGAACTACAAGATCCCCTAACACTGAGCATGAGGAGGGAGGACAGGGTGACACACATTTTTATGGGAGCAAAATCCTGGTGTTCCCTTGCAAAGCTCGGAGATGGCTGCCCTAGCTCAAGCTGAGCCTGGACAGCCATGCTGTGTGGGTAAAATGGTCAGATGATCTTCAGCTTTTCCCTGGTGATAATTCAGTGGGGTAAAAGAATGTTCCAAAATTATTCCTAGCACTACAAGGTCACTGAAAAGCTTGGAAGAGATTCAGCCTTGTGAAGAAGTTCTTACTTAACAGCAATGTGCAGGTAAGAGCACTTTGGGGAAAACCACGGGATGCGTATTGGTTCAGACAAAACAGGCAAGTTCTGGTGTCTCCTGCTTCCTCTACAAGGCAAAGAGGACCTGAGGTGGCTGGAGATGAGGCAGCATCACCTCATGCAGCCTTGGGACTCTTCCCAGCCTGCTCCCTGCACTGTCCCCCACACGGAGATGCCTGCAGCTGCTGTGTGCAGAGGGGCCCTGGGCAAGGGCTGCAGGGAAAGGCTGTCATTGCACATATCTGACCCCAGGACAAGGTGTATGAGGAATTCGATGGCCTCATGCAACCACAGCTGTGTGCTAGCACTTGCGCTCTTTCTCAGAGCAGTCTGGGGATCTGTGGATTTACCCAGCAACTGTACTCCCCTCCCATAGCTGCTGTCTCTAAACTGAGGATAATAATTCCCAACCCAGTGAAAGCCAGAGAAAACATTTTGCGGCCCCACCATGCACATAAGCCTCTACATTGACCATGACTGTGGCAAAGCAAAGCCAAGGTACTCCCTGGGCCAGCTAGCCGTGCTGGGAAGCTATAATCTGCTGGGGTGCACCTCCAGCCAGGCAACCAGAGAGCTGGCAAAGATTCCCAGTGTGGTGGCACCATGCTGTATTGGGAAGAGAGACATTCCCTTCACAGGCCTCTAAGGCTCTGTGCTTCACCTCAGACTGCAAGAGGAAGAGGAAGCAGAGTAGAAGGAGATGGGGTAATGTTGCCCTTTTTCTACCCTTGGGTATCTTCCCAGCCCTGTTCCCTGGTCAGCTGTGGGAAGCTGTGGCTCCTGCTAAGAGGATGGGAGCAGCCTGAGAGGTGTCTCTTTGCTGGTGCCAGAGTCCCCATCCAGTCTCCTGCCCAGGGCAGAACAGATCTGAGCAACACCATCAACAAATCAGGAGGGGAAAAGTGTGAGGGTGTGGGGGAGCACTTGTGTGGAGTGACAGGATGGGGGAAGCTGCTGCAATGCCAGCAGGCTCTTGGTCTTTGGAGAGGCAGCTCTGGTGTCAGAAAAAGGAGCAGGGAGAAAAAATGCCCAGGTTACTGGGGAGGTGGCAGTGAGAGGGGACGCATTCCAACCCAGATCTCACTGGAAGAGGTGCTGCTTCACAGCTTCCCTCTACCAGCCTGATCCCAGGAGCTGGGAGGTGCCGTGTTCATGCTGGAAACACTCCGCTTACTTTAATGTATGTACTTTATATACCAGGGTAGCTAAAAGTGCTGCATTCAGATCCCCAAGGAGGCAACTGCTGTCCGGCGTCCAAGCGGATGGATTTATTCGGCTGTCCCCATGTGCCCTCTCCATGTCTCACGGGCATTGGGCTGTAGCCCTGTCATGTTGCCCAGGAGATAGCGGCGCTGTGCTCCTTCGCTTTCATCCTCAGGGCAGCGATGCTGGAGGTCTTGCGGTCCGGCTCGCTGTTCAGCTCATAGCCATTGAGGCCGGGGCTCATCCCGGCCGTGCCAAAGAGGCCACCCATGTGAGTCTGTCCCACGTGGCTGCCAGGGCCAGAGACACCAAGGAACTCAGAGACGCTGCCGGCTGTGTGGGGGTGAGCATGGGGGGACATGCAGGAGGGCACTGTCTCGCAAGGGACGACGCAGGCGGGCACGGGGGAAGCGGTGCCGTTGTTGCCGATCCAGGAAGGGTTCTGGATCTGGGGGTGCGAAAATAAGCGTCAGGGCTGCCTGGTGGGGGATGCAGCCAGGAGCAGGCCTGAGGGGAGAGAGTGTGTCTTCCCCTGGCCCCCGCCGCCACCCTGCAGGGCAGCCCTGTGCGCAAGGGGCGTCTGGTGCAGCGGGATGCGATATGCTGGCCCCTGTCAGCAGCAGCATCAGCAGCCCCCCCAGAACCAGCAGGTCCCCTCCAAAATCCATACCCCAGTCCTGGCAGGGTCTGGGAGTGCTGGAGACTAACTCCCAGGGGAGTGGGACTGTGCCCCTTCCCTGCCGTGTTGTCTCTCTGTTTGTCTGTTCCCCCGCTCCCAGCTATTTCTGGTTTGTTTTGTTGTTGTTTTTTTTTAACCATGAACACTTTCTGGAGTTGTTGGTGCAGGAAACCTGGTGTCATCCATAGTGTTTCTGTGTATACTGACTATAGAGGCAATAGGCAGAAAGGGATGCTGCAAGACCACCAATCCACCCTCCTGCCCCAGCTCAAGGCGGCTTTGCCTAGGCAAGAGTCTTTTTGCACCAGATGGATGTGCCTGTTGGAGCTGAGCTGCCTGCAGCCCCCAGCACAGACAGCTCTCCTGCCCCTCTCCCCAGAAGTGCTTGTTGCCCATCGAAGAAGCATTGCCTGCTCTTCTGCAGAGCAGAGCCCTGCGGGGCCACCTCGTGTGGCCGTCTCGGCTTCTGCAGTGTCACTCATTAAATGATATTGCAGAAGGAGAGAGGGAGACTTAGTATTTGCCAGCAGGAGTATGTCTGCTGCAGCAGGAGTGGCGGGGTGGGCATGCATGATGAAAGCGGGGAGGAGGTGAGCAGCTGGCTGGAGCAAGAGAGCAAAAGGCCCTTCATCCCACCGCCCTGCTGCACCACCGCCCTTGGGCCCTCTCTGATCTCTTACCTCCTGCAAATTGCTTTTCATTTTTTTGATCTCTATGGTGGGAGGGAGCAGTATAAGTTACAAAGAAGGAAGTGCTGAAAAGGCTGCTGAGAGTGTCCTCTGCTTGAAAAGCTGCTTTGGCATCTCGCAGCTGTTTCATAAGGGGTTTTTGTTCAATTCGGGGGAGACACCGAGCAAGAAAGAGGTCAAACTCTCTTAGCTTGGCTGCAGGGGAGCTTTGGTGCAGCACTGTCTGGGAAGGTAGCTGACAGCCGGGGCGTCAGGGAGGAGGACTCCCAGCAGCTCTGTGAGGACAAGGCGGGTTCAGACCATCATGCCTACAAAACTGCACCCTCAAGCAAATTCTGGGTGGTGGGAAGAGGAGGCAGCAGGATAGAGGGAGTGCTTTGCGGGGGCACAGCTCAGCCCTAGAGCTATCAAACGCCCATCCGCCCTGGCAGCATCTGAAGGCAGTATTGTGAAACGGGGGCTGGCTCACTGCTTAGGAGGCTACTGTGGTGACAGGTTTCCCAGGATGGGACGTTAAGGAGGGAGGGAGCTGTGCCACCTGCCTTCTGGGCCAGGGCAGGAACGATCTTGACAATCCCCAGATACTCTAACAAGGCTGCTCCCACCCTTCCTTTAGAGCACAAAGCCACAAGACCTTTGGGAAACATCGCCAGGCATCACCAAGTATGCTGTGGGTACCACAGCCCATCGCTGGGAGACAGCTATGGGAATTTGCCAGGGGAAAAATGCTTTTGTCCAACCTCCTGAAGCAGGGGCACAGAAACCTAGGCATGGCAACAGGAAGCCTTCCTGGGCACTGCTGGTTTTAAGGCCTTAAATAGCCTTCAAGACCTTTTCCAAAACAGTGAGAAGTTAGTGGACAGCAGCACATGTGATGGGAGGACAATGTAATAGGATGTGCTGAGCAGGGTGACCTGTGCCCAAAGGGTGGCTGTACTGTCACATAGGGCTGGGCTTGGTGCTTGCTTTAGAGTTGGCTGCACTAGGCCAGGGCATGAGGGAGCTGGGCAGAATGCTCAGCTAAATAATTCCTGGCCCTTCAGTGTTCGGTAATATAACCCCAGCCCTGCCACTCTAGCAGCCTTGCCTGAGGGCAGGTGGATGAACCTGAGACGTGAAGCATCACCTGGGGGAGGACTGGGAGCAGAGGTGGTGTATCCAGCTGCCATCAGGACAGACAGACCAGGGCAGGGGGATGCACTCACCTGGGCATAGTTCTCAGCACGGGTGAGCAGGGGCAGCTCGTAGGCAGTGGAGAAGTGGGTTCGGACCTGCTGCATCTGGCCGAACCGCTCCCGCTTGCGCCATTTTGCTCGTCGGTTCTGAAACCACACCTGGGGGAGAGTGTGACAGGCAGCTGTGAACAGGGTGGCTGGCAGTGGCTGGGAGCCCGGCAGACACAGGCAGCCCACTGGCTTGCAGGGCTTTGCCAGGCGGGTAGTTGTACGTGGCGTACACAATCCCCTGCAGGAGCAGCAGTCCTGCCCTGCATCCCTGGCGGGCCTGTGCTCCCAAACTGGGAGCACCCCAGGCAAGAGATGATGCCTAGCTTTTGGTGTCCTGCTTGTCTGGGGACATTCACAGCTCTTCCCTCCCGCAGGCGGGTTTCATAAAATCATAGAATCATTAAGGTTGGAAAGGCCCTCTAGGATCATCAAGTCCAGCTGCCAACCCAACACACCCATGGCTCCTAAACCATGCCCTGAAGTGCCACATCTACAAGTTTTCTGAACACCTCCAGGGATGGTGACTCCACCACCTCTGGGCAGCCTGTTCCAATGCCTGACCACTCCTTCAGTAAAGACATTTTTCCTAATACCCAGCCTAAACCTCCCCTGATGCAATTTGAGGCCATTTCCTCTTGTCCTATCACACATTACTAGGGAGAAGAGACCAACACCCACCTCACTACAACCTCATTTCAGGAAGCTGTAGAGAGCGATAAGGTCTCCCCTCAGTCTCCTCTTCTCCAGGCTAAACAATCCCAGTTCTCTCAACCTCTCCTCATAAGACTTGTTTTCCAGACTCTTATCAGCTTTCAGGTTTGCCCTCAATTAACCTGTCTTCCTCACGTCCCTAAATCGGCATTACCTAGGCACTGCCTGCAGCTCATGTGCTGTCAGCCAGTCTTAGATGAGAAGTGCAAATACATCCACGTGTGCTGCTACCAGGCTGAAACCAGCAGCACTGCGGCTTTCCCCAGGCCTATCCTGGCTATGAGGGTGCCATTGACTGAAAGCTTGCATTTCTCACTGAACTCTCAGTTTATTTTCCTTAACTGTTAAAAGAATAAAATGCATAATACGCCTTCCCTTAGCTGCAGAAAAAGACAAGTGCCGTGTATAGTTACACATCCTTTGCTTTACAACATGTTTTCTTTGCAGAGTTTGCAGCGCTCTGCTTCACAGTGCTACTCAGATCCCTTCAAGGCAGAGGAAAGACCAAAACACTGTTTCTGCTCTTATTTTTACTGGCTTGACATCAGTGTGGATTATTGCAGTATTGTCAGCACCATTGCTCCTGATTTGCATCAGCATAAGAAAGATCAGAGCCTGGCCTAGTGTCTTCAAAGCCTCTTGAAGCTTGTGAGTCAGGGAAACACATCAATCAAGAGCTGCTTTGAAGGCTCTGAGAGATGCAGGCGATCACCAGGGGCTGGGTTGTGCAGGTCACGCCAGTGCATGAAAGGAGCAGTCCAAGAGCTGCTCCGTTCTGCTTCAAGTTTTACACGGTGACTCACGGCGGGGGGGCACCGCTAACGAACAGCTTGGTCCTGCCTGCACCCAGCTGTGAGGCAGCTCCACTGCTTTGCTGGCAGCTGCATAAACCAGATGCTGCTTTTGGTTTCGCCAGCTCACGTCTTTGGAGAGTAGCGGGCACCCGGCACAAGGAGGGCAGCAGGCCAGCTTTTGCAGGGCAGGAGAGTGGTGGTATTTACACCCTGCATCAGCACAGCTAGAAGCTGCTACAGGGAGAGACAGGCCCGAGGGTCTGTAGTTTTTGTCTGAGCTGACCTTCTTACTTGTGCTGGAAGAGTCATTCCAGGCTCTCCTGCTTCAGTTCCCCCCTCCCCACCACACAGGCAGACTCAGGCTGGTCTCTCGCAGCTCCCCACTGTGGCCAGCCCCATGGTACGAGTGGGCAGCTGAGGGTCTGGCCGTGGGCTGTGCTCTGGCGGTCTGGTGGTCTGATGGTCTGGCTTCCTAGCTGATAGTGCAGTGCCCAGGCATTTCCTCCCCATGTGGGCTGCTGATGGTGTAGCATATAGTACCCAGCACTGCTGTCACAGCAATGCCACTGGCAGGACCATCCACAAACCAGCCAGACTAACCATACCCAAAGTAGCAACCTGATATTATCCCCCCATCCCAATCCAAAAACACTATGAGAATTTTCAGCGGGTGCAAAAAACACCAGCAGAAAGGGCCTAACGTTATCCCAGCTAAGCACATACTGCACATGAAGAGCATCCTACTGAGCAGGTTTGATGCCCGAGGCATCTGTCTGCTTTTCTTCTACCTCTTCTTGGCACAGCTGCTTCAGCCCAGCTGCAGGCCAGTCCCAGGGCTGGCCCAGATCATGCAGCTTTGATCTGCAGATTCAAAGTTAGTGGTGGTGACCCAGTTCCTCCTCTGGTGGAGGAGGTCCTGCTGTGTACAGAGGGGTGGAGAGCAGGTAGGGAGCAGAGCGCTGGCTGTGCATGAGGTCGGGGAGAACATATGCCAGGCATATGCGGCCATTCCCCTGCCTGGTGAAGACACTGGCTGGCCCACCCGCCAGCTCAGCTACACATCTACACTGCTGTGCAGGGAAGCCCACCTGAGCATCCCACCCAGGGCACTCGCCCAGGAGCAGGGCAGCTGAGTGCAGGCTCCTGCAGCAGTGCCCAGCTCTGCAGCATGACCTCCAAAGCCATCAGTGTGGGTTTTGTGCACTTGGCTCCCCTGGGCCTGCTGGAGCCACAGGGAGGTTTCCCGGAGCCATCCAGAGAAGAGCAGGGTCTCTGGCACTGGCTTTTCCTCTGCTGCTCCTCATTTAGACATTGAATTGAACTGGCACTGGCAGAGCAAAATGGTTTAAACTGGCGGTTCCCAAATTGCAGTCCCCACATGGCTGGTGGGCTGGGAAGCTGTGGCAAACCGTCGCGTTAGGCTGAAAGAAGAGTGTCTTCAGTCCAAGTCCTGGTGCTGGGGGCACTGGAGATGCTCCAAGGGCTGGCAGTGAGCCACTGCTCCGAAACATTTGCAACAAGGTTTGGACTACTTTTTAAAGTTCTCCTTTCTCCTCTGGTCCAGGTCCTTTTAGGCTGTTTGGTATCTTGCAGCTGGGTTTCTCCAGGCCTCCACAGTGCCCAGGAAAATCAGGGCAGGCAGGGCAATGTATAATGTGAAAAACAACTAATCTTAAGTACTTCCTGGCTTCTCAATCTTAAAAGAGACCTGCTTTTCAACAGCAAATCTAAAACCAACAGAAGTCTGTTTTCCTTTCATTGCTTGTCACCTTTAGTCAAGAGAGGCTGCTATGGGATTGGGATGTGACAGTGAAGGTTGCAGCAGACAATGCAGCATGTCTGTGGGATCAGGATGGGGTACTTCGTGCAGGGATAAGCAGTCATTGTGGGCTGCATCTCAGTGTTAACAATTACAGTGGGAGTGTAGGGTAATGTCATGTATCTGACTCCTGCAGACAATGCTTTGATAAGCCCTGATGTACCAAATCAGCCCTATAAAAAGCTACAGAACAGAAAATGTTCCATGTCTCCATAAACATTCAGCCATATGCTTGTACCTAAATCCATATGCATACACAGCTGATGTGCTGTAGCAGGTGGAGAGGCTGGGACTGGCCTGAGACAAAGAAAGCAGTAGGCCCCTGCTCGCTGTCTTACTGCCACTACCCTGGCACCCAGCAGGCACTGCCGGTCTGTCTCTGCCACCAAGCCCTACGTGCCCTGCACAGGGTGCAGGTGGATGGGCCAAGTTGGAACCTGAGCCACGCCCCTCTGGTCATGGATGGATGGTTGGGGATGGCGTTGCTGCGTTCATCCTTCCTCCAAGTTAAAGAAAAAAATTATTTCCCTTCTCTCCAACCTGCCCCAGCATGGCAATGGAGGGTGAGGCTGGCCTCTGCACATATGATGGTGGGCTGGTGGCAGTCATGAGGCCAGATCCAGCCTGGCACCCCACGCCTTTTGCTCGATCCCCGCCTCACTGCATCACTGCCCAGCAGCTGGCGAGAGCTGCCTGCCACGTTCAAGCCTTACTTATGCTCCCACTCTCCCCTGGCAGCCTTGCAGCATCCGTTCTGTCCATCCATGCTGCTCTGGCCCCTCTGACCTCCTCCCTCTGCTCAGCTGCCATCTGTCTGTCTGTCTTTCTCCAGAACCCCATCCCTCTGCTACAGGCCAGGCCCGTCTCCCCTCTTCCCAGAGATGGCCAGCAGCCCTTTGCTTTCCAGCCTGCAAGAACAGAGCCAGAATTCATCCCTGAACACTGAAACTGGACACCATTTTATCAGTGGCCTGGAATGGGAAATTGGAGCCTGGGATGAGAGAATTGAATAACTTGAGCTTGTTTTCATTTCATGTTTAATTTCCTGCAGGCTTAGCTCAGTCTTTCCGCTCCTTCTACCAGCCTCCCAGGGTTTTATGGGGGAAAAGGGATCAAGATATATTACTTCTTGCTTTGCTTTTTTTCTTTTCCTTTTTTTTTTCCAAAGCAGTGATTTTGCTACAGCAGAGTTTGACATTTTGCTCTCACTTTCATGCCCCTGCTGCATCACAGGGTCACCGCCAAAAACATTTCATTAACAATCCCAGCAATCTTAAGGCTGGGTCTGAGGGGGCTGGCTGAGGGGTTATATTCTCTGGCCATGAAGCCTCCTTCCAGCCCCATCTCTTTCTCCTGTGCTGCAGGGCAGGCCAGGAGGAAGAGATACAGCCCAAGAAAGATGAGCAGCCGGGGCTGGGCTGGCATGGGCTTGGGGATGTCTATATGTGTGTCTGCATGTAAAGGGAAGGAGCCATGTCTGAACACACGTGTGGCTACTATGTTTCTCTAGTGCCACCACCTCAGACATCTGCTGCAACCCTGGATGAAGCTCAGGCAGTTGCTGGTACAGAGCAGGAGCCCTTTCTGGGGCTCTGCAGCCCCAGACATGGACGAGAAGGAGAAAGGAATAGGGTATGCATGGTGTGTAGGACTTACATGAAACCACTGCCTGCTGTGCACCCTTGCAGGTTTGTTTCTGAGCCCTAGCAGCCTCTTCCTGGCTGGGTGGCTCTGCCTCTGCGCAGGGCTTACATGCAGCTCCCACTTCAGAAAACAGGGATGGGCAGTAGCTGAATAGTACTTGGCAAAAGGGGCCAGGGCATGGGGGGCAGGCAGGAAAAATGTTGCATTGCATTGCAGGGGGAATTAGCTTTGATGTTGTCAGACATCAGCACTGATGGCTGGAAACCACGGCAAGTAGAGAAATGGAGCAGGAGAGGGGCCAGGCTGCAGGATGCCACTACTTTGCAGACAGCACAGCCCGCCCCATGCCCACTACTGGCATGAGCTCTTCTCCAGGCACTGAGATCTCCATCAGCTATTTCATTAACGAAGCATGAGCTTGGGAAAGGGATGGAAAAAAACAGAGCTGCCACTTGCCTGTATGGGCTTCACATCTGTGCCTGCCTGCGACATGGCGGCTGGTTGTATTCCCTTGGGAGCTGAACTTGGCCAGAGGGTATGACCTCCAGCCAAAAGCTGGCTCAGACATAGCAGGGAGCATCACACCTCAAACCTGCTGGGTGCCTCACCTTCCTGCTGCTCTGCTTTGCTTAGTTCAGCCTTGCAGGCAGCTGAAGCTGGCCTCCATTAAATTATTCCAGGGCACTCGCCATCCTTTAGAGGACTTTACCTTCCTTGGGAGATGGACTGTTGAGCTTCCCTCAAAGCCCATGGGCTGCAGTAGATGTGTGCCCAGACATCCCACAGCAATCACAGCCCCAGGCCAGCTTGGTGGAGGGCCTCTGAGTACGTAGTGGCTATTTGGCTTGCAGGAGGAAAGATGTAAAGGGATTATTTGTGATTTCTATCCTCTGCCTTGGCCCTGGTTGGGGTCTCGGTCCTTGCAGTAGACATTTGCTTCACTATCAGTGTCCTGGGCGGCTGCCCCATGCCTATACCCACTTTTCAGCTGTGAGCTGATGGCCTTCAATGCTGGCATGGGGAGGCCCCCACAGAGCAGAGTTGCTCAGAGGGGGGAGGCCAAAGTCAAGCCTAAAAAAGCTATAACACAACCCAGAGCTGGAGACAGGTGCTAGGGTGATTCACTAAAGCCCTGGTCCCAAAATCCTCCCTGGTGGGAAGTGCAGCCCTTTGCCATCAGCAGAAGAGCCCTGGGCCACCCCAGGCTGTGTCCCCATGCCTCCTGGGGGCTGCCACCACCATGCCAAGGCTGAGCAGCTCACTAGCCAGCTGCCCTAGCCCCCCGAGAACCTACATTAAATAGCTGGCACTGGGGGTGCTCCTGAGCCTGCCCATCCAGCACCCACAGCGCTCAGCACGAGCCTGCTTGGTTCTCACTGAAGCGACAGGGAGTTTGCCTTTCTACTGACAACATGGCAAGCCTTCGTCATGAGGCAGTGGCTGGCTGCCAGCCTGCAACCCAAGGGATGGGGTCCTTCCCAGCGGGGCTGGGGGAATGAGTGAAATGCAAGTGTTTACTCCTTTCACCCTGGGGTAAGTGCTTGAGTGGCCAGGCCACTTAGACAAGTCCTTCAGCTGCTCTGTTACACAAGCCCTGTCATCACCATCCCAAGCAAGAAGTGTGAGCTGGTGGTTGCAAGAGGAGAGAGGTTGTTCTTGGCTGCCTGTGGCAATGGGCTGCTGGGGCGCTTAGCTTAGGGCAGGGTAAAACCCCCAGGCTGCACCCTCCCTCTGCCAGAGTTCCTCCTGGCTGCCTGGGGAGGTGCTTCTGCCTTCTGCCACAGTGCTATCCAGTGGTAAAGTGGGGAAAAAAACACTGCATGGTGGGTCGTATGTAATGAACTCATGGATTGCATCTGCCTTACTTGCCCTGGCTCTGTTAGCCAGCCCTGCACACTAGCTGGGACGTGCTAGCTGCTCACCCTGCCTCAGAGGCAAGCAGGAGGAGCTCGCCACCCTCCAGCACCTCATTCTCATTCCTGAGTACAAGGAATTTCATGCACTGCAGTCAATAAGCTGATTCTGTGCCTGGCCTCCCAGGAGACCCCATCAGCACCTGTGATGTGTCCCTGGGAAATCAAGGGCTGTGTCCAGTGGCACAAGGAGCTGACATTTGTAGTGCTGCCTTCCTCTGCCCATCCCACAGTGCTCAGCACGCTACACATGGGAATTGCGTTGCTTTCTACTGAAATGCAGCCGTGTCTGGCCTGAAGAGAAACAGCTGTGGGGAAGAAGAGCACACCAGCCCTGCAAACCAATTTAGGCAAGCAGACAAGAAAAATCCTGCAGCTAGTTGAAACTGGAAGTAAGTACGGAGAAAAATTGACTTATTCAAGGATGCTGGCCTGACTGCCTTGACTGTTTGCAACAACCGCTTGTAAAGGTTAGAGCAGTGGGCAAACCGGGCTGCCTGGGACCTGGGAGTCTTTCTGATATAAGAGGATAATGAGAAGCCTCCACACACCAGCTATTCTCGATGCTAACACAGGTTCTGGGGGTGGTGAGCTGATAAATGCCTGCAGACGGAAGTCACAGGATTAGCTAGACTGAAGAAAGAGAGCCTGAGCTTCAGCGGGAGCTTTGATGGCCATCAAGGCATGAGCTGTGGATGTTCGCTCCAAGTGATGGTGCTCCTTTTTGCAAATGCTTCTGAGCTCTGCAGGCCTTCGGTTTAACCTTGACTCAGAGGAAAGAGCAGCATTTGGAGAATCATTGACTCCTTCAGTGTGGAGTTTGGCACTGCTGGTGAACCCCCAGATTAGTTCAGGAGAGCTAGTTCATGGGAGCTGGTGCCCATGTGGGTGGAGGCGGTGAGACTGCAGCACAGTTGTTTGACTCTTCTGCTCGTCTCAAGGTGGTGGGAACACCTTTTCATTCCAGATCACCAGGCTTCATGGAGTTGCAGCACCTGCTTAGCCAAGCAGGTAACAAGAGCTGCCCCACCTGTATCATGCTCGCTGCTACTGAACTTTCTGATCACCTCCGCATCCCCATCTTGCCAGAAAGAGCCCATTCTGTGGGAAAGTTGGCTCCCACTCAGACTAATGAAACTGTGTCCCCCGTCAACTCTCCTGAAGAAAGTAGTTTTTTGTAACAGCTTTGTTTAGGGTGACAGTGAGTCTTATCTGCCTGCTGCCCCACTAGCTCAAGGACAAGAGGCCTCTCTGTGAGCACTGCAGCTCAGGACACCGGCCCAAATAAAGGACCTGACACTAGTGTCAGACATGGATGTACCTCCCTGTCCTGTCCCCATGCCTCAGCTTACTGGAGAGGCATGCCAGCCTGTGGCACAGGCTCTAGGTACGGCTTGGCTGCCTGGAGGCTGTGGTGGAGCTGCAGGTGACCTCAGGCACAGCAAGGGACAACAAATTTGCAGGGCTCATCTTTTCATTCCCCAGAGGGCAGGGGCTTGTTTGCAGCTTGCGCACCCCTTGCCCAGCCCCAGGGCATCCCCCATTACCTGTACGCGAGCCTCGGTGAGGTCCGTCCTCATGGCTAGCTGCTCCCTGGCATAGACGTCTGGGTAGTGGGTCTTCTGGAAGACCTTCTCCAGTTCCTCCAGCTGGTAACTAGTGAAGGTGGTGCGGTTCCTCCGCTTTTTGCCCTTGTTGCTCTCCGAGTCAGCCTTGTCCATGGGGCTGGGAAGATCTGTGCTAGCCCTGTCCTGGGGCACTTTCACCCCAGCCTCCTTCACGCTGAGGTAGCTGCTGTCCATTCCCGAAGGGTCGGAACTCGGCTGCAAGTCGGCCTCTCCCAAACTGCTCTCCTTACCTATTTGGGCGGGAGGGCAGGTAGGGGAGAGAAGAGCAAGGTAGGGAGGGGGAGAAAGAGAGAAGGAAACAGATGTAAATCTTTCAACTAATTATTGGTTCAGCCAAATAAAACTAGCCATGGCAGTTGGGCAGCAGTTCTTCAATACAGGCAGAGAGGCTGAGACCATCCTGAGCAGAGGTGGGAGGCAAGCCAGAGGGCTGCCCTGGGTCGGTACAGGAAAGCTGCTGACCTTGGCCTTAGAGGGTGTTGGAGCTCAACTCAGGGGTGGCATGGGTGCCTGGCTAGGCTATATTCAAGGGAGGAGGTGGCTGTTTTGCAGGGGGCACTAATTTCAGCCCACAGATGCCAGCACAACCAGGGAAGGGGAGGTTGGGGTGAGGTCTGTCAGCTGCTCCTGGTTCCCTTCCATGAGCCCAGCAGGCTTATGTGCATGTGCCCCAGTGAGACCCTCCTTCCCCTTCCCACTGCCCACAGTGGGGCCCAACTTCACAGAGCAGTACATTCCCTGGTCCTGGCCACAGGAGAGGCCTCTGAGGATAGAGGGACACAAACCCAGGCCTCAGAGGATAGTCTTCAGTCACCAAGCCCATACATGGTATAAAACCAGGGGCAAACAGTGGTGCTTGGTGGGATCTGTTTTCTGCTTGTGTGTCCCCAGGAAACAGTGGTGTGTCAGCAGAGGTGCTCCTGACTGACACCCCACAGTCACCCCCACAGCCTTGTGTGAGGACTTGCACTGCTTTCAGCAAAGAGGTTATGAACAGTGCATAGTGCCACAGAAAAGGCTGGTGGAGGCACCTATGGAAATACCCCAGCCTGTGTGCAGCGCAGAGAGAGATGAGAGGAGTCTGACAACAGCCTGGGAGGTTGCTTCTGCCTGACTGCCCTGAGAAATTAGTAATTAATGGGCCATGATGTACGAGAGCAATGTGGTGAAGAAGGAGGTGAATGTTTCAACCACTGCAGTGAGCTGGTTCCTCTCTAAGGCTTAGCAGCTACAAGTGAAACCAGGTGTACATGCTCTCAGGCACAGGCAGAGGATGCTGTGATGGGTCACCCTCTCCTCCCCACCTCTAGCAATGGCCTAGAGCCTGCCTCTAGCAATGGCAGTGTCCCCTTCCTTAGCAAGACCACTGCCATGCCAGCAGGACTGGTGTGGGGACCCAGACGCATGTAGGGCCTCTGATGACAAGTGACCAGAGCTCTCCCTTGCCTGCTGCCGCTGGTCTGCACAGCAGGCTGTCCCCAGAACAGGAAAAGAGGGATTTGTGTGAGTGGCTGGCCTGCCCAGCACATGCTGCACAGCCCAGTGTCACACCTGCCTACATTTCTGGCTGGGGTCTTTGGACAAAAAACATGGTAGCCCTACTGCAGAGTTTAATCTTGAGCCACTACACTCAGCTCCTAAAGGTCGGGGAAGGAAAGCATGCAGCAGCACTTCCTATCTGTGCTCTCCTCACCAAGCCAAGATCATACCAACTGGTTAATCTTTTTTTTTAAAAAATTTTACATTAGCTTATCTTTAAATGTTCTCAGTCCTGGATCAGTCTTTCTGGGAAACAGCTTCACCATATAGTCATGTCCCCACCGGTAGACTGCCCTCAGCAGTGTCATATCCCTGGTCATTAATGACACCTCAGATATCTTAGCCCATGTATTTGGAAAACCCATTTTTTCCAGCATTTGTTCCTTATTACAACATTCTACCACCTAATTCACTGTATAGTTACAGTTTAGCCCTCCTGTGAACAGCTCTGTCGTGGCTTCACAGCCAAAAGGCTGTGAGCAGGCTTGTGAGAAGGTTATGTATCCTTCCCTTTTTCTTGCTCTCGCAGCTGAAAGACTGCAAAGAGGTGATTGGGAAGAAAACAGTAGGATGAAATGTAGCTGTCACCCTCAGGCACAAGGGCAAGGAAGGACCAGGATTAAGCTTGGAAGGATGAGATATGAAAGGGAGTTGAGAAAAAAAATTGCCCAGTTAGTACAGACGAGTTGAGAGGAGGACTGGGATGAAGACACAGGCAATGCAGGTGCTATCTGCCACTACCACCCTACTGTATTTTCAGATTTATTGCTTTCTCTAATGTTGTTCCCTCAGGCTTTTGAGGAGCTCCATGTAAAGCTCAGCAAAGCCTAATGTCGTCAATCTCAGCTCTCTTTGCTTTGATCCTTAGGAACATTTTGTCAAGATTTATGCTCCCTGGGCACCGGGGCCAGGGTCCAGGCCAGTGACTGTCACCTTGCCTCCTCTGCACCTGCACTCTCCGACGGGCTGAGCTCCTCCGCCACTCCTCAGGGATGCAGGTGGACAGGCCCATCCAAATGCACTTGGACAGTTCCCCGCCCCACAACCTGGGTAAATCATATGCTACAGCCATTATATTTATTATTTTTGAAACTAATAATAATAAAACAGTTCCAGAAAGTCTGTAGCAACTGACTACTGCCCACGAGAGTCAGTAGAGGTTGAGTAATAAATAAATAGAAGTATTCCAGGAAATTTTTCCTCTGTTCTTTCTTTTTTTACTATTTATGATGACAGGAATCTCAGTATATTTTCCGCCATGCTTTTGTGCTGGCTGCCTCCCTAACTCCCAGGTCCCCTGCGACTCCAGCAACAGCAAACACAAAGACCTGAGGCCTTTCCTTGGGAAGTCCTCTGCCATTTCTTGTCTTCTTGAGCAGCTCAGCTAGCTGGGGAAGGTCTGCACAAACAAACACACATCCATGCACACACAGAGAAATGCTCTGGGTCTGATGTTATTTTGTTGCCTATATAGCTCAGACTGCAGCTGGGCCCAGGGCTTTCGGCGGTGATAGTTATCTCCACTGCAAGCCATCAGCCCTGAGGAGCAAGCGACTATCCCTGCTGTGCACAGAGTGGGTGTCCCCATGCCTGCCTGCCTGCTGCCAGCTCAGAGCCCTCCTTGCCACCTTGGCCCACTGCTCTCATTCTCCTGTGCTACAGCAGACACAGGCTCCTTTACTTCCAGCCCCTGTGAGCAGCAGCAGGGATGGCTGTCCCTGTGAGCGACACAGCAAGAGTAGAATGGAGGGAGCATGGCTGGCTGCATAGGGAGGGGGTGGTGTGCATCCACCCTCAGCTGAGCATCCAGAGCAGTACCTCTCCTTCCCTAAACAGGCTCCCTGAACTCAAAACAGTCATGCTAACTGCTGAAGTGAAACAAATTGCATACATCTGCATATGGATATGCCCAGGCTTCCTGTAACTGGAGATGGCCTCAAAGTTTCAGTGCAAAGTTTGGGGTGTCTGTTTCTAATCAAACCTAGAGAGACCTTGAGTTACATATTGTGAAGATCTCCATGACAAGGAGGTAATATGAGTATCATTGCACCCTTACAAGTCTGACAGGACCACTTGGTGCCTCCTTCACTGCTTATGACTCCAACCTTGCCCTCACAGCAGTAGAAGGAGGGTATTTTCTGGCTTCCCACACCGATACCCTGATCTCCCAGTGCCTTGGCTGCCTGCTAGACCATCGGCACTTCAGAGACCTTCCCTGAGTCACTCTGTATCAGTTGCCAATGGGCAAGGACAACCCAGGACAGCAGGGCACGTGGGCCCCCATCATCCGGCTGCTCCTTTTTGGGCAGGAGAGCTGCCTGCATCCCCAGTTCACCTGGAGGGGAAATGTCTTTCCGATCTCACTGTGTCTGTCCTGGGAACCCAATGGAGGAGGAATGTGTTGCAGGAAATACAGACCATGCTGCATGCGTGGCCACGCAGTGAGCCCGCAAGATGTCCAGGCAGCACACTGCTCTGCTGACACCCTTGCTAGACGGAACAGGCATTTTAACCACTCCATCACATTTGGATTCACGGCTCATGTCTGTTTTTTTTCCTGAAGTGTGCTATTTTGGGAGGATGATGAAGTAAAATCTTCTCTATGTACAACCTTGCTCGTCCCAGAAAGGTTGGACTAGATGATGCCTGAGGTCCCTTCCAACCTGAGATTCTGTGATTCTGTGAATCTTAAGCACGAAATTTAATTTAGAGCAATGTCAGCTTGGTGCAGTCACATGACAAGGGAGACTGGGATGTTTCAAATACACAACTTCAGGCTCAGCTTGAAAATATAGGTCTCCTTTGCACAAAGACATACGTGACAAGCCATGACTCCTTTGTGATAGACTTCTTCACATAGATCCTGCGATTGCAGCCCCATTGCCTAAGAGGCTGGAAGACAGCTACACAGCCAGCAAAACCCAGGGTTGCAGGCAGCACAGGGCTGTTTCCTCCAGACTCCAGGCAAAGAAGCCTGCAAGGTCTTGGCATTGCTAATGTACTGCTCTGAGAGCATCTCGACCAAGCTGTTACAGTCTCATGCTATCCCAGCCCCATGCTGTCCCAGCCCCGGGAGGACTCTGAGTAGCCCAGGACACCTGGACACCTACTGGCACACAGCAGCTCACAGAGGCTGCCAGCCAGTGACCAACCCATGTCCAAAGCATGTGGCACAGGCAGCTTGTGGCTTCACCAGCCGGACTCTCTGCTCCCACATAAGTGGCATATGGCCCTTCTGCCTTCCCACCCAGGCATGGACCCAGGGTATTTCTCCCCTGCCCATCCCCAGATCACTATCACCTCCTACACTGACCATTTCATGGTGCCTTTCCCTGCCTGCATAGCCATTGTCTGACCCTTACTTTTCATAGCAGCAATGCTTTTTTTAAACAAACAAACAAAACCCCAAAAAACCCCTGAAACTACCAAAACCTCTAGTGCAGGTGTTTAAGAAGGCTTTTTAAGTCCAGTTCTGCCTCTTTATGTCATTCTCTCAGCCTTTGCTTAAATACCAGTGCTAAAATTTTGCCTAGATATGATTTGGACAGTGTATTCCACACTGCCTACCAAGGAAGATTTGCACCACAGCCCACCCAGCACACCTCCAGGAGCTGGCTGGCCATAGTAACCTTATCCAGTCCTTGTGATCTTGCCTTAACACATGCTGCAGCCATTATACTTGTTCCCAAGTTGTCTGTTGTAGCCTTCTGCCTCCTGTATGTCATTGCAGCCTAGAAGTCAGCACAGGGTTATAATTTTTAAAAATATCCACATTTTGGGTCATATAGGATAAAATGGAGTGGCTGTATTTTAGACATACAAAGGCCTAAATCTTCAGGTTTATCCCGTTCAGGGAGTGAGCTTTCTTGCAGTCTGCAGATGCAGAGAAGATTTTAAAGATGGAGCAAAGACCCAGAATTTTGTGGCTGAATCTGGCACCACTGATTTTATTAGGAATGATCAGATGTTTAATCATACCTTCATTCTTGGACCCAACTGAAGTGTAAAACTGGGCAGCATTTATCTCAGCTGGAGGTGGTAGAAGTCTACATAAGATAGAAGTAATTGGCATCATTCTGGAAGCTGCAGTTACCCTTGCTGCTAAGCAAAAACCAGCTGGAACATCTCCATTTCAATGCTGTATGAGGGTGAACACACCTCCTTGTGTTCAGCCTACCAGCAGTTCCCTTGAGATTGCATAAAGCAGAGCTGGTTCCTGTATGAACGCACGTCTGTCCATTTATTCCAGCCAGGGAGCTCATTTTGTTCATCCTGCAGTACCTGAAGGAAAACTGGAATATGCTCCAAGCAACTCCTCTTCTCATGGCATGGCATGCACCTACTTCCCACTGTGCGGAGGAGACCACTGCATGAATGTGCTTATCTGCATGGACACCGTCCATCTCTACTGAGCCTGACCAAAGCTGCTGGTGCTGCTGCTCTGCTACCTACAGGCTCCTGAGGCTCTACAGCAAAGAAGGGACATAGTGAACCCCATAGACTAAAAATAGCTGTTAAATACTGGCCACCTTAGGGAGCTAATTACAGACAGAGCAAATTCCTACAGAAAAGCCTAGTCATAGAAGGATGAAAAGGAGAGATGAGTGTTTCTTTCTGTTGTGCTCTTCCTGACCAAACCTAGGGCCCCTTTCATCAAGAAGAGACTTATTTTTCTGAACAGAGCATATAGCAGGAGCAACACTAAGGCCTGGAGCAGAAAAATCTCAAAACTTCTTTTTGTTCCTGAAAGGCAGTCTGGGGACAACGCCAAAGGTGCCACACAGCACTGGTGGGTCCCCAGGCTTTTGGTGGCCCTGCAGCCAATGTACAACATAAGTCACTGGCTCTGTCCCCACTCTGTGTACCTCAGAGATGTTTCCCTGGGAGTCAAAAATCACCTCAACCCTGGCTGCACTTAGACCCTCCTGTGCAAGGCTGGTTACATTCTCTTCGAGTAAATCACCATGTGGTTTTGGGGACTGACAGCTTGATAAACATCAACTCCAGTGCTGCTCAGAAGCTAACACCACAGCAAGCCCGGGGAACGTGTGCGTTTTTGTCCATGTTTGTGTTATTTGTTTATGCAAGTTGCTGTTCCTCTTGCTTTTTTTCTGCACTAGCTTTTTTCCCCACACAAACATCTGCTTTTGAGGGCACATATTGCTTTATTGTCTGATTAGCTGAATTCACACACCCTGTGGCTACTTGGGGAGAGCTCAGCACCATCTGTACAAATGCAACATGTGCTGCTTGCTCCTCTTTCATGTTATTTAAAGGACATTAACAAAACTGACTTTTATATAAACAAATCCATTCTGAAGACTGCATAGAAGCTGTGGCTAGAGCAAAAAGGCACAGTTTCTTGCAGTCTGAGACCCAAGTCCTTCTTCATGTGACACATTCATTTTAACAGCAGGAAAGAGCTGACTAGAAAATTCTGAAGGCACAAAAATACTCCTAGCTACCTGCTGTAATTGCAGCTCATTCTCTGGCTCCCAGAATGTGATATAGGAAAACAAAAAGAGCAAGAAAATGTACTGCCATTGCCTCCATGGGGAGAAAATGAAACTGCTCTGTTGGCTTCCTCACTACTGAATGTGAAAGGAGATTACTGTTTATGCCAAATATTCTGAGACTGGGGATGTTGGCTTTCTCTGAGGAACCCATGAATTTCTTAGTGATCTGGCTTGCTTCTGACACCTGAAGGCCTTTAGTGCCTTGGGGATGTGCTGTGCTGTGCCAGGATCAACCACAAGATGGCTTTTTAAGTAACAGTGGAGGGAGGTGACCGTCACTTCTGTGCAGCTCAGTGGCAGCCAGACCCTCATTAGATTCCACGTAGGTAGCCCCAAGCTTAGAGCTGAGGGAAGCCACCTACAGGGTTTCAACATTCGAGGCTACTCATGAAGTCCTGCTTGACAGTCAAGATGGGTCTCAGCTGCTGCATTTTGAAAATGTCTCTTTTATTTCCCACTGTAGGCATGTCACAAACAGCTGGGAAAAAGCTGTGTTTCTGCTATATCCTACTTGTGTCTTCACCTAAAATAGTGCACATGAACCAAAAGCCACCTAGTACCTCTGAACTGATATATCACCAGTGCTTGTCTGCCAAGGAAGATGGATGAGGCAGGCAACGATCAGAAGGGGGCTGAAAGGGCTTTCAGTTTCCCTTTAGCTCTGAATTTGATACCTTTTGAATAAGTAGTCTACTCCTGCCAAAGCAATCCTGCATTGCCTTGCCATGGCCATGTTCACCTGCAGGTCTTGCCTTTTCTCAAGTCCCTCAGAGCCAGATGTAAGCACCTAACTGCTCTGAAGACCTGGCTCAATACTGAATAAGACAAAATATGGGAACTCATAAAGAAAAGAAAAATCAGCATCACTAATACAGGACAAAGTATTGAATGGGATCATCTCAGTCATAGGCTTATACCTACACACAGGCCGGCAGCTGTTTATTTGGAGTTCACAAACCCTTGGGTAAATGAAAAGCAGAATAGGCAGCTGTTTGCTGAAGACTTTCAATCTCCACAGACAAGCACTATAGGCAGCTTGGGGTTTTGTATGCCCTGATGCACTGACCCAACAGGGGCCTCTGTCCCGCTCCCATCTGAGCTGAGCATCACTAAGTGGTCATCAGCATCTGGGGCAGCAGCTGCCCCACCTGCCTGTCTCCCTTATTTTAGAATCATCCAGTTTTCTCAGGCTTGTGTTTCCTTTAGAAAATACAGATATAGGTGGTTGCTCCACCCCTTTTTGGGAAGTATGTCCAGCAAAGTTACATGACAATAGTGTTTGAGGTAGCCAGGACTCAACCCCCTCCCTGTTCCAAGGCCCTGTACCTGCAGCAGGGAAAGGTAAGCACCGGGGAGCTCTGGGGCTGATGGCAGGCAGTTCCAGTGGAAACACAGAGGGTTGTTCAGATGTGAGTGACAGATGAGGGTGATGCAGGGCTTAGGGCTAAGCTCTCACCTGAAAGGATGACCATAAGACTCCCCATTGGATGCGGATTTCTGTATTCATCTTAACCTCACCCATGCCCTTTGGCTACAGCAAGGATCTGAAAAGATACCTTGCCTGAGCACTACAAGACAAAAGGGGGCTCTTCACTGCAAGTTGTCACCTCCTCTAGAGCTTTCCCCTGCAACCAGTCAGCACCTCCCTCTTCTGCACGGCATACCCTGGACATTTCCCCTACAATTTCCATCCAAGGCTGGGTGCTGGGTGAGCAGAGCATCCACTCCGTTGGGGTGAGCAGGAGGCACGAGGCACCCAGTGCAACCTTCCATGGTCTCAGAGTGTGTTGCCTTCCATATTAGCCACACACTGAGCAAGGCACCAGCAGCCATCGTGTGTGACAGCAGATATAAATCAGCCATTGAGTTAGAGGAGAGCAGGGGACACTCCTTCCAGCTGGTGCAGAGGGCTGGTGAGGCAAAACCACCTGAAGGTAGTTAAGCCTTGCTCTGATGTCTAGTTATGGCACAGTTTAATTCCCTGCTGTCAGCTTGGAGAGTGATTCACCCCATCCTATGCGTCTGTGCCTGCCTAGACAGTATTCACGCTGTCAGTTGGTCTGTCTGTCAGTCTGTCTCTCTGCATTCTTCTGCCTGTTTTGCAAAAGCAACCTCTTCACAGCAGAGGCAGCAATGCATTGCTGGAGTTCAGCTGCCTCCCAGAGGTGAATTCCAGTTGCCTGTTTTGTGCTGTTGGTAACAGGGCTGGAGCTGCAACCTGAAATAACCAGCAGAGCAGAGGGGCAGGAGGGAGATGAGAGCCATTTTGTCATGAGCTAAGCAAGAGCTCAGCTGCCTTTGCGTTATGGAGTCCTGTTTCAAATTAGTGACAGATGAACTTCAAAAGATTTGCAGGCACTGGCCGGAGAGGCATCTAAGTGGGCTCTGCCTAGCTGAAGCAGCCAGCCTGCAGTCCTAATCCAGCAAAGCACTACAGTTTATGGGTGTCCCTGGACTACCCTTATGCTTAAAGTGAAATGGTATGTACTTCAGACAAGTCCAAACAAATCTGCCCAGCACAGCTCCTGTGCTGCTCCTTGTGCTTCCTGATTTGGGCCCTAAGATACCCCCATGGAGAAGGCCTGGGGACTCCAAGTCTGGATGAGATGCTGCAGCAGCCTCATTGCTACCCAAGTACAGCACATCTTAGGGGGATTTGGGTGCTACCATTTTCTCTTGGAAATAGGAAAACAACAGTGATGGGAAAGCTGAAGTAAAAACAGGAAACACCCAAAGTTGGCTGAACGTCACTGAACCACAGAAAGGGTTGAGTCTAAATGTTGGGCCAAAGTTTGGGCCAGGTTCTTTAAGAAAATAGTTCTGCCGTTCTTCAGTTTTATACAGCTGATTAGTAAAGAAAGGCCAAGATGAGGGAAGAAAAACATTCAGCCTTCCTCAAACCTCCCCATTCTTGGAAGCACAGCTAAAACCTATTTCCCTTCTGACTGCACATTGCAAAATTCAAGGCCGGTCAGGTCTGGGAATTGCTAATGGTCCTATGAGCACTAGGCTTTTAGAAGTATTCCAGAAAGAAATTAGGTTTCTGGCTACCAAACCCACCAATTCACAGTCACTGGGGCTGGGCAACAGGCTGACATCAGCTTTGGCTGGCAGAGAGAAAGGGGGCAGCAAAATCACAAATTGAAGCAAGAAGCAGCACAATCAAACTGGGAACTTGCCAACCAAGAGTGAAGAAAAAATAACTAGAAGCACACCTGACAGGGACAACTTGTTTCCCCCAACCTCTACACCCCTCCTCGCTCCATTTGCTCAGGTCACCCGCTGCAAAGAATGTCCCTGTTGTGGGGTCAGAAGATGGGGACGATGCTGTGGACCCACAGGTTTTTCCTGCTGAGGAGATGCTGGTGCCCAGGGAGAGGGGGAAGCCTGGAGTTCTGATGGGGTCTGAGGGCACTAGCCACCCCTGCTAGCCAGGTGCTGTCACCCTTGGTCGCTATAAGCCCCCCATGCACTACAGGAGGTGCATGGCGACCTCAAGGTCTCACTGACCAGAAGAGCTGTTTCAAGGTATTGGGAGGGCATAGCTGCACTGCATGGCCTGGCTGTGAAGCACAGCTTGTCTATGCTATAGCTGGGGAGAAAAGGCAAAGAAAGAAAAATCCGTCTAAGACTGACCTGCCTGGAAACTCCAATTGCCCCTTAAACGGTCTAAACAAATATTTATTTGAATTACCCAGAACACCCCAGTCTTCTTATATGTATCCCAAAGAGTGTCATAAAACATCTACAAAAAGGACTCCATTAACCTCTGCTGCCCTGCATTAGAGGAACATATTCAGCTCCAATTAAACTGAAGTTTAATATACTCTTGGCCTCTGTAAGATCCCTCCAGCCTCTGCAGCAGCCAGTCCTCCCCTGTCCTAGCCTGGCCTCAAGTTTATACCCGCTGCTGGCACCTGCCATGAAGAGCGGCCGCCAAGATGGGGAACTGTCAGCACTGCTCCAGCATCTGATAGGAACCCACCATCAATTGCAGGGCTGCATTCTCATGCCTTGCATTTCATTCTGTTGGGGCCATGGCAGGGAGGGAAACGATGTATGAAACTCTCCCCCATTTCTCCTCGGCCCCAAAATCTAACCCCCAGCTTAGTGCACTTTCATCTCTGGAGGCTTAGCTCCATGTCCTTTGTATCACAGCAGAGAGAAGGTGCACATTCTCCACAGGAGCCAGGGTAATCTAAGTCATCTGAATTATGCCAACTGCCGATGCAAGCTGCTGTGCTCAGGAAAATACTAGGAAACCCTGCCTGCTTCATGGTTTAAGTGCATTGCTTTCTTCATGCAAAAAAATATACATGTGCAGTTCAACAATCTCCTCCTAATGAAGTTTTGCCAGCTTATCAAGTGTTATACTACACAACTTGGCCAATTATTCTCATGAGACATTTGTGCAAGAGCCCAAGCACATGGTTCACAAAGGAAAGGGATGAAAATTATTTACAGAAGCAGCAAGGCAAAGGGTTATTGATATGAGGCACTAAGAGGAAATGGGATGAATTCTTCTGGTAAATGAATAATGAATAGTATTCACAGCCAGCAACTTACGTTTTCCATTATGAGTTGAGAATAGCAAATGACAGTTATTAAGGAAAAAAAATGCATTAGGTAGTACTGAACAAGGAGGACATCCATGGAAGTGTGCTTTTACTTGTAAAAGGGGAGACATGAATTGCTCAAAGGGTAAACTACATTTGTCAAGTAATTCAGGACACTACACACTCTGAGGCCTGAGAAGGGGGATTTCATTTCTCTTGAGGGCTACTTCACCTTGCAACATGTTTAATTGTCACCAGGGGAAAAAAAGAAAGAAATAGACTTGCATGAGTCAAAAGAATTTGACCTTGTACTTTCTTCTCCACCCCTGTGGTTCACTTCTCTGCATTTGGTGGTGACTGAACCAGGCCAAGATGTGGATCTCTTACTGTCACCTGCAGCATTGAATCCCTTTATAAAGCCACTCTGGGACCAAATTTTTCTGGCGACAGACTGGACCAGAGAGGACATTTTCCCCTCATGCTGTTGCAGTTGCAGATGGTGCCCTGAGTGGTGTGGCTCCACTGGTGCTGAGAGAGTGTATCTGCCTCTGCCAGCTGGGGGTGGCCCCTGGCTGCTCAGCATCATGATTACAGCCAATGCAGGGACCAAACACATCTACAGGATGCAGGACGATGTGCAGTGAGAGCACCATGCAAATGGCTTTTGTGCCTTTCTTCTTATTTACTTTCTAAAATATTTCTTGCTTCCTGGGTCTTCAGGTCATATATACTGCATCGCTACCACTGGTGAACAGTTCACTGTTCTCATCATCCAGCATGCAAAGGCGATCCTTCCTTACTGCACAGCATCCGCACCCTGTTCAGCAGTGCCTTCTGGGTTTCCCGTAGCATTCACCAAGCCGTGTTGGAGGGCTGCACAGAAATTCCTGAGCCACAAGGGGCCCATTAGGATGAAGGATCGCTATTGCTCATGTTGTATGGATGGCAAACCGAGACCAAGAGCCACCAAGCACAGAACAACTGCTCTGAGATACCTAAGCCTGAGTTCTAAAAAGTACATAGTATTGTCTAATATTTTTGCACCTTGGAGATGAGTGTCCTGTTGGTGTCAGTATCCTTCTCAGATGCCCTGAATAATGCAATACCTTTATATCTTTGCCACCCCATCCAAACCCCCTGTTCAGTCCGACATGCATCACTCTCCAGTCTTCAGATGATTCTGCCACATCCAAATTTCTCACACCAGCCTTCTGCTGCTTCTCCAGATACAGCTTACTACAGCCTGTAGTTACATCAAACAACGTACTTTCCTACTTTGCCTGGGTCCAAGGAAGGCTGGACCATCTACAGGGGTAAGTGGCCACTGCAAGAGGAGAGAGTTCAGACCTGGCTGGAAACATGCCCAGAACATGGGAAATCTGGAGTGTATTTAGGTATGAAAATCAAAGCTGTCATTACCAAGGGAGTAAGAACCGCAGCTCCATAAGGCTTGTTCTTGGACAATTTTTCAGAAGAACGGCATGAAGCACATTTCCTACCCAAAGCCCAGTTCCACTGCGAGTCAGATGTTCTTGCTCCCCAGCACAGTGCACCAGAACTTTTGAAAAATGACATCCTCAGTTTTTCTGACATGGAGAAAACAAAAACCTGCTTAGCTTTAGCTATGTTCTTGAAAGCAGCTTAACTAATTCAGATGAACTTTAAAAAAAATAGTGTTATAAAAACAGCCAGAGGCAAACAACTTCTGTGGGAGCTTTTAGGCCAAATTGTTACGTTTTGATTATGTTAGAAGCAACCGGAAGCAGGATTTTGGTAGTAAGCATCAGACAGTAGACACAAACAACAGTGATTCTGGTAACACACTTCCTAAGAGAGAGCAAAGAAATAATGAATCTTGGAAACAGTGAAGCTGCTGGAGCACCACTAATCCTCAGCAGAACTGAATGACTATGTGAAAGATGATGACCATGAAAATCAGCCTAAACTAAAAACTGTATCCACATCAGCTAAGCTGATGCCCACTTCTGTGTTCGTTTCCAGTCAGCATTCCAGGATGGGATCATATTGACATGAGTGACTGCAAATGTCAAGTAAACATCAGAAAATATTTACAGAAATCATTGTTAGGAACTTGCCAGAAGGAGTATTTGGCCCAGAAATCTCCTTCTGCCAGTGATGCTCATCCAACCAGGGAACAGAAAAGACCCTTATCTCACATGTCCACCATATACCTCCCTTCCACTCACTAGCACAGATGACCTTTCTGCTACCTACTTCTTGTACCGGTTGACACACATGCACAATCTGCTGACCAAAGATTACTCACAGATGTTACCCCAGCAACAATCCTGGGTCCCAGACAGACCTCATAAAATCATACCTTGCTCACAGACAATTTGCAAACATAACACAAGGGGCGTTTGTTCCTCCTGCCCCCAGTCTCCCAAAATAGTCCCTTAGGGGAGCTCTTGTTTTAGAGGATTTCTGATCTACATGTGGGTGTCCATGTGCTGACACAGCCCCCAGCTCAGAAGGGCTTTGCCTACAGAAGGCATCATCCCCACACCAGTGCCACAGCCAGAACTTTGGTGTTTAAAAGTTGTCTTTTCCAGCAAGGCAGAAAGCAATGGGAGGCCTTAACAGCACGTGGAAAGAGCGACTGCAGGCAGGATGGCCTAGAGAGGAGAATAAAATACACAATCATAAAACATGGGCTGGAACCAATACATGTTGAAAGCACTGGTCTGAAAGGTATGTACTGTTTCAGAGTTTCCTAACTGAGAATAAGCAAGACCCCTTTTCACCTGCTCTGTCTTCTTCCACTCTTTAGAAATAAGCCTATCTGCAAGGGTCTGGAAAGAATGAAATTTGGGAAGAACAGATAAACACTTCAGTTCCAATGTCTGAGGACTGCCAGCATTAGTGTGGCCTCTAGGCACCATCTGGCCTCTGCTTCCCAAAGCATCCCCAGCTCTTGTGCTGAGAGCATCTGGGGGCTGCAGTGGGTTGCTTTCTCCTTCCTTCTCATCTCAGACTAGGCTTCCCACACGCTGTCTTCTCAGATTTACTATCTCACTGTACATTTGGGTCATGATTTTGCAGACTTCATGAGAGGTAAACATGCCTTTATGGGAATGTGTGATTTCTGCTGCAATTCATTTTGTTCATAAGGCTCTCAGGAGAAGATATACAGTCGGACATAAATAATGGGGCTCCAAACTACAAAACCCCTTCAGTGAACACAGTTATGAGGCTGTAGCTTCTAACAAAACAGGCTTTTAGAGCCAAGATTTTCATGCCAGAGGAAACTGTGGAAGGTGCCCATCCCAAAAAAGGGGTCAGAGAGTCCCTGTGTTGCACCTGCCAGTCCCAAGAGGCTTACCTGGAATTAGGGGCTCTCTGAGTATTTGCAGCTCGTGTCCTCTGTTTTCCAAAGCAAAGATGAAGCTTCCCAAATCGGCTTAAGAGTGTGTGTGTGTGTGTGTGTGTGTGTGTGTGTGTGTGAACATGATCTGACACAAACAGAAAAGAACACTTTGGTGCTCCATCTCCTGTCAGTAGAGGGACTGTGTTGTTCAGACGCTGCAGAAGCTCTATAGCTTATTACCAGCTGGGGACAGTCTGGAAGCCAGTGTGTCATCTCTTTATTTAATGGGTCTTGCCCCAGGAGAAAGCTCTGCCAGTAGAGCTGGGGCTGTGGAACAGAGCTGCCTGCCTGAGGAAGGGGTGGCCTGGTGCAAATGTCCCTTGGTGCAGGACATTACAGGGTGAGGAGCAGGCAGGGACAGCCCTGCTGGGCTCAACTACAGTGCTACGCTGCTATCATCGCCACACTGCTGGGTCCCCTGCTCACCCCTGCCCCCTGCTCCGGCCATACCTCGCCTGCTCTGGAGTGTGCTTCGAGCAGTCTTCAGTGCCTTCTTCTACTGATTTCATCAGCTTGCCCATGTTCACACTGCTGTGTCAGTACTTTTGGCACAGGGCTGAGCAAAATGGAACTGCTTTGCTCACCACCACCAGGGACCCCTGTAAAACCACCCCCTGCTCAGCACCCTGCCAGCAGAACCGAGACCCATGGACCTGCTTCATCTCAGACATGCAGGGAGGAAGTGTGTCAGAGCAACCATTTTAGCTATTTACATATTCGTATCGCTTTTCTCATCGGGCCATTTTCATAGAGCCAGCTTGGGCTGACTCTGCTCCCACTGGGATGCCACTGCAGGCTTTCAGCTGCTGCCCCCTTTCTTTTTGACCTCCTGAGAATCAGTTCTCAGCAAAGTTTTTGGTTTTAATGAAATCTGTGGGCTAAACCAAATCACTGCCTATTTTCCCCAGTAGGGAACTAACATCTGTCAGATTCAACATCCACAGCTGTATTCCTGGCTTTTGGGACCCACTCAGTTCCCCTCATACTCCTTCTCGGCCAGGACCCACTGGCCTCTTACATGTTAATGCACATATGTGGTCACTGCTACATGCCATGGTTTACCTGCTTTGGGCTCCTAATCTCTTCATCTCCATGGCACGTGGAATCATCCAGGTTTCTACACATAAGCCTACACCAGAGAACATGCATGTTGCCCGAGGCAATACTCACATTTGGTTTTCTCTAGAAAAACCCAAGCTGTTCTACTTGATTTTTGCAGGGACCAGGTAGGCCAGACCAGTGCATACCAAATGGCCCAAATTTACAAACTTCTTGCAAGGAGTGTGCCGTGTTTCCTGGCTAATGTCTGAAAGCGGAACTGGGGTCTGACTGCGTTTTCCTTTTCTACATCTCTGAAAGTCACTAAAATCAACAGAATAGATAAAGTCCCAGTCTTTGTCATTCTCTGTTAAAGTATCTGGGCGGTGATTCAGTTGCCTGCTTGTAGGTTTCTGATGTCGTGCAAGACACACTAAGGTCTCTCAGATGCTGGCATGGGCAGGCAGATAGCAAGACCTTGAGAGGCAGCACTGGGAGACCAGGCAGTGTAAACGGGGGCATCTAGGCCAAGCATCATGCAGTTGGCTCAATGCCTTCTCAGAGCAACAGCTAAGCTTCCTCTTTCCACCACCCCTAAGGTGCTGGGTACCTCCTATTGCATTTACTAGTGTCTAACAAACCTGAAATACTTTAGCCGCAAAGTCTCTGCCTTGTTGCATGCTTTCCATGTCTTGGTCCCCAAATATGGTGAAAAATTAATCCCTTAGAAGCTTGGTTGCAATCACAGCCTCCTGGCTCCTTTTTGGGTAAGCTTCAGGTAATTTTCTAAAGAAATCCATAACTACCAACAAATACTGTCTGGCAGATTCCATCTCAGGCAAAGGCCCAGCAACATCAACAGCAATGAATCACAGTAAGGTCCCCAGGAGACACTACTCAGTAGGGTTTATCCATATCTTTGGGGACCCACTTTTGAAATACAACCTATGCAAGAAATGCATCACATTTCCAGCAGTACTTTTTCATCATCTGCCTGCATTTTCCTCAAAACCAGTTCTCTCTTGGCTTGACTAAGGATTTTGCAACCCTAAGATTTCCAATGGTTTTGACATTGTAACAAAACCTCAGAACCTCCTTTTTGAGTGTTTCAGGTATAATGAACTCTCATGAATACTCATCACACATTGTTTTATTTCCTCATCTCCTATACAATATTTCATCTTTAAATTCCAAGCTTTCTCACTATGACCATAGAGCTGTTGCCCTGCTACTCTGAAAATACTCCACAGCAGACATGGTTGCCAAATGAGGGGTTTAATCACACCGTATTTTGATACCAGGAGCCTTTTTGAGGGATGCTTTTAGCTCCTTGAACTCTGCTCTTCCAAACCTACACCTACTGGATGAAGCTGGAGCATTTTCATTCCTGCAGACTGTGAAAGAAAGGAGAAAAGAAAGTGAAGCAGTCTCAATCTTTTCTTGCTGTCCTGCTGAGGGAGATGTCTGGTCCCTAAAAAGAGCATTTGAACCAGGCATTGCCAGAACAGCCTTTGGTGACTTTGCTCTTATGTCAGTGCCATCCCCACCCCACAGACACCCCCAGCTGTGTTCAGTGGAAACTGCTACAACTCTGAAAATGCCCAGCTGCTCTCCTCCAGCCACCAAGGTAGTTTTCCCTTCTCACAAGGAGGATGTGGAGCTTTTGTAATTCTGGCAAATCAGCAGCTGAGCCTCCAGCAGCGGGATCAGTGCCCCGCAAGGCCAGGCAGGCACACAGTTCCCTGCTCCCTTCCCTTGCGTTGGGGAAGCGCTGCCCTCTCGCCCCTGGCTGAGTGTTTGCCCAGGGTGCATGTTATACCTCTTTTCAACAGGTCACCTCACTCTGGGTTCACTTTCAGATTGGCAGCCTTGAGTTGCTCATAAAATGTTATCACTTCGTATTAAAGGGTTTATCACATGCCAGGGTATCCTCAGCTATAACGGAGGGATTGGATGACCTGCCCTGTTGGTCTCTTGAATGAGGGCTGCCTTACACAGGTGGTGGGAGAGCCGCGCTACAGTTAGCTGTGGACTTGTCCTAACACAAAAGCCATTTTCACCACTAGGTATCCACAGGGGGAAGCAAAATGAACCTAGTAAGGCACATCCCGGGTATTAGCTATTAATGGTAAGGCACAAGCACCCTTTGATTAGCATATTACACAGCAAAACCCTTGCTGGCCTTTTTTTCTAACCAGGACAACAGATGAGGTCCAGGAGCTGGCTACAAGCTCAGGGGCCTGCCCCCAGAGGCAGGCGCCGCAAACAGATTGCCCAGAACTCCTTCTTTTGCATGAGCCATGTCTTTAAAGGAAAACACTGCAGACTGAAAGCCCTGGGGCTCACTGACCAGGTACGGGCTGAGTGTTAGTTCATCCCCCACATTGGCTATGCTGAGCATTTTCCTGGATACAGCAGTCCAGTCGCCCACAGGCATTTCTCCCCAGCAAGGACACTTTCCCCAGTCCCTGCTTTCCCTCATACCCAGGGGGTAGCTCCATTTTGGACTGTCCCATCATCTACCTCTCTGCCTAGTTTCACTCAGCAACTGCAGTACCTAAACGAGCATCTGCGATGCCTATAAATTACACATGTGATAACCCCTCTCTTGCTGCTTGGCTTCCCCGTAGCCCTCCCTCTGAAGCAGACTGCTGCCAAATGGAGGCAAATAGTTTGCTCAACAAAGAACTCAATTTTTTTGCCACCAAGGCCAAGGAAAAGGGGATTTCCAGTATAACCAGCCACAAAAGTACCCTTCCCAAAAGCAAACTAATTAAAAGCTACAAGGGAAAAGTAGGGTTCTCTGAATACCAACTTAATATCCAGCCCTGGGCACCACAAAGCATTGCTACAGCCTCAGGTCTAACTTAAAACCAGTATCACCCAGCTCTACATATGCAGCTTCAGGTCCCTCTGTTTTCTGAGTTGAGTTTGGGCCTTTCAGAGTATTTTTTATGAGGCTTTGTCCTGACTAGCCATATATTTATAACAACCGTCTCTGTGGATTCCCCTCCCCTTCAGAGCCGCGCTTAACCGAGCCTCTGCGCTCACGTTTGATGCAGCCAATCCCCCATTGCTTTCTATCCTGCATAAGGCCCTCTTTCTAATAGCTTGAAGTGGTAGGGACTGGGTGAAATACTCTTCTCTCTAGCACAGGACCGTATACCTATATAAAGCAACGAGCTTCCCTCTCTTCCAGTAGCAGCTTTTCCTATTCTGTTGAAGGGCTGAAATGCAATATTTAAGCTCTGCCATAAATCCCACAGCTTCATGGAGTGTTTCTGGCCTCCTGCATGATCTGCCTAAGTGTCTAGCAATTGGTCCATCGGCTATTTATCTTGGAAGTCCTCACTGGCATCTGGAGACGTGAGGAACACAAAATGTCTGCAGATCCTCTGCCAATTTAGGTGGGTCTCTTCTTTCTCTTGCCTTCTAGCATTTGGCTGTGTCCTGTCTAGCTCAGACTGATATCTGGCTCCAATCTGCTTACAAAGATTCAGACCAAATCTTGATAAGCCAGGTTATGTCTATAACACAGTGCTTCTCAGCTCTCAGGTATGGGTCCTTGCCACAGCTGTACTCCTGACTCTGCTCCTGGATGAGGTCTGGGCATGCACCATCCCAAGGAAGGCTAGAAAAGAACTACACAGTGCTCCAGAAGGTCTTGCAGCCTCCTGAACCAGAGACCGGCACTGCAACCCAGGCTTTGGAGCATACCCCTGCCCTAGCGTTTGACCTCAGGTTCTTCTCTGTGAGCAAGTGCTGCAAAGCAAGGCTCCATCTGGCTCCTCTTTCCAGCCAGCCACGCAGTGGGAATGGACATGCATCAGCCTCCCATGGGGTCCTTTCTTGAGTGGCATTGCTGGGGCTGGAAAATCCTGACGCTGTGGGCCTCCCTGTGCTTGCATTACAGAGCATACGCACTGAAAATGGGCAGTCATACAGGTGACCCAAGCCCCGCCTGGCAGACCAAACAGCCTGAGACGAACCCCACACCCAGTAGGCTGGAACCCTGGTGAGCATTTGGTTTCCTTTTTGAGATGGTTTTCTATTCTTTCAGAAACCTTGCTGTGGCTCAGGCGTCCTACTAAGTTTCAGGCTGAATAACATTTTCCCATTTCCCCTGTTTTGTGAATCATCATCTGGCCTGTGTCACACACGCTCCCCAGCACCTTGTGGATTTGGGGTCGTGCAGCTGGGCCTTCAGATCTCTCTGGGTACTGTCCCAGCACAGAGTCATTCTCTGATTGCTTTTGACCCTTTCGGGGAAAATTCCTAAAATTGCCCTTTCTCCCGTGCACAGTTTACAACTTTGTTTTGTTTTAATTTAATTCCTTTCACTTTACACTGCTCCTGAACAGATTAGATGCCTGCAAGCACGTTTTTTATGTGATCCCGCTTGCATCAAAAGAATTAATACAGTCCCCTGTTTCCCTCTTCGGAAACTGCATCCTACCTTGACACCAGCGTTACCACTCCCAACTGAAGCAGCCAGCCAATATCCCAAGACCTGAGGAGGCAGTTTGCACTACCAGGAGGAACTGATGAGACCCAAGGTATTTGTTTTATGCGGCAGTGTTTGCAGACAAAGCACCATCTCCCTAAACACAGTAGCAATCAGATAGTATCATTTCAAGATGTTACAAGTTTCTTTTATTTCCCCCAGACAGAAACCTGCCCAAAACTTTGTTCTGTCTCTTCCCCAGGTTCCTCATTCCCCACTAATGGCACTTCTTTGATGGGCCTTGACTTTCTGTTGATGCCCCCTCTTTGGTTTCATAGTGTTTTCAGACTTTTACTGAATAAAGGCAGTTGCTACCTTCATAAGCCCTGCAGAGTTTTCACCCAGCCTCAGCACAGAGCATGTCTATCAGTGACTAAACCAGCTTACCTTTCAGGCTCCATCACAGGCTAAAAACCCACTTGCCTGACAGCTAATGAATGCAGTTCTTGCTAATAAAGAATATATATAGAAGTAAAGCTGATTCAACCATCTGTTGTCAGCAAGCAGGTTAACTGTATCGGAATAAATCCTTAAACCTCATCTTCACAAAAAATCCCAATTTAAGAGATTTAAATTGGCATTTAAGTGCCGAGTTAGGCGACACAATGGTCTTCAATCAGTGCAGATAAGGACAGACCATAGCTCATGACACACCACCTTGTCATGGCTAAATCCTGCTGGGACCTGAAGATAGCAGATACTAAATGTTGAATCACAGCTATTCTCAAGGGAGAGATAAATAATTTGATGCTCATGGATTCATACTTATACAGTCCATAAAACCTGTTACAGACCACCTTCCACAATAGTGGTGTGTCTGCCACTGCTGATCACCCCACAAGATATCTCCTCTTCTTCTTCCCCTGCTTCTTCTCATTCATCTCCGTTTCTTTCTCCCTGCAGCCTTCTCCCCTATTCCTCACTGACCTGTCTCTCTTTGATCAAAAAATTACTCTAGAAGTATCATGGTGATCACAATTTCTCATTCACATCATGCCTACTTATGTGACAGTCAAAATAAGAAGGTGATGTGCAAGTATGAATGAAAACATGATGAAGCAGAATCACCAGTATGTGTAATAGCATTGATTTGTCTGACCTTACACAGAAAATAAAGTGGAGGTCATTTATTTAATATATGTAAGCAGCTTTCCTCCTTTACTTATGAACTTTCATTTGCAAGTTGAGGGAGCTGAGAGACATGTAACTATGGGAAATTACTCTAACGCTTTATTCATATGAAATGTTCCCATCCATCTCTTAGTAAATGATTCGCGTGTCACAGGGGTCACATATTAGTTGTATTACTGCTCAGGCTTCTCCTAATCCAGAACTATTTCTCATTTCCTTTTGAAAATGTATCTACATGAAGATACTAGACCTATGCTTTCCAAGCTGATTAATGATTGAGATGGGATTTTTTTTTCCAAACGTGTAGGAGTAATACCTCAGAACCACATGCATTTTGGGGTAAGGATTTCTCAGCATTTTCTGAAAAGCGGTTACCAACCAATACCTTGTTTTGGCAGGTGTAGGTTGCCCACGCTGACAGGTAGCTTTTTAAAGATGAGACCACTCATGTGGACTGACAGGTTGAGCCTATTTTATGTACTGAGAGACCCGAGCATATGAGAACACACCAGTTGCTACAGTTTCTTGCACCAGATAAGGACCTGGCCAACAGGAAACCTAAGTTCAGTCCCCTCCAAAATCAAACACAGGACCTCTACTCCATAAGTTTTCTGACTCTGGCAGTGGGCCTCTTCTCCAGCCCAGAGTCTCCTTCTGCTGGAGCCATGGACCTGGGAGGATCACACTGGTGCCACTGAGTGGTGACAGCTTGACCTTGCACAAGCCACTCACAGGTTCCGAGTCTCACTTCTTCTGACTGCAAAATGGGAAGAAAAGTCTCTTACTGCCACATGATGTGTCACGCTTTTTACCTGAGAATTGCTACAGCTACCCAAACACCTTGAACAAGACTTAAGGACTCCAGGGAGTGAAACTGGTTAAAGAGCCTAGAACTTGGGTGACCGAATGGACAGGACTGTGGCTGGAGATGTCCTTTAGCAGCAAACCTTGGCTCCAAGCCGCCCAGACATCACCTCCCTCTTACAAGGGAAACTCATCATGGCTTTGGACGAAGGGCTTGGAAAAGGAATAAATTTTCAAGATCTGAGGCACTGAAGGCTGCATATTAGCTCCCCTTAAACCCTGAGTGCATTTAACTTGGGAGGTTAGAAACCACAGCCAAAGAAATGTCTTTTGATTCACAACTTGTTTTGAGCAGTCACCCATAAAGCAGCCAGTGAATCACTCCAGCCAGTTAGTCATGCAACCACACTGAACGTACACTCAAAAGGCAGCACAAAATAAACAGCCTGCAGCTCCAGATAACACACACAGAGCTCATTTGCGTTATCTGGCATCAGCATATATTGTTAATAGGACTCCTACACCAAACCCTTAGGAAAAGACGCGCTCAGTATCTCTCTCCCCATCAGTATTTTTCTCGTCTGCTTCGCACTGCGCTGCTTTCAAAACACTTAAGACTAGTAAAAGTTTTAAGGCTCTTTCTTTCTCTTTCCGCACCCTCCTCGTCGCTGGTAACGTCCTGCTGGGGTTACAAGCGTGCGCCGCAGAGTTAATCCCAATCAGCAGCGGAGAAGTCGAAAATAAACAGCTCTAGTGCGAAAAGAAATCTTCCTGTAAGGAGGGAGCGGCAGGAATACGGGGGGTGGGGGGGGGGTGGGGGGGGGGGGAGAGGGAGGCTCCCGGTCCTTTGACACATAAGTGTTATAAACAGCTCGGGTCAGAAATCCTATAAAAGTCTCCAGCCAGATCTACCGTCCAAGTCAAGAGAAGTGCAAAACATCTTTGGAAAGAGCCGCGAATAGATAGATCCTCCTGCGCAGCCGGGGTGAGGAGCATGAGCCCTACCTTCGCGTCCTGCTCCCCGAGGAAATCCCGCAGGTTGCCGCGGAGGAGATCCCGCACCTCCCGAGTGTCTGTTCAAACAGAGGCTTAGCCAAACTCCTGGCGAGAGCTCCCTCCCCTCCCTGGGAGGGTGCGGAGCCCTTGAATGGCAGATCTGGTGGCCCTATTGTGGAAAAGAGACGGCGATTGCCAGGGCGGCGTCAGCAGCTCGCGGGGAGCCGGCGGCCGAGCCCCGCCGGGTAGCGGGCCCTGCGGCACCGGACGGGCTGGCCCTGCCGCCCGGCCCCACTCCAGCTCCTCTACCTTCCCTCCTGCTCTCCCCCCCAAGCTCCCCTACCCCCCCTCCAGACCCTCACCTCCCCGCCTTCCCTGGCTCCTCTCGCTGCTCCTTCTCCCCAGTGTCCGCCGGGGTGCCGTCCCCCCCTTCCGCATACTTCTCCCGTTTATACTCTCCGGTTGCCCCCCGCGGAGTTGGGGGCGGCAGCATCTCCTCACCCCCGCAGGTCGCCCCCCGCCTCCCCTTCCATCAGCGGGAAGGAGCCCGGGCAGGAGCCGAGGGCCCAGATCAAAGCTGAGAGGGGAGGGAAGGGGGGGCAGGACTGGGGTGGCTGCCCCCCCACCTCCCCAAAGGCCCCCGCACCCGGCGGCCGGGCGACGGGCAGCCCCCCCCGCCGGGCCGGTGGCGGAGCCGTTCCCACGGCGATGCCCACCGGGGCGGGCGGAGGGCCCGGGAGTGGGGGTTGGTGTAAGGCTCCCAGACCCCGGGGTGCGAGGGAGGCACGGCATAGGGGAGCCCCGCAAGACTCCCGGTAGAGCAAACGGCCCTGCGTGGGTCACCCACTCCCGCCCCAGGCTCGGGGGAAGCGGGGAGATACTGCCTGTCCTCCCCGGAGCGGGGCGAGCTAGGCAAAGCGCGCCCGTTCCTGCAGTTCACGTTACGTTAGGGGGAGAGGAGAAATGCATTAAAAGTGTCAACTTAAAAAAAGCAAGCAGCGAGCCTCTGATTCCTACTGCACTTGCTTTCCGCGCTTCTATTAATAACGCACTTCAGGCTTCACTTTTTATTTGCTCGCTAAGTAAAAGAAACAGTCGTTTTTTGCATAACCCGGCGCTTAAAAAAGTTCCTCCGTTAGAGAAAGCCAGTTTCCGTTGTTCTGTCTCCCTTGAGCAAATATCCCCATCACATTCGCCTTCACTCCCCAAAGGATTTTTTTTCTAACCCGTATTTCTAGACAGCGATATAGGTATATATTCGTGTGGGTATATGCGTACATGTGTTTCAAGACATATCACTTCAGCTCCACGCGGTAGAAAAGGCAAGTCAGATTACTACAGCACATAAATCATCCGAAAGCTTTTTCCCCTTCTAAGCTAAGATATATAACCTATTCTGAGAGCTTTTATTTAAGATTTCGGCTTTAATTGCTGATGCCGGTCTGCGGGGTAACCCGTGCCCTTATTTAGGGCAGGGAAAGCGGAGGAATCCGTGCGGGGCCGCCGGTACCCGCAGGCGGGGGAAGCGGGAGCCCCCCGGGACCTCACCGGGAACCCCTGGGGTCCAAGGGGGGTCCGAGGGAAGCCCGGCAGGGAGCCCGGACCGCCCCGTGCCACTGGCCCTGTCAGAAGCCGGGCTGGAAGCCCTTCGGCGACTGCCGCTCGCCTCCTCCTTGGATTTACAGCCGCGGCTTTCCCTGGCCTATATTTATCCCTACAATGCGATGGAAGGGCTTAGATCTAGAAATAGAAGCCGAGTGCAATAGATGGCAGGCACGGGCTTTTTTATAACTCGAAACGACTTGTTTATTAAAGAATAAAATTAGAGAAAAGAATTAAAGAATAGACAGAGAAAAAAAAAAAAAGCGGCGGCGCCCTCTCCCGCCGGCTCCTTGGGTGCCCGCCGTGCCGCCCGCCGGGGGCTCGACAAGCGAGGGGGGAAAGGTGGAGGCGAGAGCTGGCTGCGGGAGGAAGCCGGCCGTCTTGGCGGTCTTTTTTTTTTTTTTTTTTCTGGTGGTGGGTGTTGTTGTTTTTTAAATTAAGGCACCTACGGGCACTGCTTCCCACCGCCTCATCCCCGGGGAGCCAGCGATCCCCGCCGCTCTCCTTCCCCTCCCGCACAACGCGCACGGGCTGCGGAAGCCAGCGGGGCGGCCGCCTCCTCCCCGGCTTCCCGAGCAAAAATCCCGCCCGTGGTTTCCCCCAGTTGCATTGCACCCCCCTGAGCGCTAGCTGGCCGCGCTTACACCCGCTGCGGAGAAAGAGGATGGCTCCCTCTTCCCCACCGGGAATTTACCGGGTGTTTCCCGGGGCTCGGTGTTGTCCCGGTCCCTGTAGCCAAGATCCCGGGGTACAAGGCCTGGGTTTAGCCGTTTGGGAGAAGTCAGAGAGGCGCCTATGGGTGCTACAGTCAGTCTACGAAACCCCGATCTGCCTATTATTAGCGAGTCTCTTCAATCATTAACCGTTAATACTATAATTGCTATTAATTATCCTCGCGGATCCATGTGTCCCCAGCCACATCACACGGAACTCGCAACGAGTGCGGCTCTAGGCCGGGCTGAAACTCAAGCCCGAAGCCCAGCTTGAAAATAACTCGGAGGGGAAGCCCGGCTGTGTTAAGGAAGTCAATAGACTCGCGTGGCTCTAGCGGGGGTTGTAATGTAGCATCACAGGCTAAGCCGGTGCCCTGGGCTTTGCAACCTACAAAAGTAAGAGAGCCAGTTAGCGGGGGGCGGGGTGGCCGGGAGGGCACAGGGGGCTTCCCGGCCATGCCGTGCCCTTCCCCGTGGGGCCCCAGGCGGCCCCCGCAGATGCAAAGCTGGCCTTGGCTCCGGCGTGGGCTTGTCCGCCCACGGGGAAGGGGTAGAGGGAGAAAAGCCCAGCCTAAGTCCCGGCCAGAGCCCTCCTGCCACCCGGGAGTGGGCAGGAGTCGTGCGGCCCCAAAAGGGGGGACGGGACCGATCCTGGCCCGCCCGGGCTCAGGCAGCCGGGCTCTGCTTGGCACGTACTTAATGCGCTTTCCCGGGAAAAGGAGTTACCTAGGGGTGGGGGGAACCCGGGCCTGGATCCGTGGACAAGGAGGGACGCGGGGACATCTTGGCTGCAGGCAGGGATGTGATGGACGGCGCCTGAACGCGGCCCGGCAAGCCGGGCTTTGGGAGCTGGGCAGAGGGAAGGTGTCTCTGCTTCCTTCGAAGTCTAGCGATGGAGGAAAGGGAGAGTAAAGAGGGCAAAAGAATACGCAAAATGACGGCGGGAGCCTAGAGGTGGGATGGCCGGCCTGACCCGGGCCTCTCCTGGCTTCTCCGCGGTCCCGCTCCGCTGTCACCGCCCGCCTTGCTGAGCTTAGCTGAGCTCCCCGGAGCCCCCGGCCCGGCGGGATCACGGTGGACCGGTACACCCAGGCTGGGGACAAGGCCGACCCTCCCCCCGCCCCAGGCCGGGGCAGCCCCTCTTGGCCCGCCCGGAGATCACCGGGAGGGAGAGGAAGAAATTTCACTTCCACTTTCTCTTCTTCGGCAAAAATAATTGCGAGTGTTTTTTTTGTTTGGCTGCTGGCTTTTCTTTTTTTTTTTTTTTTTCCTTTGGTGGGGTGTGTGTGCGTGTGTGTGTTTCTCTCTTTTCCCTAATCACTTCACTAGAGCGGAAAACTCCCGAAGAAACCTTTTAAACCCACGATTAGAACGGACACGAGAAGCGACCCAGTCCCAAGGCCGTCCTGACGACCGCCAGTGCAAGGGAGTGCCTTAATTACCGCTAATGACCCGCAGAGAGGATGCTGAGCGGGTTATCTGCAGCCGGGCAGAAATCAATTAGGGGAGTGGCAATTCGGGGAGAAAGTGAGAGACGGGAAAGCGGGAGAGACCGTTAAAGAGGAAAGTGAAGATTTGGGTGAAATTATCCAGAAATTCTCCCTCTGCAAGAGGGGCCCCGTAGAGAATATTTTGCCTAGTCCGGCGGTTCACTCTTTCTTTCTCTTTCCGTTTCTCTCATCGTTCACCGTGGATTTCCTCGCATTGCCCGGCCCCGTTCAGAAATTACAATTAGAATCACGGCAAAGCGGGACAGGGAGGGAAGGAAGGAGGTGGGCAGTGGGGGACGCGTCTATCTGCGGTCATCGCGGGTTCCAAACCCGGCTGGGAAGAAAGATATTGGGGGGGGGGCAGAGCAACCCTCCCAGCCCCGCACCATGGCGGGACGGGGCTGCCCGCCGCCGGCAGCGCTGCTCGGTGCACCGGAGCCGGGACAGGTCTCCTTGACCCCGAGAGGACTCGTCCCACCGGGCAGCCCCCGACACCCTTCCCCCCCCCCCCCCCCCCGCCCCCGGGAGGCCCCTTTTCCAGCCCCGGAATCTCTCTCCGGTTTCTTCCGCGGTGCTTCCCCGCCGCACGCCGAGGACTCACCGTAACAGGAGACCTGCAGAGCTCCGTTGTGGCCGCTGCTCTCTTGCAGCTTAAGGTTGCTCTCCGGGGGCGTTTTGCAGGGGCCTCGCTGCATGTAGAGGTGCTGCTGCTGCGGAGGGTATTTGTTAAAGGAGGCCGGAGACCCGGCGGAGCCGGGAGCCTGGACGCTGCCATCCAGGGACTGACATTCCTGCTGGCTGTAGCGGCTCCGGCACTTAGTGCTGCTGTCACCAAAGCCTTGTCCTTTGCTGGCCAGGAAAGTAGGGCTGAACTTGTCACTTGCTTGAAATGCCCTAAAAGGCGAGGAGCCTTCTGTGCCCTGGGAGGCTGCGTTGTAGTAGGAATCCATGGCAGCCGGCTCACAATAAGAAACACAAGTATCAGCATTCATTCCTAAAATTAAAAGGCCCGAGTGTCCTTAATGCGCTTGGAGGGGCACCAGGAACCTCTTTTTCTCTCTCCCTCTCGCATACACACACACTCACAGCTGGGCCAGGGCGCTCTAAGAGGATTCAGATGTTCTTGAAAGTTGACCAGATCTCCAAACCCCCTTAAGATCTCGCACAGTAAAAGGGGTCTTTTCTTTCCCTCCCTCTCTCTCTCGCACACACTTGCCCTCCAAACTATCTACACCCTAAAGAGGCTCTTCTCCGCACTTTCCCCCCCACACGTGGGGGGGGGGGAAGGAGCGAGAGAGAGACCTCTCCCCCAATTAATATGTAGATGATGACAGTGGAGGGGAGGGGGCCTGGGAAGGGGGGGGGGATGTATGTGCATGGGGTGTGGGGAAGCAGAGGGGGGTGGAGGTCATATCTTTTTCATTAAAAAAAAACCCACACACAAAAACAAACAACAAAAAACCCCAAACAACCCCCAAAGTTTTTATGATTAAAAAATAGAAACCCGAACAGGCGACACCCGAAGGGGTGGATGGGGGATCCGCGCAGGCGGAAGCGCCGGGGACGATCGTGACGGGCTGTGTTCGCCCTGGCCCTCTCCACTACTCGCGGCCCCCTCTTCTCGATTAAAGGCAATACGGATTCCCCCCCCCCCCGGCAGCTATATGCCTTTAACCCCCCCATTAACCCCTTGAGGGCCGGCAGCTCTCCCAGCACCGTCGTGAGCCCTTTGCTCACGTCTCCCGGCACGGCAGTGCCGCGGTCCCCCAGCACATCGCCGGGCAAGCTTTCCGCGGCCTCTCGCCGCACTTTTATCACCGTCATTATTTATTTACCTCGAAAAAAATGTGCTCTTTCCAGGTGTAAAACAACTGGATCAAAAGCGGGAGGGCAGCAGGGAGGGATTTAACAGGGTCGCCAAGCGCACAGAATTGGCTTCTGGGACTGCCAGAGGTGAACTTGCAAAGGGAGAGAGGCTGGCGGGAGGAGAGAGGCTTGCAGGAGCCCTTTTTGGTTTGAGGGGTCAATTGCAACCCAAAAAGGGCTTAAAAATAAATCAATACTCACCTTCCGTCGCCCCCCCTCCCCCGCCATTCAACCTGATTCCCCTCCTCCCCCGGTTAACTCCTGCTACCCCTTACACTTACTCTGCTTTCCTCCCATCCCCACATCTGGTTTCTATTGCTCGCTTACCTTGAAGTTTTCAGTAATAAAGATATTACGCAAACTACATCCACAGTTCTTCAGTCAACAAAAAAAGAAAAAAGAAAGAAAAAAGAAAGAAAAAGAAAGAAAAGTAAAAAAGAAAAGAAAAAAGAGGGAGAAAAAGGGAAGAAAAGAAGGCCCTTAACTCCTTCGGGAGCGCGGGCCGCGGCGGAGCGGGGGCACCGGCGACGCTGGGGTCACCCCGCAGGGTCCCCCCGGGGCCCGGCCCGTATGTCCTCCTTTGTCACCCCCCACCCTCCCCGGCTTCCTCCCCCCTGTGCAGAGAGCGGGGAGACTCGTGGCTTTCATCTCTGTGTGTATCTGGGTGCGCGGGGGGGGGGGGCGGGGGAGAGGGATGCCGTTCTGGGGCTTTGGGGGGTGGCAGGCCAGGGGTGCAGCCCTCGGGGACGACAGGTCGGAGGGGGGGGGCCGTGGCCGCCGCTGCCCCCCAGGGCTTTGCTCCATGAGCAAGACCAGCACCGCCGTTTTCATTAGCTCGGATCTGACAAGAACAGCCCCCCCCGCCCCTCGCCCCCCCCCCCCCCCCCCGATGTAGAAGGGGTTTCTAGCGAGGTCGCCGTTAAAAACCAGCCAGAGACGGATTCATTTACTTGTTTTCAAACTATTTTGCGAGTCTCTCTCAGAGCAGCACTGCGGTCGCTCAGCTTTCTGGTCCAAGAAAATTTTCAGCGGATTTGCCTTCCCTCTTCTCTTTACTACCTTGCTTAATTCTTGTCTTGTCGTTTCTTCTCTCCCCTCCCAAACTCCCCCACTCCACCGCAGCCCGCTCTCTCTCACTTGTCCACGACTTAATAAAAGACCAAACCAACTCAGTGCATGAGAGTCTTTCTAAAAACCACTTCGGGGCGGCCGGGGGAACCGGGGCGCTACCGGTACCCGGAGTTTCTCGCAGGGTCCGGGGACCGGGAGCACCCCGACCCTCCCATCCCCGGCTCAGCCGCAGAGGACTCACCGCCGCGCTGATGGAGGACAGTATTTGGGGGTGCGAACGCCTTAAATACGCGCTTTCCGACTAGTTATTTCCCCGAGCAATTATTTTGGCGAACGAAGAAGCAAGCGGAAAGAAATTATGTGAGGGCAGCCCTCGATGTTGCGGCGTTATACTCGGCCTCGGGATTTCTGGTCGGCAAAGTTAAATAACAGCAATAACGACGACAAAAACTAAAAGGAGGGATTCCGGGATCGGGCAGGAGATTTTTTTTCTTTTTAAATTTATCTTTTTTTTCCAGAAGCGCTGCGGTGCGGGGGCTCGCAGAGCCGCCCAGGCGTGGCCGAGCCTAAGGAAGGCTTGCCCGGGGTCTGCCTTGGCCGGAGCGCTCCCCCAGCCCCTCCTTGCATTAAACTGTAACGAAAAATCCATTAGTTCCCAATCACAGCTAATCCGCATCCCGGCGGAAAGACCGCAATAAAACCCTCTCTCTAATGGCCAATTTGTGTCCCTGGAAGCGGGAGGTTAATTCGGGAATCGTTACCGAGGGAAAGTGTGCTCGCAAATACCCGGAGATCTGACGGTGTGTGTGTGTGGAGTGGGGACACGAATAACCGGGAAATCGTTTTTCTTGACTGTTTTCGTTTGCTTGGGTTGGGTTTTGCCTGAAATCCCTCCAGCAAGTTTGGCGGGGACCCCCCCGCCTCAGCCCCCCGTTAGCTGGAAGCGGAGCCTTGTGAACATAAAAGCAACCAGAAAGCCTGCAGCCGCCTTCCACGTTATACCGGGCGCTGGGACTGGCTGTCGGTCCGGCCGTGGGGCTCTGCCCTCGCGGTCCCGCCGCACCGGCAAGCGGGGAACTGCCGGCTGCGGGGCAAGTGTTGCATCCTGGAGGATCCAGGAGCGTCGGAGCACAAACAAAAAGGGACACGCACCACTTAAAACCCGACTTCACAATTTTTCCCTCCGAGTGACTCCCAAACCCCTCTGTCTCTACACCGAGTCCAAAAGGGAAGGGGCGAAAGAGCGGCCGAAATGTCTGCGCTCGGCGGCAACCGGTTACCGATTCCGTACGGGGTTTTTCCGTGCTTTTATATCGAGACCGTTTTCAGGTCGAGTCGCTGTTGGTTTTGGAAGGGGTCAGTCCCAAGGGTCCCTCCCCACACGGGGAAGGGCTGCGGAGCCCAGGTAAGACCCAACAGGTCCCGTGTTTAAGGGACGGCAGCTCCCACAGAGCAAATCACTGCTAGGGGAATCGCCCAGGTCTCCAGCCCCGGGAGACCCAAGTGTCCCCTCCCGGCGATATCCCCGGGAGAAGGGAGTAACCGAGGGCAGCCCTGCCTGGTTTTTTTCAGAGGAGCCGTTTCTTTTCCAGCGGGGCAGGAGCGGGCGTCGCTCCGGGATGAGAACCCGGTGCGAGGGGCAGGCGGTGGCGGTCGGATCCTACATCTCCCTCCCTGAAAGGAAGAAATCTTTTATTTCCCGTGCGATTTAGACACTCGGGCTCGTGTCATGTCCAGGGAAAAGGCAGAGCTGCTCGCTGGTCCCCGCGCACCGGGCGCGGGGCTGCAGCGAGCGGGCAGTGGGGAGGTGGCGGGGACGAGCCCGGCTTTCGCAGGGGGCCCGGAGGAGGAGAAGAAGGAGTCAGGAATGCGCTTCTCCGCTTTCCCAGCCACGGCCAGGAGAAACCCGCCGTGTAGTCCCTCCGCCAAGCCTCCACCGTCGTCCCTGGGCTCCGGCCCCCCGGGGCCAGTGCCGGTGCCCGCAGCCGGCGGGGCTGCGGGGTCCGGGGTCCAGCACCCCAGGTCCCCCCCGCTTCATCCGGGGGGTGGGAGGCTGAGTACCTCGGTTCAGGAAGTGGGCTCATTTCACTGGGGAGGGAGATGTAGAGGGGGGGATCTTTCACACCATTCCCTCCCGGCTCTTTGGCAAAGCCCCGCTCTTGGAAACCGCCTCCAGTTTTTTTTCCCCCATTGGGTTGTTTTGTGGGGCCACTTCAGAGCTGGGGCTTATTTTGTACCGGCCGAGATCTGAAGGCGACCTATTTATAACACCACTGCTGGGGGAGAGAGGGGGAAAAATATTCGTGTTGATCTCCCCATCTTCTTTTTTTTAATCTTTTCCTTCCCAGCGGGACGACGTTTGCATCTTTATTTCGGGACCGGAGCTTGCCTAGCCACAGTCCCTGCTGGTACCTGTCGCCTTGCGCTCTGGGTCTCGCCGGGCACCGGCTTTTCTTGGGGATAAACGTATACATATTTATATCCGATGACGAATATTATTAAAACACATTCTTCGTGTCGCGAAGGCGCTTACAGAGAGATGGAGCTGACCCCGCTCCTCTCCTTCCCGGGGAAAGGGAAGGAGGAGGCTCTGAATCGGGCGAGGCTGGCCCCTGCCCCGCCGGGGGGCGAAGCCCTTCTCCCCCAGTCCTCCGAAGTCCTCCCGCTGCCTCTTAAGCCTGAGCCCACGGCACTTGAGCAAGGCACAAAGCCTGCTCTCGGGCTCCGCTTTCCGCAGGCTCTCGCCCCGCAGCCCCCGGCCGCGCAACCCCGCAGACCGGCCCTCCCTATTGCTTTGGGGACGGTTTGCTCCCTGAGGACCCATAAGTTCGCATAGCCCCGTCTGCAACGCGTGTCTTTATACATCTGTGCACCTTTTCACCAAAACCCGGCACGGACGTGGTCCCTTGCGTGCGGACAAGTGGACCTCGGGTGGGTGCCGGGGCTGCCGGGCGCTGCGGAGAGCAGGGGATCCCCGATGCCCGCTCGGGGGGGAGGGAGCGAGGCGAGGGTCCCTGCGGGGCACGTGGGGGAGGAGCGGCAGGAGTGGGGCTGCTCCGCTGGCACGGCCCGGGGGTACTCCCGGCGACCTAAAGCCGGTCTGGCTCGGCGACCCGCTCCGGGCCGCAGGGGCCCGGTTCAGGCTTTCTGGCAAAATGGCTTTTTTTAAAAAAAATATTTTTTTCTGTTTTTTTTCTTTTAATTTTGTTTTCTTTCCCAGGCAGTGCCGCGCTCGCTTCAAGCTGCAGGCGGCGGAGGGCGTTTATTCAGCGCGGCCGCAGGCAGCCGCGGCGGCCGGAGACGGCCGGCGGGGCGGCAGCAGCGCCCGGAATCCGCGGAGCACCCCGGAACCCTCGGTCCCGTCCTCCCACCAGAAAAACATGGAACCGAAAAAATCACTGCTTTTGGCATCACGTTCGCGGGCCCCCCCGATGACGCCACTACGTGAAAGCCAATGGGAAGGCGGAGCAGGGGACCCGCCCGGCAGAGCGCAGCCCGCCGCCGCGGTTGCCGCGGCCCGGGCTTAGCTAGGCTCAGACGGGCGGCCTCCCTCTGACTCTGGGCTGGGCTCAGGCTGGGTGACAGCGCTGCCGCACACTCCGTCCAGCTTCTAAGCACCCCGAACCCCCGTTTGGGGGGGGGGAGTTGTGTCTAATATGCCATCCCAGGGTTGGAGGTTTCAGTGGCTATCTATAAATTCCTTCCTGCGGGGGGAAAAAAATCCACTTATTAATTTCCTCGATACTGTCCTTTTGCCCATGACCTTGCCAGCCCGCGCTCTGAATTCGGGGGCTGTTTTTTGATTGAATCTGAAGCCCCAGCGGAGGGAAGGCAGGGCGGCTCGCAGGCTCTGCGTGAAGTCTGGCGGCCGGGCTTACCCCGGGAGGCTGCAGGGGAGAGCCCGGAGGAGCCGAGGGATGCTCTGGGCACCGGCCCTGGGTACCGGCCGGGAGGACCCACCGCCCCAAGTGCCCAGCGGAGGAGACAAGGGCAGCGCCCCGGGCGCCGGTGACCTTTCGGGGGCCGGGAGCGGCGATGCGCCGCGGCAGGAAGCATTTCCCCGTGGGGTGCGCCGGCCTGGGAATGTCCTCTTTGCCCTACTCCCGAAACAAAGAGGCCAAGGAGAAGGGGGCTTCGAGCCGAAGGAATCCAGCAGCATTTGGTGCACCTGTCAGAGCGGCTCCCCCTGACCTTTACGAGCCGGGACAGCCCCTGGCGGGGCCGGGGCACAGGCTGGGGCAGGCGGGGAGGCCGAGCGAAGGGGGGGTACTGTGTAAGGGAGCTCGTCCCCCGGCCAGGCACGCCTGGTGCTGAGAACCGGCCCCGCCGCCCGGGTCCCGCGGATGGCTGTGCTCCAGCCCGGCGACCCATTTCCAGCATCCCTCCGTGATGAGCAGCTGGTGCCTGCTGCTGAGGGCGGATGAAAAGCGCTCCCAGGGAAGCGTGGATATTTTTAATTACAAATATGAGGCACTCGGGGCAAGGCGAGCCCTCGGCCGCCGCGATGGGGAGGCCCCGTTCCCGCCCAGCCGCTGAGTTTCGTTTGTTCCCCTCCTTGCCTTACGCTCCGACAGATATTTTCACCCCGGGTCCTTTGTAAAAAATCCACCTTTCTCGTTGCAATCTCCAAGCAGCTCCCCGAAACCATCCCTAAACCAAACAAGAACATATCTCCTCAAATAACGCAACTCCTGATCCATTGCTAAGAATAATAACCGTTACGATTTTTTTTTTCTCGTTATAATTACGTCCCAATCAAAGCAACACATTAGGCGGTCAGTGCACCATGCACAAAGTGATCTTCCATGTGATTTGTGATATCTACTGACCCAGCACGGCTAAGGCGCCCACGGTGAGGGCTGCAGCTTTCCTCGGAGCTCCCGGCCCGGGCGGGGAGCGCTCCCACGCATGCCCCGCGGCCACGGCAGTGGCTTTGCCCCCATCCCGCTGCTAGGAGCGCCGGTTTTCAGGGAAGTGGAGCCGGAGGAAACCCCTCTTTCTTCAGCAGGTTCATTCGGGGAGGCGTACAGGAAGGGGAACATTGATTTTTTGGGGGGGGGGGAAAGTTGAGGCGAGCCGTGGAAAAGTGCCTTCCAGAAACGGCTGGAAAAGGGAGAGGAGCAGGACAAGGGGGGTTTTCAAATAACGTGCTCAGCTTCTTCGCAGGGCTTCTTCTCTCGGGAGACCCCCGCAGCTCGGGGCCCCCCCCGGGCACACCACACACACCCCCGGCCCTGGGCCTGCCACCCCCACCGACTCAACTTCCCAGCACTCTCGGGTCTCACAGCCACTGCGGTGGGATCTCCGAGCAGATGTGATTCCTAGCAGGGGCTTAAAGCTGCTCTCTGAGTCTCCTGGACCATAGCTGTGACCTTTTCTTTTACTTGTTTGCTTGTTTATTTTTTTAAGCCTTCCAGGAACGCTCATTTTCCTTAGTTTTTTCGGTTTTTTTCAGCTCCCTCAAAAAACCTGATCGAGGCTGATTGTGTCAGAGCCATGCCTTATTAAGGGGGAATTGGTTCACAGGGTTCACAGATTCCCTCCATGGGATGGCCCAGGGTTGCTCTTTCTTATAGATCCAAGAAATTTTGCAAGCAGTGGAGCAGGCTGAGGACTTGTCTGGATGTACATCCCATGAGGATGCCACTTACTTTTTTCTAAAGTTTCACAATAAGGGAAGTGCCCTTGTTTTATAGCAGAAAAACTGAGTCTTGAACAAGTGATTGCCCGAACCCATATTAAGCCACAAAATCTGCTGGGAGCTGGGAAAGAGCCCCGGAGTCCTGTGGGTCTCTGCCCCTCTCTCTAGTGAGGAGCTCAGCAGCACCAGCCATCCTCCCAGGTGGGTGGCTCAGATGGACCCTGCGTTTCAGGCAGAAGTACCTGATCTACTGACAGACACAGGGACACAAGTGGCTGGTATTTCCCCAGGTCCAGAGCTTCTTCACCTTCTGCTGGAGCCAGTGAAAGCTGCAGCAGCTCAGACAGAAATCAGACCATTGTGGTTTAGACTACTGAGTCAGAAACCCTGGTGATGTGCACCCCATGGCCAACAACCTTGCTCAGCCACAGTGAGAGACCTCTGCCCAGCAGCTATCCTCAGCTTTTGAGGTTATCCACCCATGAAACCTCAACAGGACACAACTGCAGCCAGATCACGAGAGAAACTCACTGAGAAAGGTCAAAGAAGATAAATGTCTGAACAGCATTGTTAGGAAACTCACTCTCAAGGCAGGAGCAATGACTTAGTGTGATTTGTTTGTCCATCTTGTTTAAGCCATCTTTGGTGGCTTAAAGATCAGAAGGACAAAAAAGAGAGAGCAAACCCAACAGCAACAACAGTAAGAGCAATGAAACAATTGAGGACCCTCCACAGCCATCCAAGTCTGGGATGGAGATGGCCTGCGGCTGTGCTGATGCTGGGATGGGGCGGGAGGATGGTCAGACAGACCTTCCCCAGGTTAGAAATGACAGTCCAGTCAGCTGAGCCCCAGGGCCACCTGTGTCCTCCTCGCTGCTCAGATTTATAGAGTGTAACATTTTAATAAAAAACACACACACCTCTCCACTTCAGTGCATTAAGAGATTTCTAGCAAAACACAGTAATGTTGCTATAAATTTCCCTCCCAGCACCCTCACAAGTAATAACTCAAGCCCTAGCATTTTGCATTTAATGTTTATTTTGATGGCTGCATTCCAGAAAGAAAAGGGAAAAAGAGGCAAAATCTACTCAACCTCTCTCCCCGTTGCTATTAGCCTGATGTTTTCAATAAAATTTAGTGCAAACTGGGAAACAAACACTTGGAAAAAGAAAGGAGGAAAACAAGCACACTTGGGCAAAATTCTCCTAGACATCTGCCAAGGCCTGGGTTCAAATCCTGGCTTAAATTACAGATGTCCTGCCATGGGTTCTCGTTATGTCCTCCTCCCTTTGCATATTTCAGCAGCACTCCACAGGGACCTGTACCTGTGTTAAGCCAGGCTCAGTGGTGGGATGCTCTGAAGGACTGTGGCATATAGAGGCTTGAGATTGAAATAATAAGGCCTGGAAGTTAAAGACTGAGATTTCTTGGCCAAATTATGCAGGGGAGAATACTAGGGGTGTTGCCAGTCAGGTTTGAAGTACGTGGCAGAGCTGTGAAAAGCTTTCAGAGCATCTGCTTCTCTGTGAAGGCACCAGTCCTTTGCTTGCACCAGCACTAAGCCCACACTTGCCACCAAAAAAGGATGAAACCATGCGGACAGACGGTGGTACATCCACACAAGCCACGGGCATTTCCTAACCAGCATGCATGTTCCAAGAGATTACTCTTGACTCCGGTGAGAGTAGCTTAAACCCTCATACAATGGTGAATATTTACCCAGATGCAATTTAAACTTCTGATTGCTTACCCAGAAGTAGCAACCCTTGAATTGGACTTGATTCAGATGCGGTTAACAAAAATGTGCTGAGAGCAGCGGCACTATGTAACCAGGTTGCTAACTAATGAGAGATGTGTCCCAGGCTCGCAGTAAGCATGTGCGTGTGAACTCTGCATGGGCTAAGCTTGGAGAACATGTGAAACTCATCTTTGTGCATCAGAGCAGAAGAAGCCAATGGCCTTAAGGAATAACCAGGTTTAAAAGTTGCAGAAACTTTTGGGTTGTCCTTTCTGCAAGGCACACTTTGCCTTGTGTTCCCTGTCCAGGGCACATGCCAGTATGGCTGTGTCTATGCCTTTGTGCGTATTAATCCAGTTGTGGCAAGATCTGGATTTTCCAGATTTCCTCCTCTTCCCAGATCACTCTAGACCCCAGGCAGATTCAGAGACTGACCATATTGTTCCTGTAATGTTTCCCTGAATTATCAGTGCCTGCACACACTTACTCAGGCCAGACTCCAGTGGTCCTGTAAAGCTTACCAGCTCAACCAGTGCTCTCCTTTCTACATGGTTGCTCTGGTCTCTGAGTACCCATGTATGGTATTCACTTCTCCCTACGTTTCAGGAGGGAAATCAGAAAGATTCACTGCTGTGGGTCAAGGGCATTGAATTGCCACCAACCAGTTCTGCTATGATGGCACAGGGGTGATTTCAATCCCTTCTGTGGTCAGGCCAACCTCGCTCTTGAGTTCACATCCAACACTGAGGTCCCCATGGACAAAACTAACCTCCGCTGTGATGCTTGGCTTATGACATTAGGTTCATTGGGAAAGTGTTATCTGATAAATTAAGTATTATGGTAATGAATTCCAGAAGTAGCGGGATCTATTATGTCATATTAATTCTTATATTTTGACATAAATTATAAATGTTTGAATAAGTGTTCACAGCACCTTAATAGGTATAGGGCTCGCTTTTCTTAAAAGGGACTTCGTGCTGTCTATGACTCTGCAAAATTTCCATGCCATCTGAGTGGGCTTCTGCATTGCATCTTGTCATATCAAGCAATCAAAGGCAAAAAAACCCCAAATCACAGAGGGCCAAAATATATTACTCATGCCCATAGTGTCTTCCAGTGGGCCTGTTTTTTTTTCAGTGGCATAACACAAGTATCAAGACTTGGTCCTGAACACACTGATAACAGTGAAGGTATCGCTGCCCATAATAACACTTCCTTATCTCCCTTTTTGAGCTCATGTGATTACTTCCATTTGAATTAATCCTGGTCACACACGTGTCACAGGAGGTGTGCATAGGTGCATGTGAATTCATGCCTACTTTACTGGAAGCAATAGGCTCATGGCAATGGTGAGCTGCCCAGCAGCAAACTTTCTGCTCACAGAAGTGGAAACAGCTCTTACCTCCTTGCCAATGATTATCAAAACTGTATTTGCAGCCAGAAGAGGGCCAGAAAATGTCAGACTTCTTACAAATTGTTTGCTCTATTGGCTTCAGTGCTGATGAACAGTTTCAATAAGGCTAACGCTAGTTTTACACCTAGCAGCTGGTCCTTTGCTTTCTTTTCACTCTTCTCTTCAATAGAAATTTAGGTGAGCAACCTACAGCTCTGTAGGGTAAGGCTGTTAAATTTGCCGGCAAAACAGTATTAATCAAACATGTCTTTGCTATTAACTGCAGAACATCTGCTCTGTGAATAGTATTTGTGACTTTCTGACTCGTTTCAAGAAATGCATCAGCCTGTGACCCCATATACTAGAGGGGTTAAGATACATCTTTTAACCTGTTCTGCATTTTTCCCATCTTCCTTCCCAGCAGAATTCTCTACGGCAGGCTTACTGCACTGAACACTCAGGCTGGATTTTTTACCATATAGAAATTGGCATGGCCCTGATGACATCATGGTGATTTACACAAGCCATTTGACTCCTCAGTATATGTCTCAACTCAGAAAAGGAGAAATCAAGCAACGCCTGAAGTGGATAAAACTGTTCAGAAGGAGGGCTGTCTGGGTTTGGGTTGATTGCATTCCAATAGCTGGAATCAGAAAGACTCGCAGCTAGGCTGGACAAGAAAGTCCAGGGATATGTCCAGATGATTTCTTTTTTTATACAACACATGGCACTGCAAAATGTTGGGAAAGGTATAGTAGTTCCTCTTCAAGGCCTCAAGCAGCACTGAAGGAATATATACACTAAAAGCCTTAAATTGACCCAGTGGACTGATAGCCAGTTCCAAGAAACTCAGCATTTTATTCTTTATTATTATTATTTTTTACTAGGTTAATATTCTTTTTAGAAGGAGAATGGGAATAACAGTTCACTCTGGATGACCGGTGTGATTTACTTCAACTGGATCAGCACTCTCCCAGCTCATATTTGAGGTAGCTCTTGGGTGATATTTCCAGGAGGGCAATGGAGTTGTGTGATGCCATTTAAACAAAACAGAAAGCTGAAATATGATTTTTTTAGATTTCCTGAGGGATGAGAAGAGATTTGTTCTAAAAACCTTCTGTTGCCTTAAATCCATACATTTATTTTACCTTGGGACAAACAGTGAGAATGAGATCACTGAACTGCATGGATGAACAGAGACCTCACAGATACAATGGAAACAAGAGTCTGGTTACTTCCATGGTTGAGGATGAAATGAAACTCTATCCATTGCCTTGCATCCAGCTCTCCCTCCCCAAGGACACCATTTCTTTCTTATCATGGGTGCAGGCCTGGCAGCAGGCTGAGTCGGTGCCCTGGCGTTGGGAACCACCCAGGACACCTGCTGTCAGAAGCAGTGGGAAGGAGTTGGTGGTGTCCTCTTGAATGCTTGTCCTGATCTTCATTTCATACATGCATGTGACAGGCTGCCAGAGACTCTTGTGGTTTGTTAACAGAAGCTAGCCTAAGTTTGCTGAGCTGATCCTTGTAGACTGTCCTCCTTTGAAATCCCTAAATAACTATAGCAGCAAAAGAAAAACAATGATGTGGTTTTGACCAGAGCTACCAGATTGTGTCCCTGTCCTTTGAGTTGCAAATATGGTCATGGGGAACTGAATTTATCTGGAAATTAGATTAATCCACTGGAGGAAAAAAAAAAAACTCCAGTAAAGCTAAATGCAGTGATGTTGCTATTCACATCTGCTGAGGCTACACCTCTTGCGTTGTCTCCTTACAGTACCAGAGGACAATTCAAGGCCTTTGTACTGATTTTTAAAACTCTTGACAGATTCCTCTGGTAAGAGTACGAAGGACAGCATACAGCAGTGTGGCCTCCCTACAGCAGTGGCTGCTCATGGTATTAAACCAGTGACCTGTAAAGAGATATCTGAACTGAAGGGTGCAAGAACAGGCAACAGTTCTCACAAGTGTTCAAAAAACTAATTTCTCCAGCCCACGTCTCCAGAAAAAGTACACATGCACATAGATGCAACTAGTACAGGCATGTGGACTTTCAAGTTTGTTTCTCTATCTGCTAAAACCAAATATATGTATTTTCTGGAGCTGTCCAGGAAACTTACATCCAGGTCTGTGAGGGAGGTTGAGTTTTGGGAACTGTCTCCTTCCCTTAGGCATAGGAAGCTCCAGCATTTCATAAATATGGGTGGACATGTTTTCAAAGGGAAATCTTCTCCCTAGCCTCCTGAGACCGCATTATGTTGGCTCATACAATTTAGATAGTGACTTGTCCTGATTTCTGTGTGCCTGGGCCCAATCTGGCCTGTGCTAAAGTCAATAAAAATTTTGGTCTTCAGCTCCTTGGCAGCAGGATTAGGTTTTCTGTTTGCATTACTTTTTATCTGTGATTTAGTTTTTCTGCCAAGGCCTTCAACCGTCGATGTCAACTGATGATAGGGAAGGCGAGAGGAGAGGGAGAGACAGTATTTTTTTACTTGAAATACTATATACTGAGCATTTAAGCATCCTACCAGTTGTGTACAAAACCTACAGTTCTTTATGAAAATGCCTACCTTCCCAGATTTAGAATAACTCGGCAAAGTTACTCTATACTTTACCTCTGCACAATAGCTCTTAAAGATATTTGTACATCTTAAGCCCTTTGAGTATTATGCAAATCATTTAAGAGCCAAAAGCAGGAATATGCCCATGAGTTGTTCTTAAAAAATTGATTAAAGTATAGTTTAAAGTTAAAGTTAACTTTCTTTTCTCTCTCTCTCTCTGTGCCTCATATGGACCATAAACCAATATCCTCTATTCTCCAGAAGCAGCAGGAGCAGTGGCTAGTAGCATAAACACGCAGATATTAAAATCTGACCTCATTCAACCATAATTGACCAAAAAGAAAATGAAGTGAAAATAAAAAGCTTACTTATGCAGCAAAAAACAAACAATGCCTTACCTGAACACATAAGGGTGCCTTTCTCTCTCTCTGATTAGAAATACTCAGGCGATTCAGGTTTCAAGTGGGGTTAAAAGCTTTATGATTTGTTTAGCGAACACATGTAAACCCAAGGGCTATTTTTTACTGGGAGCATATCCTTGGTGCAGGGAGCATTTGCAAACAGACAGTGACGCTATCCCCTCTGTGCTGCTGCCCAGCTGGTACGTGAACATCCTTTCTCTGCCGCGCTGGGAGGCGGCAGCTGGAAAAGCAGCTTGGAAATGGCAATCGTGCGAGCAGGTTTCTGCATGGCACGGGTGAAGATCAGGATGGCCACAGGGTCTGGCAGTCACTGCAAGGACACTGTGCCCTGGTGGGGGCAGCTGAGTTATCCCTCGCCCTGCATGACAGAGAAAGGAAGACCAAGTGCCTGAGGGTCGCCTCTGGCTCCCAGTCCTTCTTCTTTCCCAAGTGGGAGAACCTCATGGCTGGTACTGGGCCGGAGCCTTAACACAGCCCAGCTCCCCAGATCTTTGACAGACATATGCTCTTATAAAAAAAAAAATCAAAGGACAAACCCAATTTCCTCTAACAAAGTAATAGACTTACAGGCACAGGAATTTCTTGTGGGTTTGGATCATTGCTGCAAAATATTACTGTGAAAGTATCCTCGCTATGTCCCTTCTCCGGCACGTACAGTTAGACGGAACTGCTCCCAGTTGCCCAGACTGGGCTCTCAGTTACACAGAGGTAAATCTAGGGCAAATCCACAAGACTCCAAGAATAAACAATACAAAGTCTGGGACTGAAAGAGAAGATTCAGGGAGCTATATACGGAGTAGTCTGATATCGTTTATGGATTAAATAGTGCAATGGTTACAGTAAACAGCATGGACAAAAGTCTTTTACCAATACATGGCTTCACAGGAATAGGTCTCGTAGGAGGAACTGCTTGTCTTTTTCAAACAGGAATGCTGCCTCTTTGGTAAAGTCAATTTACATTAAATCTGCCTACTCATATTTCTTGACGATGCCTGTCTTAATACTGCCAGATTAAAAACTTGTAGTATGTGGAATTAAGATGGAACTTTTAAAAGTAAAAGCAAATTTGTTCACGGGTTTTAATGGAAATACTACCAGTGTGACACCAGTAGTAACGCTGCATATTTCTGGGAGCAAGAGATTGTACAATGCTTGGTAAGGCTGCTACTCAAATGCTGCACACAGTTCTGCTCTCCTCTGGCTGTGCAAGCACTAGAGGAAGTTGAAAAGATTTTTGGCAAGGCAAAAGAATAAATCTCATAGCAGGAGGCTGTGCAGAGCATGATCCAGTCATCTTATTGGAGAGAAAAGGTTGGGAGATCACTGGCTGTGCACGCTTGCAAACAGAAATGTCCACATACATGGGGCTTTTTCATCCTGCAAATGAAAATGCATCATAAGATGTAATGGTTGGATGCTGGAGGCAAACAAGTTCATCCTTGGAGCAAGGTATAATTTCATTGCCGCTGAAGGCATCTTTGCCTGTCTTGGGGGCAGAGGGTCTTCCTGGCACTTGGAGGCTTTGAGTTTGGGCAGCTTTTGGAAAGACACACTTTAACCCAGCTTCTGTGAAAAAGCTACTTGCCTATGTAATACAGGAAGCAAACAAGAGGATCATAGCAGTTCCCTCTGGTCTGGGAGCCTGGAAATAAAACAGTGGAGGTGCTTTGCTTTTGCAGTGGCATGTGGTGATACGAAAGTTCCTTGGTCATTTAAGCATTTTGGGGTCTTTATTTTATAGGCAGGGATAATGTCTAAATACACATAATTTTTTTAACACCACCACCCCGCCTTGTGCTTTGTAGAGTCCCAAGCTACAGTTGCAGAGCTGTGGTCAGGATAAAAGCCGACAGACCAACCATAAATCAGCCAGAACCGAGTTCCTTAACCTTTCATATTAACCTCTTGCATTGACTTGAGTTAGGTGCTACGCTCTGCTGCTATAAATCATCCTGCAGTGAATTTATGAGCTTCAGCACAATAAAGGGGTTTTTCTTTATTCCCCCTCTCACCCCTTTCTCTTAGTGCATTTTAGAAATTATGCAGGAAAGGCCTAATGACTGGGATCTGTGAATATTACTAGCTCTCCTTCCCTACCAAAGGGATCTGGCAGGAAGATGTGGGGGTTGGGGGTGGGGGGAAAGAGACTCTTAATTTCACTTACTGGTGACATGGTCAGGAAAGCCTGTTCTAAAAAAACCCAAGAAACCATTAGCTGCCCTTTGGAATACTGGGAAAAAAAAAGCAGCTAGTAATGAAATCCATTTGGGGGTTAAAATGGCAATCTATTCATTTGGGTGCATTCATCACCCCACTTCCCCCTCTCCCCAAAGCACTCAGTGCATAAGAACAGCAGATTGCTTTGCCCCACAGAGCCTGAGCGTTCTGCTCTGGGCACCCCTGCATGCTCTCAAGGTGCAGAAATGCTTTGCTGGGCCCAGCCCTCTGTGCTCCTGAACTGCACGTGTGGGAGCAAGCCTGCGGCAGCATGAGGAGACCCCTTAGAAAATCACCTTCCCCTCTGCATTTGTTCAGTGAGGCTGTAGCATGTGAAATGAAAGCCAGCAAGGTCCTGTGGTGCCCGGGGTGGCAGGTGTGCCTTGCTGATCCCAGGGTGGCACTCGGGGAGAGGGGAGAGGACCCAGGGCTGGCACCACTGAAGAAGGGCATGCAGATGGGGATCACTCTGCGGTTTCCTCGTGTCACCAGGAGGGAGGAGATAGTTTTGCATAGGCACTGAGCACCACGGATGCCTTCCAGTGTGAGTGGGAGCCTGCCAAATCCTTCCTTCCTGCCGTTACCCTGTAATGCTCCAGTTTGCCGTCTGCTGCCCTCTGTCCCAGAGCTGGCTGCATTTCTGTGTTACTCAGAGATTTGGAAGTATTTTGAGATATTTATACAGTGATAAAGTATGTGACTCACATCTGTGTCCTGGCGTATTTCAGCCTGTCTATCTGCAGCATTTCCATGGTGCTGGCAATGGCAACATCTGGCCTGAGAGCTAAGGAGTTTGGTGTCACTACCGCTGAGTTTGCTCCTGCCTCTAGCGCTGAGACTGCAAGGCAATTAATACCAATGAACATCACATCACAGGGATGCCCAAGACCTACCTGGCCTTGCAAAACCAGGCTCTCTGATCCGATGGCCAGAGACAACACATTGTGCCTGCTGAAACTTTTGGAGGCTTTTGCACCCTGATATTTTGATGTCTGACCTGTGAGCTGCTCTCCAATGCAGGAATACTGTTGGGGCTAGGAGGGCTGGAGGTATAGCCTCATCATTTCCAAACCAGCACTCTTGAGCCCTTTTCCCATGGCACGAGGTGGTAAGGATCAGAGGTGCCTCAGCTAACTCTGATCCAGCTACCCTGGGAGTAAAACATTGGCATCACTGCTGCTTGGCACCTTCCTTGACGTATCCACTTTTTGGCTGTCCTGTCAAAAATGAGCAGCCTTTTGTCCTACCTGTGAGACACAGTTTCAGTGGCTTTTTCACAGATAAAATGGCCATTTCAGTTAAACATAACTGCTGAGCTCCAGAAAACAGTCTCTTTTTACTGGTAGAGGTGATTTCATTCTGTTATTTGTATTTATTTGTTCAGCTGGTGCTCCCTAAAACCAGAGTATCTTTGTTGAGGTGCAGGGAGCTGGCTGGGCTCTCCTGCCCGGGGGATGGTGGGGAATGGTGGCTGCTTCCCGGAGCCGGGGATGGTTTGGTGCTCCCTATGGAGAGGCACACTCCTGAGGGCTCTGTTTCCCTGTCTGGGAGAGCAATGCAGCTGTTCCACGGCTAACTGAATGAATGAGGCAGCATTAAGGAGCAAAGCAAACATGCTGCACTAAAAAAATCACAAAGAGCAAGTTTCCTGGTTACCTGCAAGGTGGGGGCAGGGATCTGCACATTTTTGTGTTGTTTTTTTTTTTAATGATGTGCAAAGAAAACTGAAGAGGGTTTGGCTGAAAATTTTTCTCATGCTTTCTCTTTCTCCTTCCCTCACCTCTTCTCCTGTGTCCCTGGGACTGCCTGTGAACTCGCTGCTTCCCACCTAGCCCAGGTTTCCCTGGAGTGTCCCCAGCGTGTGCTCTTTCATCTCTCACTGGGACATGCAGCGTGGCCAAGCTGTGCCCAGGCCCCTCAGCCTGCCTGGGCTCCTACACTGGTGTGGGGCTTCACAAGCTTAGGCGGGCCCTGTTGACGCAAGTGGATGGGGGAGAGACAGCAGCTTGTGAGGGTGAAGAAATGCTCCCATTCCCCCGTTATATGGCAGTCTCAGTTTATATTATCCTCCTTGGAGTGCTAAGGAGCATCTTGCATCTAAAAAGGTGGTGTGCGCCTGGGGTGATCTGCACGTCATTCTGCCCTGGGTTGCCCCACGCTGGTGCCATCAGCCTGCCCCGGCTGTCGTCCCTGAGGTGCAAGGGAGGGGAAGTGGGTGCCCACCCTGCCCCACTGGGCTGCTGCTGGTGGGACAAGACTGGGCTGCCCTCCCCAGCCCGCGCAGCCGGGCAGCCTCTGCTCAGGTAACAGTGGGCACCAGCGTTGGGGCCACCCCTGCCTCCCTTCCCAGCAATGGGGAAAATGGCACAAAAAAACAAAAAAGGGGAAAACAACAGAAGGCTGGACCCTGCCGGCTGGATCATTCGCAGGGATATTTCTAGTTCCCCATTTGTTTACCTTATAGAAAAATTAATTGGCTCCTTTTGATCTTATAGTGAAAACCACAAAGGAAATTTTGTTAGAGTAGGACCAAACCGAAGCCTCTGAGTTCCTCTGCTAGCTCTAGATATTCATTAAAACAATTCTGTTTGAGTCTTAATTTAAAGAAAGCATTAATTTCTCCCCCCCCCCGCTTATTATTAAGAGCCCACTATGTCCCTAGGCTAAAGTTCTTGCGCCACAAATAACCTTCCCAACAGCTGCCAACTTAGTGCAGTTTATAACTTGCCTTTAGAATATATATATGTGCATATGCACGTGTATACAGAAAAAGCTGTGTTTATAGTGGTGTTGTCTTTAAAAATTGCCAATAGGCAATTCAAGAGTATTAGAAAGCTTAATGGGCTAAAGGAAAAATCATGATATGTTTAGAGAATGGTACTTTATTTTTTAAAATATGAGTTTTCCCAGTGTGCTGAAGTTAAAACTATTTTTAATTCCAAGTTTGAGACAATTAAGCTGAAGATGTGACAAGAAAATATTTCTTTTTTGAGGTTGATTTAATTAGCACAGCTATATTAGGAAAGCAAGTAATCCAATCTATTTATGTATCAATGTATCTCTCCATAATAATAGACAATAAAAATAAATTAAAGAGAATCACAAGGCAAAAATAGCCGATGCTTTTTCTCAAGTCTTTTCTAGTAATTTCTCGGAGGCAGTAGGCAGCAGACCTCTGTTGATTGTGTTGTTTTATTTTAAAGAAAAATTATTCCCTCCTTTTTATGGAATCTCTGTCTATTTTTATCAAGATAGTCAAGGGCAAAAACAAGTCACCTGGAAGCCACCCCCCCCAATACACACATTTAAAACTGTACTGTAGAGCAGCAAAATGGGTTTAGTGAAACTATGGCTTGTTACAAATGATGACACAAACCAACCAAACAAATAAGATCTGACCCCATGCTTGGAGGAAAAAAAGCCTCATGTTTAAACCAGATAAAAATCTGGAGGGACAAGTTCAGAGGAATGATGTGTGCCAAACGCACAAGCCCCAGTGGTAAAACAGTACTGCTTGAAGGCAGGGAATTGATGGAGTGGGTTCCTGAAGGATTTTCTTCTTGTTGTAAAACTTAGCTGTACCTGCTGCTCATCAACCTTTCTGTGTATACATGTACATGGGGATAGAGCGACATGTATTTGTAGCTCTTTGTACGTATGCATCTGTACAAATGCAAACTCTTGTTAGAGGAGAAATACTCTGAAGACAAAAATTAAGTTACTGCGCAGCAAAGCCATGGTGTGATTATCAGAGCAGAAAAAAGCACAGAGTCATTCTGAACAGGAACGAATGCGCTGCACGTAATTACAACATCATGGTCAAGATATTTTGCTTTTATTTTAAAAGGCTACATGATTATTAGCCAAAATGTGACAAGCAAGCACAGCATGAATCCATAACATATTAAAGAGAGTTTTGTAACTGTTATGTTATGTTTTTTGGTGGTAATTTTTGAATCAACAAATGGGACATATCAGCCGTTCAAAAATATATTGCAATATTTCTCCTCCTTGTTTTAACATGCATATGTAAAAAATATGATGCTGTCAAAATATAGTTTTAAATAATTAAAATAATAAAAGTGGAGCTAAGTTTGATATTTTTTGTAGTAGAAACAGACTTTTTAGAAAACATCCTGGAAGATATTTCAATTCTTGTAAAAATTTTTATGCTGTGTTTGGCATTTCCAGTTGCCTCTTCCCAACCATGAATATTTGTCTTTTTCAGTCAGTATAAAGATACTTGCGGACTATTATGTCAAGAAAATAAAGACAATGAAATATTTTTGACTGGCAAAATGGGAAGGTATTGTTCCCTTTTTTTAGCAAAGAAATCATAATAAGAATGCATAAATGTGAATGCTGTCTAATAAGAAACAAAACCTATTTGACTCTTGTTCTGTTTAAAATGAAAGGCAAATAAAACCAGTTGGAGCTCTTCAGATTTATCATCTCCAGGATACTATTCTAAACAGCAAACTTTTTTCCCATTTTCCCTAGCAGAGACAAGCTTGTAGAATTATTGAGAAATAACTTTTTTTTTTTTACAGCAGAAGAAACAAGGAAGATAAAAATTTCTGTAGGTTGGTGACTAAAATTAGATAATTCTTAAGAGGGAGGGAGAGAGGGAATGAGAGTGTTGAAAAGCACAATCAGGCAGCAAAATGCAAGCATCTCTCTTGCCAAATCCAGCTCAGTGTTAAAGCAAATAAGTTACTCGGCAAAGGAAGAAAAGTTCGGACCCTACCTTCGTCAGCTGAAAAGCAATGGGGAACGTCTTCCAAAAGTGGGAATGACCTGCACTGCCTATATGGTACGCCTTACCTTAAAATCTATACATTTCTAACCAAAACAGCTTGGAGCAATTCACATAAAACAGACCCAAATGTTGCCCATTCCATGTAAAAGATCAGGTTTCTGTCTCAGCTCAGCCTGTGATATCAGACTTGAGCCTTTTTTTTTTTTTAAATATGTATTCTTATGTTTCCAATCCTCCGACACACTTTTTTCATCTTGGTAAAGTTGTCTTTTTTGGAAAGGGTGTGTGGGAAGGATTTCCAACTTGTCAGGGGTCTCTCTTTTCAGTACAATTAAGCTTTCACTTGATCATTTTGAAGGCCAGAATGATTTGTGATGGTCACCGGCTCTTTATTATTAATATTGTTGCAGATACATAAAGTTTACTGCAAGCTGTAAATATGTCAGGTTTTGCCATGGGGTTTACTAATAAAGAACTCTTAGAGGGGGATTATTGATGGGAAAGATAATCTTTTCAATACGGGTTCCTGCTTTTTTTGTTTCCCCGAGTGAGCGCAGTGCAGGGGCACTCCCCGCCGGGGGACGCGCCGAATCTCTGCCGAATCTCCGTGTGCTCTGCTGCAGGCAGTGTTGGGGATACCGGGCAGGGCACTTCTGCTCCTGCCTTCCTCACAGCCCGACGTGGTTCTGTCTTTCAGCAGGATTTTAAATACTCTATTAGTTTTATTAATACCTTTGGTGTACGGTTTTTTAAACGGGTTTGTGACCATGAGGAATTGATTGATTGTCAAGTGACACTTCCAAGTTATTTCTGTAGGTGTCACCTTGGGTTAGCACAGCAGTATTAAACATAGTGAATACTTTTGTTTCTTTCAAATTCTGGCCACATAATTCTGCTAATTAGTTCTTTTTTTAAACAAAAAGAAAAGGCACAAATATATTTTAATTTCTTTTCTGCCAACGTTTCTCTTTCTTCTTTTGAAATATCCTATTATTAAATATGAATATATTTATTCAAGTCACAAAAAGTGTCTGATCAATCATTCTTAATTCACTTTGGCATTCACTGTAATAACAGTAAACAATTTTGGGCTCATCTGGTGTTAATGTGGCTGTCATTCAGCAGCCCAGAGAACTTCTATGCATATTTACTATTAATTAAATGCATTGTTATGAATTGTGAAAAGAGAGAATAGAAGAGAAAGAAGAGAAGCGAAGAGGAGAAGGACATGTGGAATGCTGTCTGGTCAGAAGTGCTTTCCTAGTTGGTTTACACAGTATTGGGAAGGTCAAATTAATGTGACATAAGGCTGTATTGCTTCAGCAGTTGCTTCAAACCCAAAGTTTAAACCTTAATGTCATCTAAATAAAATCTAGCCAGCACAAGAGTCTCTAGATTCTGTAAGTGTGTATTTGAAGAACTTTTTTATACTCACATAAAATAACATTGGAGACAACAAGACAAGGACAGGAGTGCTTTTGTTAGACACACTGCCACTTCTTGTATATAGTTGATCTGTTGAGAGGTGGGGAAAATTTAAAACTCACAGGGCAGGTGGAAATCAGTCGTCTTTTCCCAAGAATGAGGGACAGGCTAGAAAATAGGCTGCTTTAGGGTAGCAAGGGCTTTAGGGTCCTAGGTGGGTGCATATAGAGCCCTGTGCCTGGTGAGCAGGGAGGGTTCGGGAGGCAGCAGGAGCCCTGGTTCTTTGCCAGTGGGGCAGGAGGGGATGGGAGGGGATGGCATGGCACAGGGGACCCCGGTGCACCTGCACCCTGCCTTTTGCTGTCTCTGTCCCACAGCAGTCTGTGCCCTCTCCTTCCTGGGGCACTCATGGTGTTGGCATGTGCACTGCTGTAATTTAGCTGCTCTCTGGGTAGGTGGTGTGGATGAAGTGAGCTGCTCAGGGACAAGCAGTGTGCCCCGGCAGGCTGGGGCCAGGTAGTGGCAGGACTCAGCAACCCAATACACATCTAGGCACCAGACAGGAGAGCCCCTGGGGCATTTTTTCTTATCTAAACAATTCTTTATGTAACTCTGTACATGTTCATTATCCCTCAAATTATGGCCAAACATGCAGAGAGCCCTAGCTCCTTTAACTCCTTGCTCCAATGCTGCCGTGGCCAGGAGATGCAGAGGAGGGGATGCAGACCCAGCTGGCTGCTCTGGGGGCTTCAGCTGCAGGCAAGTGACCATTTGCCACCCCCAGGCATCCCCACTGGAGCAAAGGCAGCTGAGCAGCTGGTGCTGCAGTAGGAGTGGGGTCAGTGTGGGAGTGGGAGATGTGCTGGAGCTCAGTGGGCTGAATCAGCAGGGGCAGGCACGCAGTGGAGACATCATGGCTGAGCTTGCCATGATGGAAAAGGGAGCAGGGGGATTGGGAATGCAAGGCGGGAGAGAGCTCTGCATGCAAAAAACCCCAAACCTCAGCTGTCATCAGGATAAAATAATGAATGGCTGAGACCTAGGATTGGTAAGGAGACCGTGTTCAGGAAAGCCTGTAACCTCATGCTTGCTTTTAAGCCCTACTGATGCCAAATAGGTGCTGTCCTGAGGAATAGTAGATTTAAGCATGTACTTAAGAGCTTCCTGGATTCGTGGCCCAGGATGGAGGCAGCCAGCCAGCGTGATTGCAAGCTGCGGGCATGGGTTTTTCTCCACCTGGTCACAGCCACAGCAGCGCAGAGCTGAGCCTGCTCAGAGTCAGCTCTGAGTTTTGATGTATAATTGCATGCAATTCCCATTTAGGCTCAGGAAAGCTGAACAGGGGCCTTGTTTACTTTACCCTTCTTATTTTTTCCCCTGAAGGCAAGCAACCAGGGTTAGATTTCAGCCTGGTGGCTGCTTGGGCCAATGACGAAAAGGAACAAGGGCTCGTTTGCGCAGCCCTGCCCGTTAGACTCTCTGGATACTACAGCCTGACTTGTAATGTTAATGAAGTCCCTTAACATAAACACTGCTTTTCTAACACGCTCCTCTGGGACATGGAAAAATCCCTTGGTTTCGGCTCAGGAAAAGGCTGAAGCAAACAGAGAAACATAGCGGGTACAATCCACCGGAGAAAAAAACCTGATTATTTCCAACAGGTCTAGGTAGCTGTTTGAACATGATCTTTGTCTTGCCCCCTCTCTTCCCAGCTGCCTGTGCCCATCCTTGCAGGCAGTAGTGAATTAAACTAATGCAACAGGTTGGCTTCTTTGCATTGCCTGCTTACTCCTGATGGGGTTGCCGTTGCTTTGATGCTCTCCCGGCACAATGACTGCTCGGAGGTATTGGGTCAGACATGCCTTACACGAGAAGGGCACCCTGCTCTTCTAAAGAGCCTTTGAAAGTCTGTTGCCAGACAGAAACTCTTTGACAGACAGGGATTGTCTATTGTTTTCTCAGACAAAATGGCACGCATTGTTTTTAGTGGAGTGAACCTGGACTGTCTCTTCAAATGGTAAATTATAGAGAAAAAGAAGTTCTGTAATGACCAAAATTGTTTCAGCTGAAAAAGCTAGATGGAAAAATTCACAAAATATCAAAATAGGACTTTTTCTTTAAACTTTTTCTTTGCAATGTTATGAATTATTTTAGAAGAGTAAAACTGTAATGCAGTTTAGCAAAAGGGCACAAGTTAAAAAATGAAAGTGGGAGAAAAACAGATTAAATAGCTCCCAATCACTTTGGGTTGGAGGAAGCATTTGGAGCTGGAACAAAACAAAGGATAGGCAGCTTTTCTGTTGTTCCCACAAAAAATAATTTTTAGCTTGATGCCAAGTCATCAGTTTTAACTTAGCCCAAATTTCTTTGTCATCTGAACTAAAAAAACACCTCACTGCTAGTGCTAGTACTGAGCTAGTACTGAGCTAAATGGTCTGCTCAGACCTAGTCAGACCTAGGGTTCACTTCTCTAAACAAAACTTTTCCTGAGGTTTTGCTGTATTGGACTTATTCCTCGTTAGGGTGAATAACAGCCCTTCCCTTGTCCGTGTATTGGCATCTGTCAAAGCAGAAAATACTTCTGCACATTGGCCACAGTGGGGCAAGGCTGAAGGTCCTTACTCCACAGGTAGAAACAGGTCATGGGGGTGTGACTGGAGTGCCCCGGCATGATGGAAAACAGTAACATTTCCCAACAGAGAGGACAAACTTTCATCTGTGAAAGTCACATTATTTCCCTGGTCTTGTACATATCCACATGGCCTTCCCAGAGACCTGGGAGAAGCAGACAAGCTAAAGTCTTCAGTGCAATGTCACGGTCTTTTCCTGCCTTGCTGCCATCTGGCAAAATTAGGAACAGCCCAAGGCAAAATAAGGTTTGTTGTCTGGGGATGAAGAACAGGATAAGAAATGGTGGGGGCTACTACCAGTTTGACCACTCAGATCTAAGAATTGTAAAGTCCTTGCTTAACTGCATCCCCATCTCCATCTCGCCTACTTATAATGATACTAGCTGCTAAGCAAGGAGTCTGACCAGAGCTAGGTGTCTGCGGTCAGTGCAGAGACCAGCACCTCCAGCAGTAACCCACCCTCTTCTGAGGAATGTGCTCCATAGGGACAGGGGATGTGGGGAAGGTGTAATTGCTCTCCCTGTGTAGGTGCCTGCTTCTCCTCATTGACTGGACAGGGAGTGTGCAGGAGGCTCCCAAGCTTTCAATCCCTTATGTCAGGTGAGATGACTCCTTGCTCATGTGACTGAAGGGAAGGGACATAAAGATGTTTCTGAGCCAATAAGAGCAGTGGGAAGTCTTGAACTTCACTGCTCAGCAGAGGCTAAATTAATCTGTCTGTCTGGTACTATGACTTTTAAAGGCTGCAGCTTCTGTCCTGTAAGTTTATGTGTTGCTTCCAACCTGAACAGATAGCATCTTTGGAGGGTGTCTCCAATGTAGCAGTGATAGGGCTCTGTTTTTCATGACTGATGGGTTTCATGCCTCTTGGGAAGACTTGTGAAATTTATCTTCTTGCCAGAATCCACATGAAATTGGTGCATTTTCCCCTTGAGAAGGCCGCTGAAACTGATAGCCATTGCCCAAAGAGGCCATGAAATTCTGGAGTTTGCTGTAACGCATTAGTCCTTTCCCTCCAAGTGAACGATGAGAGGGAGCACACAGCGCATCCCCGTGACCTTTGCAGCCTGCCTTGACAGAGGTGGCAGGCGGGGCCAAGGTGAGCTACCCCTGAAGCAGGCCATCCTGGAAGCCGGCCATCCTGAGCTGTGCATGGCACCATCGGAGAGAAGCAGCGCTGCCTTACCGAAACAGGTACTGCTACTTCCCTGTGGAGAGCACCTGCTCTCCATGTTGCTCTCCCTGGGATAAAATGAGGACTGTCACTGACAGAGCATCTCTGCTGCAGCAGCATTAGATCAATTCAAGCTAGCCAAGTATATGAAATCCATTTAATAATATTATTTTGAGAAATCCTAATTTGATTTGGTTTTGATTTTGTTCTTATTTCAAAATAAGAATTTTGAAAAGAACCTGACCTGAAGTATCCAGCTGAAACAAAACCCAGCAGCTAAGGGAAAATAACCAATGTCAGGGTCTTGCTTTAACTTCTGATGTTCCAAAAGACTCACTGATGTTTTAGGTGGTTCCTTTCTTGTCATACGTTAAAGGGATACCAAGGAAATGCATTATCATGATAATATCTTTTTGTGACCAAGTCATTAGACTCTATGCTTTGGAACCTGGGACAGTTTCTTTTTCTGAAGACCTGAGGTTTATATCTGACATGCCACTTGCTGCACCTTCTTCTGAAACACCTGTCATTTTTGGAGGTAGGACAAGGGACTGCCAGGACTTCAGGCTGCTTTGAGATGGCAATACCTACATTCCTATGAAAACATTCAAAATGTAAAATTTTGACATTTCTTGCAACAGCCAACTTCCCTCATAGACATATTCTGACCAGCTTGAGCTGTGTTCTTCTAGTACATTTGGCAAAAGAATTATAATGGTTAGAGTTAGAAATGTTATTTTTGAAATAATAAGATCAGACAGATAGCTATTGAAAGAAGTTAATGGACAAAGATGCAGTGTATTACTGCAAAGCTCAATGGATCTACAACTAATCACCTTCTGTTCAAACCTGCTCTACTGAAGAAAGAATTAAAGGTGTCATGGGAAGCAGCCAGCTGTGGGAATGCTGTATGGGGCCACCTCTGCTTCTCCATGCTGGCAGCAGAGAGGGCTGCAACATGCTGCTGGGCTTCAAAAGCCATGTCAGCATCTCCTACACGTGGTGCAGATCCAGGGCAATACTGTAATCAGCAAAGATGACGGCTCTGAGTTATCTGTACTCAGCATGGGGCGTGAGAGCAGAGATACAGGGAAGGTGGCCCAGGAAAAGCACGGGACTGAGGGAGTGGGAAGAGGGGCCAGCAGACCTCCCTGGAGGGGATATGTAGGGTGGAAAGCAAAGCTGATAAATGTAATAAAGAAAGTGAATGGGAGCAGGAAGGGGGATGAGGCACAGAGCAGAGAGGGGAAAGGTTAAACTGCAATTCAGGTACAGTTTTGATTTTTGTGCCTTTTGTCCTATGAACATTTCTTAATAAATTCAGGGGACTTTAATTATCCTTCTTGCACCAGTCCAAAGATCTGATCTTGAATTCCTTCTGCAGTGAAAGTCCTCAAGCTGACACTCTGTGCCTCTTGGAGGCAACGATAAGCATCAGAGTGAACTGGGGTGCCAGCCTAGGGTTTTCCCCTGGGTCCTGAGGTGCTTCTACTTGTTTGCCTGGTTTCTGACTGTAGGAATCCTTATGCTAGATCTGATGAAATAGCTGGATGAACAAACTGGGTGGTGGCCAATGCCTACTGCTTTATAAGAAACTGGGGAATAGTAATTTATGGACAATTTGGGGGCTTTCTGAAGAGTTTTCTTTTTTCTCCAGACCTCAGGCAACTGGAATTTGGCCTGTCTTGAAGCATGCTGTCCCTTATTGTTAATTACCTTAGTGCCATCTAGATGTTCTTATTATGAATATTAAATCTCCCTTTTAGAAGTGTGTAGATAATACCAGCCATTGGAATGGGTGGGAAAGGTCCCACCAAAGTGTCCACCAAATCATACTTATTTTCAGAGAAGACCTAATAAGAAATGAAAATAGGAGCCATAATAATTTTAAATAAGAGTTGATTAATATATATACAGGGTACTTGAAGTTCAAGCCTTGCACGGTTCCAAATGGGGGGCATTGCTTAATGTTGGTATTTCATAAACTCCTTCCCTTTGAGGTGGAGAAGCCACCTCTTTGCCCTTTGGTGGGAGAACACAGATGTACCTTTTACAGCCTCGATTGACTAAAGAAAGCCCCAAAGTCAGATTGCGGCACAAGGGACCACAAGCCAAACACTCTGGAACATTTTGTTCTCAAAACACTGCATTGGTTTCCATGGTCATGTTTTCTGCCCTGCAGTGGTGGCTGTGATGCATTCCTGCACATGGGCAGAAGCCAGCACTTGAGAATTAGTAACTTTGACTATTCCTCTCCACTCTGAGCATGGACATTTCTGACCTGCAGCAAAACTCCTTGTCTCAGTAGTGGTCTCTGTACCCCCAGCACTGCCAGCAGTCACCAGTCCAGCTCTGCAGCTCCTAGCCTAATGCAGCTACTTCCTTGTGTGAACCTAGGAAATAAACAGATACGCTCCTATATCAAGGCATAAGCATGTGCACAGATAGGTAGCCTTGAACAGTAGAATGCAAGCCAGCTGAGGGTAAGTAAAGTAGTGCTGAAACTCCCAAATTTGGCAAAGGGAAGCTCTTTCCACCAGCACCTGACCAATGGGTGACCTTCCTTTCTGTAGTTCTTTGGAGAAGACACCAGCAAAAAAGGCAGAAGCTGCTGGTATTTGAGAGAGTCATGCTTTTTTCTGCACTTGGGCCTCACTCCCACGCTAATGTCTCTGAAGACCTTAGCCCAGCATCCTTGGGCAGACCTTCTCTCATCTGCTGGATTTTTCAGCTGTTTGAGCTTCCTTATGATGTGGGTGATTGTTTTTAAGATAAGACACATAGTGTAGGATGGGTGTATTATTACTGTGTCATTTTACCTCTGATCATTTCATTAAAAAGCTTTTACAGCTCCATCACAAGGTTTTAAGTCATGGATTACAAAAGGAGGAGAATATGCCCTGACTTGAGGAAGATAATTTATTTACAGGGTAAGGGGAAAGGCAGGTGCACAGTGGGGAAGCAGCAGCCAGATGAAGGGGAACATCTGGAAACGGTGCAACTCTGGTTTGTAGACTGCATACAGAAATAACTCTGTTGGCCTTTTAAGAGGTTTTATATGTTTAGAGGTGCTTTGTTACCATTTTGCTTTTAGAAGAAACATCATTCCTCTCTGTCTGGAGGTGGGGGCAGCAGCATAATTTTCAGTCCCAACCACCTTCACTAATCAAGTTCTGTCCTGGATGGTGGAAGGTTTTGCAATTTTGAATTGCATCTCTGTTCTCCTGAGGGATGAGGTGGAACTTAATTACAGGTCTCATGCTGACTGTCCCCATTTCATGTGACATTGACCATGTTGCTTGAGATATCTAAACCTAGATGAACAGGACAGTTTTATGACCCACCTTTCAGATGAATTGTGACTCTTGAGATGACAGGGGGAAAGGCAGAGTAGGAAGCAAAGAAGTGGAAGATGAGTCAGGTACTGGGGTATTGTTTGTATATCTTCTGCTATGGAATTCAGCCTCCAGTATTAATCAAAACCTACCACCTGATCTTTTCATGCTTTATTTTTTTTTTTTGTAACTTAAAACCTAAATAGCCCCCCAACCCCGTCTTTTAAAATCTTGGATGTGGATCACTTGCCTCTTTATTTCGGCCATGCCATAAATGTTCTGTTTCATAGTAGGCAATTGGCCATAAAAGATGAACTGTTAGAAGACAGACAACTGTGTGCTGTGTTTCAGGCAGTCCTCAAGCTACTTAGAGCTGTTTAACACACTGTAGCATGAACTGTGAATTGACATGTTTGTTCTGTCACTTAACCACCAGCCCGCCCACAAGAGCTCTCAGCCCCTACTAACCCAATGGCTTAGAAAACCAGACAACAGTCAATGCTCCTGTGTTCAGCAGAAACGAACACAGGAGATTATTTTCTCTTCTTGCAAGATACTTATCTCCTTCTTCCTGCCCTCTGCTAGCCTCCATCTACGGAACGTAAAAGTGGTAACATTTTCTCCCAAATGTCATAGGGAGACACAAAGTCTCTGTGGGACTGATCTTCTCCCCTATCTTCCAAAGGACCTGGACCTTCTGAAAATGAGATAAATACCTGAGAATGATAGCGGTTCATGCCAGAGGAAATTGTTTAATGGCAATGCTGACTTTATACCTAAGTAGGTTTTGTGTTTTATCTTTTGATTCCAGTGAATATGAGGTTTCATGAAGAAATTTCACAGAATATTCTTTCCCACTAACCTCCCCTATGGCTAGTGTGATATTGCTTGCCTGCCTTCCTTCCTTCCTTCCTTCCTTCCTTCCTTCCTTCCTTCCTTCCTTCCTTCCTTCCTTCCTTCCTTCCTCCCTCCCTCCCTCCCTCCCTCCCTCCCTCCCTGCCTGCCTGCCTGCCTGCCTCTGCAGGAGGAGAGGAGCAGGACTGCAGCCTCACAGCCAGCCCTACTGGTCCCTTCTCCTCCACCTCCTGCCTTCCTGGGAAACGACCTTTGTTCTCCCTCTGCAACAGAGAGCAGGGGTAGAAAGCTTACGGCAAAGTTTAACTGTGTTGAATTTATCTGTTAACTAATACAACATGTTCAAAGCTTTGACTTTGTATAAGCAGATTCATCCAGAGGAAAAGAGATGTTAGGAAAAAACAATTGTGAAAGATAAAGGAGTCACTTGAAAGTGATCCGGACACATTATGCCGTGGCTGTATCCAAGCAAAGGAGAGTCTTTCTGAGTCTGGAGAAAGTTAGCAAAGTGTAGCACTGCATTGCGGGAGACAGATGCAGAACTACATATGTTAATATCTACTCTTGACAAGAGTGTTGACCCGAACATCAAAATTCATATGTGAATCAGAATCAGCACTAAGACATGGTGTTGATACATTGAGACCCCAGTTTGATTTAAGAGTGCCTCTGATGAAAGAACTCACATTTTAACTTTAGCTGCAAACCCAGAAGCTCTGTTAAATGTAGCTGGGGTTATCTGGGGTTATGTTTTAGCGACCATCTGCAAATTCGGCTGAAGTTCATCAAAAGGCTCCCTGAAGCTCATGAGCCTTTTTTTGGAGCTGGCTGAGTGAATCCTGGAGAATTGCAAAAATTTACACAACTTAATCTTTGAACATTGTGGTTCAGCCAAATCCCTTCATCGAGTGAAACAGTGAAGCTTGGAAAGCTGCACAGCTTGGTTACACATGCAGTAAAGATGCCATCTCTGCCCCAGGGATCTTATGGTCTAGCCAATATTCGGTGCCCCTCAGCTATCTGCATTTCAGAGCACTTACTCATGGATAAATATGAATGACAACATTAATTTACCACCCAGGGGTTTGGAAGACAGATATGATAGTGTTTGTGGGGGGTGCCCCTCTATATTGCAGAAAACATAGTGTCAAATAAGGGAAACAAGATAATCACTTACCACAAAGTCTCTGTTTACTGGAACTCTAGAGAGGTGAGGGCTTATTAGGGACAACTAATACTAGTGGGGCTGTGACATAACATTGATCGGCCTGTTCAAATTTGGGTGGTGTCTGTAGAAATGCTAAGGGGAATTAAAGAAGCTGCAAAGGAAGAAAGCGCAATGATAAGAGGGAATTTTGTGCATCCCCATGTAGATGGGACAAAAGTTTTAAGAGAGTTTCATGGGGACACTACATTGTGCGACCTCATAAATGACTGTTTCTCTGTGCAGGAGGACCCACATGTTTAGTTGTGGGCAGTTCTCATGCCAGACCTCGCTCTTACACTTCATAAAGTGGAGACACTGTCTCAAATGGAAGCATTAGAAGAAGAGGAGTCAGAAGAGAGGAGTAATGATGCAGAGGAGCTGGCATGCACCCTGCAGTCTGAGATGAACTCAAATGGGGGTGCTGATATGATGGGTACCCCAACACTTAAGTAAGCCCTTGAATATGGCAAACAAGACACCAGCCTTTAGAAAATACTCCAGACAGATTTCATAAAGTTCCATAAAAATAAATGGAAATTAATATGCATAAGAGTAATATAATGAGCCACATGGCTTTTGTAGGGGGAAAGCAAGTCACATGAATCTAACGGAGTTCTTTAAAGAGTCAGTAAGCACACAGAGGAAGGTAATCTAGCAGGCCTAAACACTTGCATTTCTGAAAGAACCTTTACAAAGGCTAACTAATGAAAATAAACCCTCTTGGGGCCATAGGGAAGTTCCTCTCATATATTAATAGCAAGTTCAAGGAAACAGGGAAAAAGAATAGGCTCAAGTAGTCATCTTTCACAATAGAGGGTGGTTACCCGCAGAGTCCTCCGCGAACCCTTCTGGGACCATGGTTCAGGGTGTTCAGAAATGATCCTCCAGAAAAAGGCATGAACAGTGAGGTGATAAAATACAGATGATACAGTTATGATCTGGGTAGTCAAGCCAAAAACTAAATAGAAAGGGTTGCAACACAACTAAAAATGACTAGCTATAAAATAGGAAATTAAATGTTGCAAAAGTAATATGTATGGAAAAAGCCAGTCCTGACCAAACAGATGTGATGGCAGGCTTTAACTGGCTTATGACCACACCAGACAGTCAGATATGATAGCTACCTGAAAACAACAGTGGCAGTCAGAAGAAAACCCAACAACCCTTGTATGGATCGCCCTGTGGGGGATCTGTGGCCTACTGCTTCAAGGGACCCAGACAACTCGGCTAGAGAGAGGGGATGTAGTGGGAGGAGATGCTGTACAAACAGGCAAATGTTGCCTTTTCAGAGGGCAACAGCCTTATTGGATTCTGGGCTCCCAACCATTGCTGGATCTGATTCAGCTGAGCACATACAGCAAGGCTGTAGAAAAAGTTGTTACTGACCACCTATCCCCCCTTATGGAGTGAGTGTTACTATCCTTGCCTTACAGCTGGAGAACTGAGGAAAACTAAGTGACTTGATCAGCCTTGGAAGGAGGAGAGGATGCAGTACAGGATGTGGAAACTGGTTGGCAGAGAATTAACTCAGCTGCAAGATGACAACTGGGAAGGAGCCTTGGTATCATCAGTTGTTTCCAGTCTTGCAAACTGCTGCATAGTTCTGAGGGATATAGAGCTACAGATGTGTTTTCTGCTCTGTGTGTACAAGTCCCATGAGCTGTGCCCAGGCTGCGTGGCTGCAGACATGAAAGAGGAGAAATGGGTCCTATTTATATATAAAAATAGACCCCACTGATTTCCATTGCCGTGACATCTGCTTTCATCGGGTCAGAAGTGTCATCCTCTGGAATTTTCTTTCATCTAAGCTAGAGTCCTAGCCATGTCTAGTGCTAGTAATGCATGGGAGAGTTGTGCATGGGGTGGACCCTGGGCTTAGGCAAAGCTGGCAGCTGCCTACAACAACACACTCTGGCTTCTACCTCATTTGCCTGTGCCACAGCTTTGGAGAGCCAAAGACGCTGTTCCTTTCACTTACTTAAAGAGCTGCACTGTGTTTGTTGTAGGAGTGATGTCGATCCCAGTGCCAGATGTTTGTGCCTAACCCCTCAGCCCCTTCCTGTGACAGTAGAAGCAGTCAGCACTGCACTCCAAAGCATATCTACCCCACTCCACTCCAGAAAAGCCATGCTTAGCTTCAGCCCCAGATCCATGGGGCAGGAACATGCACTTTGGTCTATACTGCCACGAAGCTTAGAGCTCCTCTGTTACAGTTGAGAGGACCACCATTGCAACTTGGATGGGCTGCAGCATTGTGGAGCTCAGTGCAGGCCACCCTCCACCACTCATCCTCTTTCCCAGGCTTCTTTGCATCCCTGACAAGCTCCAGACTGTTGCAGGTACACAGCCACCAGTATTTGAGCTAAGTGATTTAACTCCACATTGTAGAGTTACACATGAGCTGCAGTATCAGCAGCAGTGAAGCCTAGATGGGCAACAGGTCTGTGACTGCTGATTCAAATGGAAGGACCCCTGGAGGAACTGTACAGCCAGGAGCTCACAAACCAGTCTATAGAGTGGCAATACCTCCTGTGTACTAGGTCCCTGCCTAGCGAAGCTGTAGCTCATGTAACCACAAGTCATGTTAACAAAAGTGCTCAGCATCCAAGACCTCCCACTGACATAATCAGATTTGTAAAAATATGTGCATTATAGGGGAATGCTGTGAGCTGTCTGAGGTGTCTGGAAATCAGGCCACTTTTGAAGGGCTGTAATTGCACCTCTGGACAGCTGAGGTGCTCCTGTTGTTTTCTGAAAAATTGAGCCTACTGCATCCAACTCACCTACCTGAAGTGAAGCAGAGCAGTGGGAAGAGGCACACCTCTCCCCATACTTGTCTAGGCAACATGAGGCAGGCATTTTTCTCATGATGTCATTGTCCTGGAAACTTTTGAAAGCACATTGCAAAGGAGGAAGCCTTGTGGGTCTGAACTCCCCATGAGCCTCTCCAAATGGGCCAAGCTTTGATGAAACCAACTCATTATCAAAAGCAGGGAAAAACATGTTGGACGTTGTTTACCACTGAGATCACCGTGGTGGTTCTTCCAGCTGCCTGAGGATATTGGTGAAGACAGAAGGAGGGAGAGATGGAAAGAGAGAAAATGTCTGTTTTGAAGTTTCTATCCTCAAGGTGACATGTTTTCTTTCAACTTACTTGCTCTAAAAAAACTCTTGAGAACACATTTACCCATGGTCTCTGCATCTTGGATTCTGGGTGAGATCCAGAATCTAAAGTTGCTTCTGGGGGAACTTTGTTTACCTTTGAATCTTTTTTTTATGTCTTTGCTTTCCCTGTTTGTCTTGGCATTGGAGTGGATAACAGTGACTATAAGAAAATGGATATAATGATTCCCATACAATTAAGGACAACTCCAAGTTTCAGCTTTCTTGATGCTATGGTTCAGGCCCAGGATTCTGAGCTCTATACTGTTAGCAGTTGCCACGTTCTCATTTGAAACTGTGGAGGATTTCACAATCTGTGGAGCCCGTCACAGCAGGGAATGAAAGGTTCCTTCCTGTTGTACAAACTAGAAATGAGAAATGCAAGCAAAATCCTGCTAGAGGTCTCTAATCATCATGTAGTTAATATCTTTTGTTGTCTCTGAGTTGGTCAGAAAACAAGAACATGATAAGGCTTTTCCAATTTTTTGGCCAATCTGAATCACAAGGTGACTCAGAAAGGACCAGGCCATTTGTACTCTAAGCAAATCCAGTGACACCAGTGGATTTACTGAGCACATTCTATGCCTGAAATCATAATCTGTACCCAAACCTTCTTGCGGGGGGGCGCTTTCAGGCTGATCTGTACTCTGTCAGAGTTTGAGCTCTTTCCAACAGGGAGCTGAAGAGTGAGCACTTAAAGGAGAGTCGGAGGATGGAAAATCGTGGTGTGATCCATGAAAAATTATGTAAAAAGTGAAAGATTTCTTTGGGAGTGGTCATACAAAAGCCTATGTAAATGAGAGGCAATGAAAGCCAAGTGTTGGCTTATGATTTGTTATTCTGGTTTCCCTCTCCTGGTCAGGATTAACAACAATCTTGGTCCTAGCTATTCCTTGGCAGCCTGAAATGGGTTGACCACCAAACTTCCAGTTCCCAGAATATGTCCCCACTACTCCATCAGGACACCAAGTAACAAGACTCAAGGGTGAAATTTTAAAACCTCTAGGGCCATAGGGGGGATGAATACACTTGCTTGCATTAAGGAAGGTGCTTGCCCAAGTGATTAAGTGACTTCCAACCCCAACTTCAGTTGATGGGCTGATATCTGGCCAGCTGGGGTTGCTTAGATGGGAGGCATCAAATTGTTACCTTTTTTCTGGGCTCATAAGGATCTCACAACAGCTCTGATAAGATGAGTGTGATGACAGGTGGACTTTGCTGCTTTGGTTATTCATTTTACATATGCTTTATGACGAGAGAAGATCATTGAAGTACGTTTAGTTTAAAAATAAACCAAGAAATGTTAAAATGGCTTAGCTTTGTGTCTGTTTTTTTGATAGATGTGCTCTTTACACTTCGGGATTCATTAGTAATGCCACACAACCAACCTTTCCTCTGGGACCTAAGCAGCATGTTCTTTTTCCACCAGGGGATGGCTAGGTAATCTACAGACCTTTTAGACTCTCTTCCTGTGTACTTATTTTTCACCTCTAGATTTTTGGAGTCCTGAACTACGTCATTTTATAACTGTGTGTAGCTAATATTTATTTTACTTCAATTTGCATTAGTTATTACTCAATAATTTTGCAAACGCAATGAGTAGCACAGTAAGATTTGGAGCTCTTTTGTGCTAAGCAGTGTACAGACACAGGAGAAGAAAGCACAAAGAACTCATGATCTAAGTGGGTAATGCTCAGAAAAAAGAACTGCATTTGTGATGATTAGGAAACCCTATCATTAGGAAGAAAGAAGATCTTTCAACATGCTAATCCATGAGCAGAAAAAAGTATACAGAGAGAGATAAGGAAAAAAAGCAAGGGTTGCCTTATGCACCAAAAAAGCTGTCTGAACTATTTTACTTTGGTTTCCTAAGACCAAAAAAGGTTGAGGGGAAAATCTTTGTAGCTTTTCTGCTTTGCAATAACTACAGTGTGTTTGCTTATAGGGCAGAATATGGCTTGATAAACAAAATGTTTCTTATAGGAATTGATACAATCCGAAAGGCATTTTTCCTTCACTTTCCCTTTCTCTTCTTCTTTCCCTTTCCCTTTCTTCTCCCCCACCCCCCTTGCATTTTTACAAAAGGGCTTAACTTAATTTCGAGAGCTGATGTGATTTTTATTAGTCTTGAAATGTCAAGAACATGCAGCAGAAACTGAAATTGATATAAAAGGGGTTGACTCAGATCACCCTCTGCACCCTGCTATCTTGCTTCAGCTTGATTGCTTCTGGGTTAGAAAGCTGGAGAGTGACATTTCTGGGGAAGAAGAAAAAAAAGGAGAGAAAGGAAGGGGAATGAAAGGGAGATGTAAACCAGTTTTCTCCAGTCTTCATTCACTCTCTTATGCTGTGTGATCAGGATTTAGTGCTGTGAAGAGTATATCACCACTTCGCTGATCTTTGAGGAAGAGTATTCTGGATGAGGACTCTCCAGGTAATAGGGGTACAGCATGCAGGAATAGAAATGGGGTTATGCAGCCTAGGGCATGCAGCAAGGACACCATCTGACTGTATGAATCTTGCTGGAATGAAACTGCCCTGAACAAAGCCTTTCACCAAGATATCTAAGCTAGCTAGAATTTCCTTCCCCATTTTGACTGGTAATTGGGTACATAGTGTGATGAGGGTGACTGCTCTGGTGGGGGTGATTATGTGAGCATATATGTGTACACACACACATGCATGCCCACATACATATTCTCTTCAGCTGTTGTCTGAGCTGTCACGGAGCTGTTTCTTTTGGAAAAGAAGTGGCTTGTTCTTGGGCATGCAATTTTTTCTGCTTTCCCCAGTCACCCAATGGCAGGCACATCCCCGCTGTGGCAGGGGAAATGGGAGTCCCTATCCAAGGGGCTGCAAATGCCTCCTAGAACATAGACCATACAGTGTACTAGGCATGTGAATGGAAGCAGATGGGCTTCAAGCCTATTTCTCTCTTTTTCACCCTAGGAAACTGCAGGGGACCTTCCCAAACACTAGTGAGGGTGAGGTGCCATTCTGCTGACTCTCTTTAACATTTATTTTCTTGCCTGAGTTTGTAACTCAGAGACCATTCAGAAACCTACCCTTGTATTGGCTGCAAAAGCTGCTGAGACTTTGCTTCCAGAGAGTGTCTTTTTACAAAAAAAAATCCAGCAGGAGATTCAGCAGCCTACCTAATAGCACTTAAAGAAAGAGCTCTGAACATGAAGACAGAATCAATATGTTACCTCCCACATTCACTCTTAGTATCTCATTTGTGGCTTTTTCCATGTCCCTGATTTGTATAGCACACTTACTAGGCAGTGCTTAACCATCAGTACCAGACACGGAGTAACATCATCTGATGCATTACGGCCTCTGTTTTGCTGGCTGGTCAATGCTTTCAGCTGGAAATGAAGGATGTTCAGCTCCTTCAAAACTGGGCCTGAACTGAGTTAAATCCACCTGTGGTGGAAGATGCTACTTTGTCTTTGGCATCCCTTCATACACATGAACATGTAACTTTGGCTTGTGGCAGCTGGGAAATATCTTTGCTCAAGGGTGGAGAAAAACGAGACTGATGGTTGGGGCTCAGAATTATAGAAGCAGCTTCCTGCCTTTCCCCCACTCACTGCATTTTTTGAGTATCTTGGAAGTCAACATACAAGAAAAATCCTCATCTGGGTAAATATCAGCAGTTCTGCCGATGGCCATCTTATATAACTCAGTCTTATGGGTCTCCCCAACACCATCACCTAAGGCAGAACAGCCAGAGCTAACATGGGAGTACAAAAGCCAAGAAAGATCTGACAAAAAGAAGCTACTGGCCACTGCTGCAGTACAAGCATCTGTTTTGGAAAATGCTCCCTTCAGATTCTTTTTAATTTTTCTTTATCTACCTTCATGGTTTTGCCTTGCTTTTGCCTTTTAAAATCTGAAATTTTAATCTTGCAGAATTTAAGCAGATAGTTGATTTGATCATTCTGTAGTTAAATGTTGCCCAAAGGTACCCCTCTGATGTTCCCAGAAGTCAAATTCCCATCCACAGAGCAAAACCAGGAGGGTAAGGTTAGACCCACCTTGGTATTGTACCCTCATCTCTGGGCCCATTCTTCAAGACCTACTCAGAGTTGATGAGTTCAGATTGATGGTTATGATGACAGTCTCTGTGAAATGGAGACCTAGTCCCCAGGTACTAAGACAGATCCACAATCAGAAGACAATGCCTTGCTATTTCCATTTGTGCCTTGGGACCTAGTTTTGATATTTCATTTCTATTCTTAGCCCTAGAGCTATCTCAACCCAATTACAAGGAGCAATAGTGGGGCAGTGTTCCTTCATATGCAGGAGAAACTAGAAAGAAACACCTTCAGGAATGCACTTGCAAGAAGAGTGACAGCTTAGAGACAACTCTTGCCTCCACTGAAGTCGGTGAGAAGCTTTGATGGGCCCAAGCTTTAACACACATGACTAAGGAAGATAGGCCTCCAGCTGGGCAGGTGTGCTGGGGATGGGTTAGATATATACAGGGTTTATTTTGTTGGATTCCCAAAGCTGATGGTCACTAGCATGATTTGATCACCCTCATAAATGTTGTTTGGGTAACAGGACCAGGAGTACCTGTTTGCACATGGAGAGGCAGAAGCTGGCTCTGTACAAATGAGTGCTGAATGTGGAAGTAACGTAGCCATGTTGGCCTGGAAGTAACACTGCAGAGACACTGCTCTGCTTCTTCAGAAGCTATGCTTTGTCCTGGATCCATGCCACATTGTGCATGTGTGCCCACTGCCAGGGACTGGGGGAGGTTGGGGGTCTCTCTGTCATGCTCCATTGCACACAAAAGCCACAGCCTTGGATACCTCTTCTCTCAATTGGCTGAATTTCAGAGAGAAATTTTCACCCTTAATAAGAACTTGCTCCACTGAACATTGGGTCTGGCCTTAGAAGGATACTCAAGCTGCCTGTTTTTGTGTTCCAGTGTTACAGATCCAGTCATTTCCACTGTGGAAAAAGTCATCTGAGATGGTGTGTTGTTCCTTCCAAACTGTGTTAGTCATAGAGAGCAGGAGGCATGCTACCCAGAGATCCCAGGGCCTGTTAAGGCAGAGAAAGAACAAAGTAGTCCTTCTCTGAAGAATATACAAAGAACCGTTTACTCAACATTTGCCTCTAACGCAGCAAAGGCATTAAAAAGAGAGAAGTGAAGGGAGGACATAAAGTATATGGAAGAGGCCAAATGAGAAGAAAAGGAAGGGGAAATGAGATTCCTAAAACCAACCTCCATCTTCTGCCCAAAGCTTTTAGGCTTAAGGCCTCTCTGACATGGTGTTCTCCTTTTCCAGGGTGGTCATGGTCCCTCAACTGTTCAGTACTCCAAAGAGCTACTCAGATGGTCTTTTCAATTACAGCTTGTGTAATTACAGTCCTGTGCTCAGTTGTCACATATCTTTTCTTTGCAATCATCTCCTGCTGGACCCATGCATTGTAAATCCGCAGGTTGAGTGAAAAATAAGCACCTCAGGAAAGAGGATTTAGAAATCTGGGATAGAGGGCAAGACACGGTTAGCTGCAGAAGTCTTTCTTTGGGTATAGATTGGAGAAGTCCATGCTGACAGTGAGATGCTATGATATAGAGACCTGCACCCTGCAGTGTGGTTGTGTGGATCTTTGTGAGAGAGGTGCAAGAGAGAGGTTTTGAAAAGCCAGTTAACACTAGTAGCCTGCAACTAGCCAGTAGAGGAGGATGGATGGACTGTAACAGTGTCAAGAAGGCTGCTATCTGGCATGAGAGTTAGAGCTTAAAGAGAAGCATCACATGGCATTTATCATTAATTTGTCCATACTCATCCCTGCAAACCACAACAGGGCTAATAACCTCTCCAGCAGCTGCAGGCATCTCTGGGCCACCACAAAGGGGACCCTGGTCAGTTCTGTGACACCAACCAGGTTCATGCCTGTGAAGCCAGGAGCAACGCCATTCAGCCAACAGCTGTGGCCTGGGGAGTTCAGGATGCATCAGTGGTTTTGATTATGTTTGAACTTCCTCTTCTACGACTGACAATTGCCATAGTCTGGAAATGTTTCTTCCTAGCAGTGCACTAGGAAAGAAAAGATAAATAAACTATTTTTGTCATTTGTTTTAGTTGCTGCTAGCATCTTAGGGGTCCTGAAGCAGGGGGCACAGGACACAATAGGGAAGAGAACAGACCAGCTTTCAGGGACCGGTTGACCTTTCAGACCTCTTGATCCTTCACAAAAACCTTACCAGTTACAAACCAGCTGTGGAATCAGGAACTCCTTTTGACGTCACTGCTGAAAAGTCCTAATTAGATAATTTCCCAAACCATGTGGGTCTCAAGTGCCTCAGCTTCACCTTTAGCCCTGGACCAACTCACCCAATTTAGTGGTTAAAGGTTCAGTTCGGTGTCAGGTCAAAGGCGTTCTTGAGAAGACACCTATTGTTTCCAAATGGATTTTGCTGTCTGATATTTTTTCAGGATACCTCCTTCCCGGTGTGCTTCCAGTCCCTCAGCATTCAGCCCAGCTGCTTTAAGGAGAATGGCAGCTGTCATAAACTGTCTCTCACGTTAACCATCCAAGCAGCCTTCACCTCCTAAGCATCCATGAACACAATCCAGCTCCCCAAAAGGCATTTGGAAATGCTACAGTGTATTTAGATGTATGCACCTTTGCAAGGAAGCCGATAATAGCAAATAATAAAAGTAATAAGCCTGTCACTTGGCACAAAGTCTAGTACTGTGCTTTGGAAATGGTACCCGTTTAACTATAAACTTCCAGATGCACTTAACACATCACTAGCAGCACAGTGAGCCTCTCATGCACCTCTGAAAGAGAGCTATGGCTGAGATAGAAAATGCAGTTATGCCTCTGGAGACACAGAATTTTATGGCATGAAGGAAAGAAGTATACCAATATTAATGAAAGCACAATGTTTCTTGTGAAACAAACATGTAATAGCATAAAAAGAAATGAGGACTTTCCCTTCCTTCCACTCTATTTTTAATATTTGCATTTTTATTACCTGGTAGATTAAGTCCAACTGTATCAATTTAATTTAATTAATTACTTCACTCCAATTTAATTATAATTCCATGAAATAACTAATTTTACTTTCCCCCCAAAACAGCACAGAATAAGGCTCCTGTTTTTAATACATTGCTTTGGTTCCAGTAGCGGTATGAGAGGTGCAATATATGCCTGCTGTAATGCTAAATTCATTTAAACTCAACCCCCAGAAAGTCTCAAAACAGAGAGGAAAGGTAAAACCATTGTGATCACAAAGAAAGCCCTGGGCCTTCATGGGGCACAGGAGTAAAAAGGGAGATATGTGATGGCACCATCACTGTGTTTATTTGGGGATTTTCTTTTTAGTGAAAATGAGAAGGGCATGCCAGACCTCTGTGCTTCAGGTTAAACATATTTCTGATGTTTATTCTTGTCTGCATTCCACTTATTTTTTCTGTACGCCCTAAAATATCATCTGAAGTTTATTACAATCACTCTAAGAAAGGTCACATGGTAGAATTGACCTGATGTCCGATTTTTCCTGTTCCCCCAAACTACAGTATTTTGTGGTTGACCTGCCTCATGTGAACCTTTGCTTCATGTTGTTGCCTGGCTGAGTCCTCGCAGACAGGCAATTTGCCTCTTTTTTTTTTTTTTTTTTTAATATGACACACATTCTTCTTGTCCAGGAATGGATAAAAGGCATGAGGCACTGTTATATTGCTCTAAAATAACAACTTTCTGCTTAACGATTTTCCTCTGGATAATATAAAATCTGAGTCAACAGGTATGTTTTAGTAGATTTTGAAATTTTAGTTATGGAATCAGAAATGTTGCTTTTAAAGCAAAGCTTCTGCAGGGGTCCCTGGGTCATGCAGGCAGATCCCCTAATTTTAAAGAGCCTACAAAGAAAGTCTCAAAATCACTGGGTGGAGGGATACCTGAATTTGTTCCCCAAGGCATTGTACTTCAGAATTGACGTGCACTGCCACCCAGGACTCTGCAAATGTGTTGAAGAGCAGGGAAGTCCGAGGCTTTGGCAGATACATTGTGGCCCTGCTTGGGCTCGCTGATTTGACATGGGACCTCCAGGCTCACCTCAGCATGGGCAAACCTGGGTTTTGCTGCCCAGGAATGATGGGCTGAGTGTCTCCTGCCAAAGGAAAGGGAAGAGGGGAAACAGTATCATGGAAAGCTTGCGATGGTGATTTCCACAGGTTCCTGGGAAGCAGCAGCCATTCCGCATAAACCAGCCACCAACCAGCACCTGCACTAGCCTGACCCAGCTGTGAAAAGCAACTTCCCCTTTGCCTGGACTTACAGGCCACCCCTGGTCTTGTGGTTCAATTTATAACTCGAAGAGCTCCTAAAATACAGATTTTTATTTTTTTAAAAAAAAGGGGTAGTGGACAAGATCAGGCACCACCTGAGTCCTAAATGAGTGAGACGGTGGGCAGGACCAAAGAGGAGATACAAGTTACAGCTGTGCAGATACCTCCGTGAGAAGGGTGCAATGCTGTTGCTGCATCGTCTGGGGGGTGTCTGCTTATTCAAAGACAGGAGGCTGCACTGCAGCTCTTCCCCAGAAGCCCTCTAGGCAAGCAATTTTCAAGAAAGTCTGAGTAAGCATGTGGATTTTTGAAGCACTTAGAAAAGTTGGCTGTGAAACAGTGAATCTTCATCTTTAATTATGGTGGAGCTATTCCCTCATTATAGCTAGTGAGGTGTGTGTGGGAGGAAAACTCTTTAATTGCCTCTGTCTACCTGAACCTTAAAATAAATACAGGAATAAATGAATGCAGACAAAACTACACAGAAATTCAAAAACCAGCATTTGTATGTGTGTGTATACATACACTCACACACATACATATTCTGATTTGCATTACTATCACTTTTTCTTTTTTCTCCTGAGAAGACAGTCTTCTCTTCCAGGCCCCAACTGTAAATTTCCTAAGGCACTGACTTCCTTCGATCTGTCCTTATTGCTGGGATCACTGGGAAGGAGGCCTGGAAGCAAAGCATCCAGGACCTTACAGCCAAAGCAAAACAATGGCTCCTTTCCCCAGCCTCCTAATAAGTTTAAGAAGTTATGTGAAAACAAACAAAGCAGTGGCCTGTCGCATAGCTGAGCACTCCAGCTTTTGTGCCGTGCCGTGCTGCTGTGTCTGGTGAACCCTTGCCAACCTGCAGCACGTGACAGCTACGCGTTGCACCTGGGGTCTGGTGGCAAAACCCATGCTCCCATGAGCGGGTGTGCTGCCTGGCGGGCTTGCTGTGAGAGACCCCCGGGAACATCGGCCCCCATGATGTCCCTGCTTGGTGCCACTCCCTGCATCCAGGCTGGGGGCAGCATCACTGCCCACCTGTGTGATCGCACATGTGGTGTGGAGGAGTGGTGGCACAGCCCACATGCCCTGTACTGCTGGGCCACCAAGGTCTCCAGAAGTGCAGAAACATGTCTTTGAGGAAGGCTGGTGTTGTCTGGTGACATAACGAGCTTTCTGGAACAATTCTTTGCTTTATTTTTCCATAAAGTTTGCCTGATTTACAGCGCTTTGAGGTTATTTAGTCATAAGAACTCAAATGAGTTGCTTGCACATGGTGAACCAGAAGAGCAGTATTGCTGTACTGGATGGTTTTTGGAGCATGCAGATGCCCACGACAGAGTTAAGTTAGAGTTACATCAACTAGTGTTCCTATCCCATCCCATGTGCCTTGGTTTGCTCTGTGAGGCTTGGAGGAGAACTTGTATCTGTGTGAAGAAAATCCTTTCAACCAGATTTTGTGTGGTGCTTCCAGACCCTAAAGATCACATATCTCACAAGACGAATTTGTTGCACTCTGCTGTGTCACCCGTGTGAGCAACAAACCCCAGGAGTCAGGGGAGGACAGTCATCACCTCAGACTTGAACATCTCTGCAGGGTTACAAATGAGGCTCCCAAGGCAAACTAACACATCGAGGACGTGGCACTGCCAACGGCAGTGTGAAATTTGCTCTTTTTAGCAGAATTATGATCAAAAAGCCTTTGTCTTTTTTCTAACATTCACTGTGAAAAGAACCCCACATTTTTAAGAAGCTGTTTTTTCCTGAAACAATATTGCTGATTTCAAGGCTTTGCCCGGGCTTCTCTAACCTGCTGATAAGTCAAATCTTCAGTTTTAGCGCAGTGCAGCTGCCGCTGAGTAGTCATATAGGAGACAAAATAGGGAATGATCATGCCTAGTGACTGCAGAGCAGATGCTGTGGCATGGTACAGGCAGTGAGACAGCCCCCTGCACACTGGACTGCCCTGGGAATGCGTGCATTTGGTGTCTGCATGGAAACCAATGACCTCTCAAAAATTTCCCCTTATTTTGGAGTGCTGAATATGCTTTAAAAAAGCATGTCCTAATATGGCTGACCGGTTGACCTGTGTTCAAATGAGGAATTTGCTGGGCGGCCAGGCTTCTGGCTGTGCCGTGCTGTGCCTCCTGCTTTCCCCTGGGGCGGCTGTGCTGTCACCATCACTGTCACTGTCACCATCACTGTGTGGGGCTCCCGCCCTTGCCCCGACCTCCCTGAGCATCCCTGCACTCAGCCAGGTGCACCTTCATGCTGGGCTCCATGCCTGCCTGAGTGAGAGTGGCTTTGCTACAGCAAACACTGACTTGTGAGGCTGAGTTTACATTAAAAAAAAGTCATCTGTGCCCAAAAGAATGAATCCCACATTGTTTTTTCGCTTTCCTGCTGCGTTGCTATTTTTTTCATCTCGTCCCTCGTTAAGCATCTCCCTGCTGCCGCACAGGCAGCCCTTTACTCCTCAGTTTCCAGCTAAGCGGTGTGCTTTATAGTTTTTCTCAACTACTGCATGAGGACTTCCAGATGAATTCTCAGAGTGAACACTGCCTTCAAAAGACCCTGTGAGATTAATTAATCTTTCCCGTAGGTGGGTCAACACCACTGTTTCTGTTGCGCAAAGGGCAAGAGCAAGTAGCTGGGGGTCTGAGCATCTTGCCCAAAGCCATGGAAGAAGTCACAAAGCTCAGTTACCAGGCCTGAGGTCTCACTTTCTCATTTGGTCTGGAAGATATGGTTTTCCCTGACCTGGTTTTCTTTCAGCATTAGTTCTGAAGTACCTCCCGACTGGCCCAAGGGGTGTTTGAAACAGGGAAGGACATTTTCCTGGTGGTCTCTGTACCCCAGGTCCTTGTTTCTTTTTGATACTTGCCTATCAAGCAATCTCAGCTTGCTGGGGACAATAGTGGTTTTGTTATTCATTAAAGGACCTAAATTAACTGAAAAAAAAAATTCAGACTCTTCCTTAAGAAGCTTATAATTTAATAGGTGAAATGTCAGGGAAAATCAATGCAAGTCTGTTTCCTCTCTGCTTCATTATGCACTCCATTAAACAGCTTTTATGTTCTGTTTATAGGTTGGTTGTGTGTTTCTTCCTTTTAAAATTTTTTTTATTTTTATAAAAGAAACATTTAAACATTTTTACATTTATGATGTAAAGCAAGCTGGGCTGAGAACCAGCACTACAAGAAACGCGTTTGGCTTGAGCAAGGAATCTGTGAGACCACAAACATCAAGATGTCCCTAGCAAGAGGCTCCATGGTGAGACACTGTGGAGGGGAGGCGGGTGGGGAAATCAAACATGTTCCAGGCAATTTGCTGATTGCAAATCTTCAGAGGTATAAAATGTCTCTAAATTGCTATTTCACCCCCTGTGGTGTTAAGAGAGGTCCAATCGCCCAACCTGGAAAGAGAAAACCACACGCGACTTGTTAATGTTTCTGTCTCACCCCTATGGTGAGGAGCGAGAAAATGCCTTTTCCAGTTCGTAAACACGGCCTGGTTGACTGGAAGGATGTTCTCGCCTAGAAGTGGCATATTTTATAGCGTGTGAATAAGAAACAGAGCACGCAAAGGAAAGTATTACAGTTTAGGGGGTGATAAAACTTAATGCCACTCTGCTCCATTCCTCCCCCCGCCATGCTTTCTCAAAATGTCCATTGGGAATCTTTGACTTTGGTGAGGCTTAGGAGGCAAAAAGGACAGTAAAACAAAGTTTGGAGACCAGTAGAGATGTCATCCAGGATAATGCCTTTATTTTCTTTGAGCAAGGGAAGATAATAGCTCGTGGCTGGATCATGAGGTTGAGAGTGAAGGTTTTAATATTGTTTTTTCCCCCTTTAATTTACCACAAGATTGCTTGGCAATGTTATTTTGTTGCTGGATGCCTCAGTTTTTCCAAATGTACTGTAGGGACAAATCTTGCCCAGCTTGGACCAAGACTATGAAGGTTAATTTACCATTATTTGTAAAGTGCTTCATGTCACCAAGGATAAAGACCTGCAGAAGTGTTCAAGGGGAGAACTGACACTGATAACAGTGCTGCAGTTATGCTGCTAAGCCACCTCCCACACCGCAGGACCAGCCTCTGCATTTTCATTGCTCTTCCCTTCATTTTCACATATTTCCAGGAGTATCTTAAAGTTGTGGCAAAGCCTCCAAAGCTTCTACCACAGGAAGACAAGTGAAGGGAAAACACTTTTCAAGCAGCAATAGTTGGGGGAACTGGATGGTCAGCACTCTCCAACAAACGGATTTTGTCGGGGAAAAAACACTGGAAAAAACACTGGAAATTACCGAGTGCCATGGTAATTCTTGCAAGGAAAGTACTTCATTTGGAGAAGTTGCTTTCTACTTAAGGTTAGAGAATTCACCAGCAGGAGCAAAGGTGTCTTCTCAGGATCTGCAGGGAAAAGTCTCATGTCATAGTATGTGAGATTTCTGCTGTGACCCAGGTTACTCCCCAACTGCAGATCACAGCAGGAAGGTGCTGGTGGTCTGTGATAGGGAGTGAAACTAGGAACAGCATTGCTGGAGTAACCAAGCAGAGAGATAGAAGGGTAAAAAATGGTGATTGATAGTGATGACAATGACTTTATTAGAAAAGTTTCAGTAGCAATAACTAGGATCATTATGGCATGACACGCCTTAAGGAATGAGTCAACAGGGTACCATATTCAACAGAGGCACCACTAGGGAAAGAGGGTGAAAAGGAAAGGAAGCTACAGAGAGGGCTGGGAAGACCTCTGCTAATGCAGAGAGGGTTGGGAAGAGCGCGTTGCTGCACCAATTGCTGTGATGTCACACCACCAAGTTGTTTTGTGCTATGACAAGTAGCACTGCTGGGGAATGCATGGTCTACAGCCTTCCCCCCCACAAAATCTGTGCTTGCTGATCGCCCTTTGCTACTGGAGGGTGGAAATGTTTGGAACCAACTTGCAAATTACATCTAAACCCAGCTCAGCTCAGACAGCTCCAGCCAGATCTCTAATTGATCCTAGACATGGAGAGAAAGGCAATCTCTTGTTTCCCAAAAGCATTTACAGCCTGAAAAGTAAAAGCAAAGAATGGGAGAAAAGAACTCACAGATTTAAAGTCCAGAAGTAGAAAGGCACAAAATAAGCCTGTTCTGCAGGACTGAGTCACACCAAATGTTTTTTTTGTGTGCATTTTTATCAGTTTTGTTGAATTAATAACTCATTCAGAAAACCTGAAAAAACAAGTAAGAAGATGTTTTCTGAGAAGAATCTCATTTTGCTGCCTGCTGACAGAGAGGTCCCAGGAAGGTGCACCTGGTCTCCTTGCTACTAGCAAGTGGTGCTGGAAAGAGCCATGGTTTTGAAATTGTCAGCAGTCAAACAACTCTGCTTTTTTTAAATGAGTGAATTTTGGATCATTTGGGACCACTGAACATCTTCCTGAAAGATAGGAAGGTAGAAAAAATTCACAAACCCCACATATTAGGCTATATTGTATAAAGTATATAGTAATGGGGAGTTACACAGATTTTCTAGGAACAGCCGCCAAAAAATTGAGGCATATCGCATTAGTATAATTTATCTGTTTGGCTTTCATCACATTTTCATTTTTGATTTTCAGTGAGGGAAAAGGTTCAGATATGTTGATGAATGGAAAACTCATCAGAAAACTGCTCAGGATTAATCAAGCAATTGCAATGGAAATAGGTCATTCTCTGACTCCTGTCTCCTGGACCATACCCAGAGAAGCTCATCTTTGCTAAGGAGGACATGGTTAAATCAATGATCACGTCAAAGATTCATTAGGAATTCATGCCCTTGGTCAGCTATGTAATTGGATGCAAATTAATGTTCTTCTTCAAGAATATTTACCAAAACCATTTAGTTTACTTTTTTGTTTCTTAAAAAAAAAAAAGAGAAAGACTACAAAATGAATAATTTTTATTTTGTTGCAAATTGCAACTAGAACTTTGATTCAAATCAGTTTATGATAGCTTTGTTTCAGAACGACTATTTTATATTACTCTGATTTTTTAAAACTAAAAGACCTTCCAAATTAAATGAAAAAATATTAAACTATATATATTTATTTTAAAGCAGTCTTTTGCCCTTACTGACTCTTCCTCTTCCTTCCCCTTGAACATGGAGATTAAGAATAGCTACGCTTTCTGATATTAAAAATAATTAAAAAAACCCAAACACACCCAAAAGCCTTGAAGGGCAACCTTTGACCTGGAGACTAAGGGAGAAAAGCTCATTTTCCATAAGACCCATTTCTTTTCCACAGTTCTTTTCCATTTTTAAGCTGCAAAATCTGAGTCCATACCTCCTCGTTTCTGTGTTTTCCTAAATACCTACTGACAACTTCAGGCTGTAACACCTTCCCATGCCTTTTAGCCATGGCAGTGCTACAAAACCACCCTTGCAGTTGGGGGATCCCATGGGCATTGCACAGGACCAGTGGAGTGCAGGAACCATCCTTCCTATTGGTTAAGCTCCAAAAATCCAAAAGCCTGGTTACATGATCTGACTGGCAAGGTACAGTCCAAATCTAAACAACATCTCTAATGCCTGAAATGGCTTTGCTCATACACCCAAGAAATACGGAAACACTGGAAGGGGAGCTAATTTAATTTTCTCTCCTTCCTTCATCCTCAAACCCCACTACACTTAAAAAAAAATCCCTTTTTAAAAATAACTATCGGAGCTAGAAATTAAGTTCACATGAAGTGAGTTAGGGATGAGAGCAAACTCCTGATTAAATTTACTTGGAAAAAAAAGAAAAAAGTACAGCTGAAGATGGGAGGCCAGACTTGTGTAAGGCAGTTTGGGGGGAGCATGGACTGAGCAGCCAGTGGGTACTGAGCACTGGGGCAGCCACGCATCATGCTGCCATCACCCATAACTCTCCCAGTATACCGGGGTGAGTCCTTATCTCCTTTTGCAGTATCTGGGCCTAAATGAAGGCCTCGCTTTCTGTGGGAAATGGGTTTACCCCTGCCACAGGCTGCCTGCTTTTGCTGGCGTGAGAACCAGCTTCCTGCCTTTTGATAACCAACACTAGCTAAAGCAGGATTTCTGCCTAGTGTGCATTTCTTAGTGCTTTGTCACTATGATTGAAGCAATATTCTTTCCACTGCTTCTCCTGAGAGACTTTCCAGTGCTTGATACATCTGACTGTTGAAGTGTTGCCTTCAGCATCCTCTAATTATAGTTTGAAATTAAGCTTTTTTTTTTTTCCACCCTGGCTTCTGCTGGCCTGCTGCTGGGATGATTTTTTTTTCTGGAGTTTTAGAAAGGCAATGACTGGAGAGAGGAGGGTGGCAAAATCAGCTTCTGCTCTGAACAGACACTTTCCAATTTGGGATTTTTCTGTGTTCCCTTCAAATGGCAAGCAGTGCCTCTGCTATGGAATCTCATGGGCATCATACTCCTGTCCTGGGTTGTGAACAAGTATGAGGACTGGAGCTCTGTGTCTACGCGTGTCTTGGCTCACAATCATATCTTTCTGACACCCATGAAGGGCCCATGTTTTCTGGCGGTGCTGTTCCTCCCCCTGTACACGCACTGCCCAGGCATAATCCTTGCCTCAACGCAGAGCTCGGTCTCAACCTCCTGAAAAGATTACATCCACTTTCCCCACAGTATTTGGGAAGGGGTCCAAGACCAATCAATTAGTATTTTTTTAAGACTGACGACAAGCACCCATGAGCGGGATGTATGTCCCATAATGGGACCGCACAGCTGCAGTCCCCAGGGCGGCTAGTACATGCAGGTTTGCACAGGGCTATCCAGGGACCAAATACCTGCTCGGGACAATCTCCCTAAGGTGCTGTTCGTGAGAAGTAGGCAGGAAACAAAGATTTTAAACTGAGAGCATTTACTGAAATCAAAATGTTTCAGGGCTTTAAAAATGTTCTTTGCTGTTGCACGGCCAAATGGGAAGTAGGCCACACAAATATTTTTTCCAAAGCCCTTGTCTACCTTTTCCCTCTTGCTCTTCCCCTTAGAAACAGAGAAAAACAGCCAAACATTTTCAGTAAGCCTGTTGGCAAAGTGCCCACCTACTGTGGATTTAAATCCTTGCTTAACCATGAGGTTGTGACTCCATCTCTTTCACTTTTCCAGTGAATATTTGTTCATCATCTAAAACCTTTGGCAGGAGAGTCTGCTGGCAAGCTGGAAGCTGGGGCAGTAGCCATCTGCCTCAGGTGTATGGAAAGGGGCCACATCCCACTCTGTCCAAAGGAGGCCAAAGAGGGTTTGAAGGTTTGCTGCGGTTGGGGTTATGGGGCTGTCCTCCCTTGAACTTCTCTCTGTCTCTTCCTGACTGCCAGCAGAAATGTCATCCCCTGTGTGAGAAATGATCTTTGTAAATCAGTCACTTCTGATGAAAAGTTATTTTGCCCCCCAGATTTCCAGCCAAACCTCCTGTGGCCACATGTGATACCACACAGCCAGCCCTGGTGTCGGCTTCTTATTCTCTCTGCAACCAGACAAAAGGTTTTATTTGAGTAACAATCTGAATAGCTTAAAAAAAGAACAAAAATCTAATTTTAAAGGGATTATGGTAAACCTCTTGTAAACTGTGTTCAATAAGAAGAAGACTTAGAACAGGGCCTGTAATGGGTCTGAGTGACCGTGCTGGGGAATCAGGTAATTTCCTGATGGTTAACAGCTAATTTTTCTAACAATCAAAATGCAGGGATCATGCATATAGGTTTCTAATGGACACTCCTGAAATGGCAAGAGGACTGATGAATACCAGGTGGCCAAACCTCACTTTCCTGTTACCAGTGACTCCATTTAACTCAGCAGGCAGTGGGATCTCTGACCACCTGAATCCGTATGGTAGTGTATGGGCAGTTCATAGCCATATACAGTTTATAACCACCCTCCTAGGAAATAAAAACCATTGATAAATGGCATCATTGCAATATCTCCATTAGAAACAGCACCATCAAAATTACTCAGTCCTGGAACTCCTTCCCTTAAGCACCCTGAAGTCACCGGAGACACCACTGTCTGTTAACTCTGTAATTGCTGGCCCACCACATTGCTTGGCTATGATGGTTCCCCCTGGAAGCAATGAGCCAAGAGCATATGCTCCATGGAATCTCCAGTGCTTGGTGGGGTGGCCTGCAAAACTCACCACTGTAGGACCAATGAAGCAAATAAATATATTAGTATGGCTTTTTGTCAAACTCTCTTATGATTCTGTATGCTGTTGATAGTCCTGTTTTACAGGAGAAATGTTGTTTATGAGTTCTATGCACTGCTCGGTTATGGTATAGTTTACTATAATTAGTATTACTTGTAATGACCAAGTTGGATTTTTTTCCTGACAAAATCTGATTGTTTCTTGTAAAGACAGACTTTTTCCTCTCTAAAAAGAGACTCTAAAAAGTATCATTTGTGCAAGTTTTCCTAACACTTTATATCAGAATTTTGTTTGAAAAAAAAGGTTGTAGATTCAGCATAGTATTTTTCACTCAAAATATGGAATACAGACCCATTCTGAGCCTTCTGCTTACTAGCTCTGGCAGTAATGCCTAGATCAGAAAAAATTTTGTTTCTGAACTTCAGAGTTTATTCAAGGCTGTAGAGGTCGGGTCATTCAGATTTACAATTTACAACCATTTTTCACGTTTACTGGCCATCTCTCTAACATTCAAATTTCACTTGCTTAGTGGCAGTCTGGCTTTGAGTCCTGGAAATGGATCTAGGAGGCTTCTCCTGAAAAGCTTGTAAAATATGTCCTTCTCCTGGTGCCAAATTGTACAGGTTTCTTCCCTTTGCCACATGGCTCCTCATGAATTTCCAGAAACTTGTAATTACACAACGATATGTAGCTTCTGAAAAGCCTCCTGAGATTTCTGCAGAGTGGAAAAACTGAAGACACTGCCTAGATTTATTTGGACTAGGAATCAAAAAAGAAATTATTTTCTGATGCAAATTCTCTGTACAGAGCAGCTGACAGAGGCACAAGATACTGTACAGTTTTATTATCCTGTACTACGTGATAAATTCTATGGGGACTCATGCTGGGATTTAAATCCACAGTGGTTAAGAGCTTGGCTTCCTGGGGACTGTGACATTTCCAGATGAGCTGTGTTGCCCTAAGCAGCTGCAGAGCCACAGGGCTCTTCCCCAAAATTCTGAGTTACAAGAAGAAATAACTGGGTGAAAGACAAGTTTCCCTTTTTAAAGATATGAAAAGACAAACATCTGGGGAGATTGTGGGAAGACAAGGGGAGACAGGAAAACTGGAAAAGAGAGGGAAGATCAATGAGGTCCAGGGCAGTTGTAGGAATAGGAGACACACTGCTGCCCACAAACAGTAAGGCAGCAATCATCACAGAGCCTGTGCTGACTAGGACTTTGCTCCTCTGCCTTTGCCTCTCCCATATCCCTCCAGCAGAATTGATTCCTCATGCTATTTAGCTGCCTCTTGGTCCTTGCTGCTCTTTCTGATATTGTACAGAACATAGTCTAGTGGTTAACACTTAAGATTGGGAGCTGGGCTTCTTGGACTCTGTAGCTCTGTGACTGATATATTGTGTGGCTGTGGGCAAGTTACTTCATCTTTCTGCACCTTGGGTTCTTCAGAGGATAACAGTACCAACTGGCCTGCCGGAGAGGTTATGGGGCTTAACTAAAGTGTCTTTAAAAAGCTATGTCTGACGTCTTGGATGAAGAGCAAATTGGTACTAATGCATATTGCTCCTCATGATGTAATGCAATTATTAAGACAAGATGTTTGCAGGCTCTCAGAAGGGTTGTGGAAGTCCCAAGGAAAATTATCTAAAGAAGGGTCACTCACAGACATACCAAAGGCAAGGTTTTTTTTTCAGTTTGCCAGATCTTACAAAGGGAGGAACGTCTGGATAACGGATTCCAAACAGAGCCAGGGCCCAAGCCAAATAATTCAGTGTCGTGTCTCTGGGAATGCAGTGGGCATTTCCTGTCTTACACAAAGGGAGCTCAACCAAGAAACAGTTTTTGTGCTTTTATTCAGGAAGATGAAAATTCAGTCCAAGAACAGCTGTCAAGACCTTCATGTGTTTGAACTAAGGATACATGTCCTAGTCCTCATGCGCTACCAATGCTGGAAGTCTCTGTTTCTCAAGGCTGAAAGCTGGGGTTCATGGAAATAGAGCTGTACTTTGAGAGAGTCTAATAACAACATTTTCTCCATATGTAAGTGATGAAAGGAGCCAAGTACAGCTGCCTGCAATAACAGCCTCAGCCCCTCTAAACTGTCAGCAATAAAACTACATTTTCTTTGCACAACACCTTGAAAAATGGAATGAAATTATTTTTTAAGGAAATAAAACCTATTTTGCAATATGTATTTATTGTACACACTACCTTCTACAAAGTGGTATGGAGTAATACTAGTATGAGAGTGCTTTGCATTCTTACAGTGCTTTCTACTGGAGTATGTCTGCATGCCTTGGTAAACTTACCTCTGTAGCCTGCAGCCCCTACTCCTGCCCTCACTTTGCTAATGGGAGATCACACTCATGGCTTGGCCAAGGGCTTTCTCACCCTACCCTAATGCAGGTCAATCCATGAGCACACACAAAACATGCAGATCACCTGTGATGACTGCTGGTTTACCATTCAAAAGCTAGGAAGGAATATTTTTTCCCCCTCTTGCATGAATGTTCTCAAACCTGCAGCCCCTGAGTATGCCCAGAACCTGGGATTGCTGCCTCCAAGGGTAACAATTGCAAGCCTGGGCACATTTGTATCACTGTTCTCATTCCAGAGGTGCATAACCTAACACATGGAAGATGATAATGCAAGAGCACATGCTGCTGATGATTTCTGTTGTTTGACTAGCACCTTCCTCAATACCTCTTTACAGGGGTATGAGAAAGGTGGAAACCAAGCTGGTAAATGGCTGCATTTACATTAGCGTGGTACCTGCTTCCCTTTCCCTTTTTTCCATATATACACAGATGACACACAATATGCTTTGCTGATCTGAGATCTTCCAGACCTCCTGTACTGTGTGGTAGATTCGCTAAACCCAACAGGGCTCAGAAATATTTTTTTCTTTAACAGAAATCCACAGGGTCATATGTCTATGCATATCTGTACAGATAGGAGATTCTGTATATAACAGAGGGCACAGAGCATCCCCTGGGTATATGACTGTGCTTTTGTGCTTTGCAAATGTTAACAAGATAATGTGCTTTTAAAGTACAGTCAGAAGTGCAAAGAGGACATATAGACAGATCTTGGCAGGGAAATGATTTAAGGTTCTAGCACAGCAAGCTTTGATTTAATGGGGTATATGTGCTTTGCTGAATGGAGGTAGCTGCCCCTCTGCCTAGGAGGCTGGCTAGACTGGAATGTAAAGTAGTACATCTCCTTACTAGTTGTCTGTTTCCTGCACAGGTGTGTACTTTGTGAGCTGTGGCAGTTTGCTTCATATCTCCTTGTTGTGGTTTAACCCTAGCTAGCAGCCAGTGGCTGTGTGGTGCATAGCTGCTGATGGGGTTAAAGCACGACACTCCCTCACAGAACAGGAATGTCAGGTACCCAGATCCCCCTATGGACCTATTGTTGATAATTAGGGGCCCATACTCCATGATATATTGGCTTGAGAATTACCTTAAGTCCTAATTTTGTACAGGGGGTTTCAGATAAAGAAACCTAAAATAGAATTCTCTCTTGAACTAGTAACTAGTGTGGTGGGTACAGATAAAACCTGTGTCTATGATATACCTGGGCTTCCAGAAAGCTTTCAGATATCCTTTCATGTGAACAAAAATGTATGACCAGGTTGAAGACAGCACACAACTCATTAAAAACCCCAGTATCATGAGTCAACAACATGACGCAATCGGACAAGAAAAAACCCCCCACCAAACAGATTTTGCAATGTAGCAGAATGAATGTTTTATGCAAGGTAATTACCCCATTGTACTCTGCTTTTGTGCCAGAGTACTAGGGAAGTCTTGGTAAGACATACGGTCTCATCATATTCTGGATCTTCCTAAATGCTGGGCTATATTAACTTAGCTAGAAATTAGGCTCCTGGCTCTGTTTGAATTGGGGTTCCTTAACAGAAGTCATGCAGTTCCTTTGTGCACCATTGGCTGAGAGACACTGATGTGCTGTAAGCAGATGGGCTGCTTAGATATGGCTTTTGATTTACACTCATTCAGAAGACTCTAGTTTTATGTATTGTACTTCAGGAAAGATGTAGTGAAGAGAGCCCAGAATAATAAGAGTTAGAAAACACAACTGCTGGGAAAGAGTAATGGAATTCCATGTGTGTTCTCCAGAAGAGACACAAAAGTGAGGGAGATGTGAAGGTCTTCTGATATGTAAAGCTTATTCTGAAAATGGCAAAGATCTTTTATACTCCCTGATACTCTGAGCAGAGGTAGGAATAATGTGTTCAGTTTGCAGCAAATAAGTTGTTCAAAATTGAGTGAAGCTATCTAAGCACTTCTAGTTGAGCACTGGGAGAGGCTGGGGAGACTGGGGACCCCTTCTTGAAGTGTTATATGAAAAAGTTGGATGACAATTGGAGACGAATATGCCACTTTAATCCTGGCTTAGATATGAGGGTTGGGCTAGATGAATTCCTTGCTTTCAGCCCTGCATTTCCATGTTCTGCTTGGCCCTTTAGTCTAAGGAGCTGGAGAGCCCCGGTGGCTGGGCTGGCAGAAGAAGAGACCCCCTCCAGGCTATATAGACTGCACTGATTGATTTGTTGCTGCTACAGTGTATTTTGCCTCCTTTCTCTGTCCCTTTTCCAATATTCTTTTCAAAGTGGCACAGTAAGCAGCCAGTGCGGGTCTGTTTCCCAGGGCAAGACTCCCAGAGTGGTTTTCAAAGTCAGCCTGATGTATCAGCCCATATTGAATATCTCCAAATGCACACATATAGCAACACACAGAGCTGGGAAAATGCTTATTAGTAAGTTTGACTAACATTTTCTGTGATATGGTCCTTTTTTCACTTGTTTATAACTTTGACAGCTTCAGCCATTTGGGTTTAAGTATATGTATAGGGTTTTTGCCTCAAACTGAATTAATTATGGCAATTTCAGCCAAAATGACATAATGTTTCTGAGAAGAAGCCTGGAAAAATACATTGTTTGCCTTGTTGCTTTTTTCTTTTTTTGCAACCTTTTATTTGGAAAGCCCTAGAACCCCTGTGCTTTGGAAGTACGAACGGACACTTGGCAGAAGAGGTGGCTTTTGTGTTGGGGATGGGTCTTGTCTGTCCCTGTGAAAAACTATCCACATTTGGCCAAGTTATAAGGCTTAGAAAAACCACATGGAGAGAATATGTTACTTCTGTCAGCTTAACTTCTGGCATGGAGTAGAAAGTTCCCATCTTGATGGCAAATCCTGTAGATGTCCATAGTATGAACACATTGGCATGCCTATGCTACCACCTAGCTTACTTTAAAACATAGGAAATCAGGCTTCCCCTGTGTTAAGTGAACATTACCAAGGTTTTCAAGTTGATCACTCAAAAGTCAGGAAATACCTGGCTTAGATCTTCCTGTGCAATATTAATTCCACCCTTTTGTGCAGAACATGCATTACATGCTTGAACCCTCTTTCCCACAGGTCTCCTGCTGTGCTCCACCAAACAGGGGAGGCTACCAGCCCCTGCACTCCTGCTGCATTTTTTGCAAGTGACAGCAAGGCTGAAGCTGTACCTGACTGAGCTGAGCGGTGTTGTGAGGAGTGGGGGATTTTCCCTTGTAGATGTTAAACCATGCTGCCTACAGTGAACTTTTCACAGAGAGCTCCTAATAGTAGATTCTTATTTTCTGGGGACCCAGCCTGGGACTCTGGGGTCTGAGCTCGTCTGAGGTTGGCAGGAGCTCTGCTCTGAACATCTGCAGTGCTGGCTAATAGCGAGAAAGGGGAAAAACCAAGACCTAGGCATCTCAATGACAGGATTCAAAATTAATGCCTACCATGGATCTTGTAGACATGCTGTTGACCATATGGCTATGTCTATACTGTCAAAGACCCTGAGGCCGCCTTCAAGACTAGATTCAATTTTGTAAGCTTGCAATTGCAAACATGGCTGGGGGTCAGGCAGTGCACACACTGAAGCCAGATGTAGCCTGATGGACCATGCAAGCACTGCTTGAAGCAGCTGTGGGGCTGCAGTGGACACCATGGCTTTAGCTGCTCTGTAAACTTCATCCATGATTATATAGACAGGGCTTATGCTTTCAGTTCAACATTTGGAGAATGAAGAAAATACCAGCTTGCCTCCTGGGGCTGTAGCAAAAATAGATGAATTAATCTTTATGGGGCACTTTGATACTATTGTCATGAGCGCTATAGAAAAGCCCATGAGAAAACAAAATTATGTTGTTTTCAGAGCAGGGTTTGAATAGTGCGCAGTCAGTAAGGCTTGAGGTCACAAACTGAACAATGAAGAAAAAACAAAATCTTGAATAGCTGTTCTTGCAGTGAATAGTATCTGTCCTGATCACAGACTGAGGCAGCCATCCCTTGGAAAAAAGTCATGTCCTCATGCCACTGAGGTCTATGTCATGAATAATGCAAACACATGAGGGAGCCCTCCTAAAGGTGCACAGGTAACTGAAGTGGAGTATGTAGCTTCCACCTCCGTGGTTTTGCAACCTTGATTTCACAGGCTTTTGCACACATGCAGCTCCCCCCAGACATGTGCATGTATACATTCCTCATGCATCAAAGGTCAATGGCAATGTGGTTACTAGGCAAATTTTCCCCATTAAAACGTTACCAAAGGCAGATGTTTAGGGGCCTACAGGATTTACCGATTTGCTCTCCAAAGAGCATATTAGGGAAGATGACTGTTCTCCTGTTGAGTCGTATGCTGTGTTTTTGAAAGCCTTAGTGCCCACCCTAGATTAAAGCAGGATGTTGCTGGAATACTGGGCCTCCAATGAAGATGCCTTTCAACAACACAAAACCACTAATGAGAAAACATAGACAGAAGGAGAGCCAGCCCCCCGATGGCCAAGTTTCTCAGCTTTGAGTAGCTTCCAGGGCCATCAGTGGCACTGGCCTGATGGAAGAACAGGTCAGAGGAAGATGAAGTCTTTGCTCTCAGTTGCTCTGACATTTGTCTGTAGTCAGGACACAAAAGGAAAGAAGGAAAGAGAGCAAGTGAGAGAATCAGAGGAGAGGGAGAGATCCTGCTTGGCCACATACCATACGTGCAGATAGTGTATTGCATTTTTCCAGACTAGGGAGACCTCCTCTTCCAAGTGTTCCAGTAATTAACCTCACTTTCTTGGCTGGTGTTAATTTGTTCCAAGTATTTGGGCTTTAGATCTAACCATGGGAATATCATCCCTGCAAAAGTCTTGCCAACTATTACTAGATATTTTACCACACACATGAAGGCCAAAAAAAGCAAGGCTAATTACACTGCTTTTCTGTGAAGTGTATTTTTTATAAGTTCAACATCTCCAAATAAAGGAGAGGAGGAGGAGAAGGCAAGGCAGCATCTTTTTGTATCTGCCTGTGGGAGGAGGGGGCAGAGAGGAACAGGGAGCTGCCTTTCACTGTGTGATACCTGCAACATAAATCCTCTGTGAGGCTTTAGGAGCCTAGGTGTGATGATCTACCACATGAAACCAGAGAGGAATGGTGCTACCAAGATATTTAGCTGTGAATAACTGAGTTCAATTATTTGGTACCAATGGGAGTTCTTTAAGTAAAAATTTAAATAGGAGGAATTATTCAAACCAGATGTTGATTTCCCGATACTTTCTTTTTTTCTCCCCACTTTGTGCTTTATGTGCTACCTGTTAAGGAAAGAGTGTGTATGGGAGGAAAAGTGTGCGTGTGAGAGTGTGTATAGGGACTCTCTCTGACAGCATGACAAGCAACGAAGTTGTATGTGACAACACCTATAGCAGAGGAAATAGGTTATGAAAATCCCTATAAATTTTCAAGTCCAAGTGCCTGCAGTTTTTGGACCTATTCCATGCTGAAGAGGTTTAAAAAGGGCCAGCAAGGTAAGAAGGGCTGGAGAGGCAGTCATAATGCCAGAGTGTTGACATTTGGGATCTTTTATCAGGTTAAGTCCTTAATTTTACTGAAAGATATTTTTTTTTGCTGCTTGTTATTAATTTTCTAGCTTTTGAAATTAACAATAAGATGTAATAATACCTAGTACTAACATAAACCCTTTTATCCCTAGACCTCAAAGCAGTTCATAATGGTGAGTCAGTATTATTATCCACAGTTTAAGCCCATCTGCAAATAAGTTTCTTCAGGGTCTATCTCTAAATCTGATTTTGTAATCCTTTGCTTAGTGCATTTGAATTTATTTATTTTTTAAGTGGGTAAGTGTAAGTTGCTCAGACAAGTTTCATTGTAACTTCTCTGGGACTGTGGTTGTCAAGTCTAAACAAAAACTAAAGCAGACATCTTTAGAGTTTGGGAAGGATAGAAAGCAGAGAGCAAGCAGCAGGCAGCATTCAACTTCTTCCTACAAAAAAAAAAATCCAAGCTGGTGGAGGGGCTGAAATGCTTGTTTCATAAAAGAGTTCTGAATTTGGAAATTTGGCTCTGCTTTGAATCTAAGCAACCTTCCCAGGGTTAAGCTCCCTATAAAAGAAAATTCTGCAGAAAAATATATTTGGGATTCATTTAAACACTTACTGTTTATTTTGGATTTCTAATTTTTCAATTGTTTTCTAATACAAACTACAGAATGAATTAGAAAAAATCTCAGCAAAACTTTGTTTCAAAAAGGGAAGTGGGATTTTTCTGTTCCAAAATGTTAAAATAGCTTGTGTTTTTTACTGGCATTGTTGGAATTCCTTCCCTTCCTCCAGGTTTCTTCTTCATATAACAACAGCAGTATCAGTTTTATCTTGGTGGAAGGGCATATTCTTGCAGAGTGCAATTCCATCAGCTTTCTCTGACCAGCATCAGTTGCCAATTTTGCTCTTTTGTGATTTATATTAGAAGAAAGGCTGAGGTTACTCCCCTATGATCCTCATTCTCTTCACATTGAATTGCTCCTCAGAAGGTCAGACACAAGACTACTGTAAATTAGCACAACTCCACTGAAAACACAGTGTCACACCAGCTGAGGGTTTGGCTCAGTAGCTCCAATTAAGGGAATGTATTTTTGCCTCCATAAAGGCTGACACTGAAGGTGAAGCAAGGCCTAAGGAGAGGTCAGAAAGATTCTTTTTCTTCTTGGTAACCTTTTAAAATCAAGTGTATTCTGAGATTTCCAGATATTTGGAGCCAATGGTGAATCAATGATGAGCCAATGGTGGTGGAGGTTGTGGGCTGGCAGTCACGCCATCCTCCATGGGAGAATCTGGCAAATGTGCCAGGTCTTATTGCAGAAGCAATCACAAGAGCGGCCATCCCAGCTCTCACACACAGCCTCGGTATGCCCTGACCAGCCTCTGTGCTGCTGAGGAAGAGACACCATTGAGCAGGCATGGGATAACCTCTGCCTTCCCTCAGTGCTCTCCCACTTATTGGTAGTAAATGGTATGTTTAATCCCTAAAGTATATTGATAAGTGGGAACCAGTTGTATCTACTGCTTCCATATACATGACTGTGTAGTCAGACGTCCTCACATGTGTGTTTTGCCTGAGGAGTTTCCAGTCTCTTTGCTGATGCCTGACCACAAAAACAGTTGATTCAGTGCTGTCCCACTGGAAAGGGCAAAAGATACTTTTATGAAAGGCTAGAAGAAAAGTGGTAAACCTTTTGGATCACATACATTGCCTGGAGAATTTCTTCATCAACATTACATCCACAGCATGGTGTTCCCCAGTGCTTCCTCTTTGCCTCTTCCCTCCGTACCAAAATTTTCATCCTTTCACTAGTGCCAGATAATGGCTTATCTGAATGAACTTTAACAATGAGGTAGAAATGTTAGAAGTTTTTCCCCAGATCACAAGCTGGCTGTGAATGCCAGGCCAAACAATCCCTCTCCTAAAGCAGGGAGCTGGACAACCTTCCTGGAATGCATTCACATTAGGTATTATATTTTGAGTAATTCTGCTATCTCTGAAAATAGTCAGCCTCTTTTGGATCTTGCCATATGTGGACAGCCAACAGGGACACATGTTGATTGCAAAGACGTCCCACTTTGTATAAATATAGCAAGGGAACATCTCCTGAAAAGCATGTGTCTCCAAACACCAATGCCTGGGAAAGACAAAACCCCAGAGCTTGGTGGGATGCTTGGGTGAGCAGCTGCTCACTGCTGCAGTGTCCCACCCTGGAAGGAGAAGGCCAGGAAAGTATACTGGGGAGAAGCAGAAATCCTGTGCACAGACAGCGGATGAATGGTTTGAATGAGACAGCCCTGGGACAACTGCACAAGGTTTTACTTCCCCCAGGGCCATCAAATGGTGAGTGTGAGCCTCTGGAGTCTCGTACAGCTGAGTTGAGATGAGAGGAATTTTTCAACACCCAAAGCTGGATCAAACCCTACTTCCTGTCTCTAGTTCATAAAGCTTTTTAACTTTTGAAGGGGAGAAAAAGTGATCCCAGATGTACAGCCCTAATTACATACTTAAATGAAATTGGATTAAGGTGGCTGCTGCCTGTCCCTTTCTTCTGAAGATGGCTAGGAGTGGTGAAGAACTGTGGGTCGCTGATGTTGGTGCACAGACAAGGGGGATCAGATCCAGCACTGCACTCAATAAAAGCTCCAGCAAAAGTTCCCTTCTGACTCAGCACCTGGCTTCTAATCATTAGGGTCATTATTGACTGTGGAGTACATTTGTACTATTTTTCTAAAATCTGCCCTTCTCCCCCATGAAGCTATGTGTGGCCATGGAGGGAGGGTCTGCTACAAATTGATCATCCTAGTGACACAGACATCTTCCTAAAAAAAACCCAAACAAACTATCCAGTAACAGTAAGCAGGGGAACAATATGCATAAGTACTTCTAATGTGCTTAACATATGTCTAGTTACTTTCATTTGCACTAAATCAGTCCAATGTTATATATCTCTATCCTGCCTCACGCCCATGTGCAACACATTTCAGTCAGCATACATGAAATGCATGAGAACTGTGTTTTCTTGCTGTAAGCTGAATGGCAAGTCACCGTTGAGCTGTGGTGCAAGCCCACAGCTCCCTGGGGGACTGCGTGATTGCTGACAGCAGGAGGACGTCAAGCCAGCCACATGGATCTGATATGGGTCTGATGAACATGCAGTATTGGGGTCCCCCTGCCCACTCGCAGCCGGGTGGTATTAGCAGGATACAAATCAGTCTGCTCTATGCTCCCTGTCTGAGCAGGATTTTCCCAAAATGAATATTTATGGTGTTTTCATATTTCAGATAAACCCCTCGAGTCTCATAATGTTGTTTGAATCCAAATGAGGCTGATGGCTGCGGCACAGTGCCCTACCACAAAAACCAACTCTTGCAAATCTGACCCAGTTCATAGAGGTTTAAAGCTAAACCAGTGTAGAGGCTTGAATGATCCTGTAGTCACTGCCAGACCAGCGTATTGATGGGCCCCCTATGGAAACATGGGCTGGGGTCCACAGCTTCAGGTAGGTGACCTCAAGGCTACAGTTGTCAGTTCCTCAAACATAGAAATAACTCCTCCTCTCACATCCTAGTCACTTGTTCTGATATACATTTATATATTATACATCAAAGAAAGGTAAGGCCGGCTCAGAGAATCTGTTAGTAGAAGCAGGTGCATTGTGATGGCTTCTTAATATTGCTTCAGTGTCTGTTTTGATGCTCTTTGAAGCATGCAATTGTCAAAAATGCTGCAATGAAGAAAATTGTTAGAGATAAAGACAGAGGGGTGAATAGCTTTATTGAAACACAATCTAAAGTTCATAGGGAAAGGGTTTGAGGTGGCTTTTTTGGAGTAGGGGAAGATCTAGTCTTGCATCCTGCGCAAGTTCCTGGAACTTATAACCTGGAAACAACTTGAATGAGAAAAATCTAAATGTCTTTGAAGTGCCATCACAGTCATCCCTGGGGCAGCTGTGGCTTCAAATAACCTTTTGCAGCAGAAACAATAATTCCCTTCTGGACAAATATTCTGTTTCACTGCAACTGTCTGGCTAGCACAATAGGGGACAAAAGATAGTCCTGAGAGCCTGAAGACATGTAGCTGGTGGCAGTGGAATAATGATAGAAATTCAAAAGACTCTGAGTTTCTACAATTAAAGAAAATAGTGCTGGAAGGGGCCTTTGGAGATCATTTAGGACAGTGTTTCTCAGCTTAGGGTCAGGGGAACAACTGCTGATCTGAAAAGCGTTACAAGGCGTTTCAAAAAACCATTGGGGGAAATAAACCTTCCATCCTCCTGGTATTCTCTGGCATCTAAGAAAGCAAGCAAATGCAATGGGCAGCATCACAAATTGCTAAGCAAACTCTTAAAGGTCAGCCTAATTTGTATTTGGTTGGAAACAGGAACCATTGTGGCTCATGAACTTTTTTCTGGAAGTTTCATTGATCTAACAACCACTAGTCTAGCCCAATCTCCTGTCAGACTGTAACCCCAGCTCAGTCAGTCATTTCCTTTTCACCTTCCCAAGTAACTGCAGTAGCTGTCCTCTGTAAACTCCCTCTGGGTTGACCTGCCTGTGCACCAAGGAGAAAAGCCCTGTTCCAATATGACACAGCTGCATAACCTTTACTCAGACTGTTGAGGAAGAGCTGTGAGAAGGTTTGTAGAGAGATAAGAAAAGTAAAATTACTGGCAGAGGTAACACTGTTGAGACAGGATCATTCATAGCTCAGGAATTCAACAGGGAAAGTACCACCATGAAACTTATAAGACCCTAAAGTTAAAAAAAAAAAACAGCAAACAAACAAAAAACCAGGGATGCTTGTGAGGAATTGTAGGGTCCTTGAGTCAGCATCGTCAGTGCCAACAGAGCTGGTGGAAGGTGGCAACTGGGCAATGTAGAGGAGGTAATTCCCACTAGCTGCAGAGGCCAACACAGCCCCTCCTGCAGGTGCCTGCCTGGTCAGCCAGGACTCTGGGTGCCCTATCATGGTGTTGGGCATACCGATGCTTAGCCTAATGGCTTCTAAAATCCCAGCTATCTTCTGTGTGAGCCAATAAATTATTGTGTAATACTCCTAAACTGTGTATATTCTGCTGTGTCCAAAAAGCTGACCCCAAGGAGGAGCTGTCACCAGGTGTCTCCCTTCAGTAAGCGGAGAAGAGGAAGCGACTGGGGCGAGACAGGTCTGGTGGGCTGAGCTCCTGGCAGGCGCCAAGGTTCCATGTCAGCCCCAGCACCCGGAGTGTGAGCTTTGGGAACCGGGGAGCATGGTGCCAGCACTCTGCTCTCCATATGGCTCCCAGCCTCTGTGCACAGAGCACAGGATAACTGTGAACACCCAGTGGATTTGTCAGAACTTCCCCACCTCAGAGGGGTGCATTGTGAAAATTAATCAGTTTGTGTTTGACTTTTGGATTTGGCGCTTCCTCAATAACTTCTTCACACACAAACCCACAATAAACTAATTAGGCCTATTTCTCTGACAGGCTGTTAAAGAAGAAAGAGAAGAAGGATGTGTCTAAACTACTTGAAAGACAACATTGGGTATATATGCCAAGTAGCAAAAGGCATCAGTAGCTCTTTAAATTCCTTCACTCTGAAACTCTGATGAACAGAAATAGCAAATGAATGGCTTCCAGAAATGATGGGAAATAGTTCTTGTTGCTGTTTGGCTTGTGTTTCTCTTTAGGGGGTAGGGAGAGCTGGAAGGGGGGGGAGAGCTACGAAAGAATTAGTTTCAAAGAAACGAAGTATGTTAAACATATTTTTAAATAACTTACTTGATTTGCAAAATAGGGTAATAGAGGCCATGCTCACAGCTCAATTTATGTATATAAATATATATACATGTATATTGTGCAGAACACAAAATAATTCCATCTGGAGAGTTGGGTATTGTCTTGCACAAAAGGCTTCTACTTGAGTCATTAATAGTATATTATATTAAAGGAAAATTGGCTTCAAAAGTGGTTGGGAATTGTGGGAATAAAATTGGGATGAAAGTAATTATCTCCCTGCCCTGTCTCTTCCCTTGTATTCATTTTTCTGTTCCAGACACAGACAGCAACAGCAGCTCCTCTGTCTTCTGTTCCTTCCATGTTTGATCTTCTGCCTGCGCTTTCTTCTGCTGGGTCCTGGAGCCCATAGGAATGAGGGTATTGTGTCCATATTGCATGTGATGACATGTGTTTGAACCAGCACCAGGGTAGCCTGGAAAGAAAAGCTTGAAATCCAGTGGGACTAAACAGCAGGCCAGGTCCCTCCTGGTGAACAGCTCAGCAACTTCTTTAAAACCCTTTGGGGATAAAAGTTATTGGAAGAAAAGCTTGAACCTGCTGCTGCACCTGCTTTTTTCTTCTGCCTAGAGGCTTCAGGAGGTCAGGGATGAAACAAGGGTGAGCGTGTCAGCCCAGTCAGCAGCTGCAGCATGTTAGTATAAAATAGGATACAGCGGTGTTTCCCAATATGGGGAAGCAACCCAGGAAACCCCACATCAGGATGGATGTGCTGAGTATTGGAGAATGGCGTATCACCCCGAATGCCTTTGCAAAGAACTGGGAAGAAACAGGTGGCAATGAAGGCCATCCTGGGCTGCATCTGGGCAGAGCATTTTGTGTCATGCTTTTGTAGTTCATCTTGGCCACCCCAGCCCAGGAGACAGCCAACGCAAAGAAACTGAAAAGCCATTTCCTTTAGAATGTGAGAAGAAAGTGAGTGCAGTTCCTGGGTGGTAAAATGTCTCTGTGGTTGAATAATTAACTTGGAAAGGCTACGGAATGTTTTGTCTTTAACACAGCTAACCCCCTCTTGCTTTTAATCAGTACAATGACTTATGGAGTGAAGTATCTTTCCAAAATGTCTACCTCATAGATTATTGTTCCTTAATAAGAGGGCTGGCCATGAATTCTTGACGATGGTGGCTTTCATTTCACCCAAAAAAACATTGTGTGTCATAATTTAGGCAACAATTAATGCTTATTGGGAATGCTGGATACTGGTTTTAAACAATAAAATTGTAAACCAATGGAGCATAATGTCACGTGGAAAAGACTATTTGGATCAGCGAAAACTGGGGAGGAGAAAAAGGGAGACACAGAAAGCGGAAGAGTTCAACAGACAGTGACTGTTACACAAGGCCCACACTGAGAGAGAAGTGGGAAAAATCACTTTTCCTCTTGTTAAAATGAAGTAATCCATTCAGTTAATATTAGTTCAGGACAAAAGGTCAGAGATCTTCCTGTTGTTAAACATTGCAGTCGGAGCACAGTATCATAGCTAGGGGGAATATACAGCGAGTATTCCAAGAAAAAAATAATCCACTCACAAAATTAAGTACCAAACAAATAGAGTGTGTGTTAACTTAAGTGTCAGTGTGCCCATCACTATCTCTGCACTAAGGGCTATTTTTACTCATAGCACAGTAGTACCCAGAAAATCAAACGAGATTAAGACCCAATTTCTGCCACTGCTGTACAGATGCACAGTCAGAAGCAGCCTTTGTTTGGAACAAATTCTCCAGCCACAGTGTATGAAGAGGCACTCAATTATCTCCCTTTTACAGGTTGATAAAGTGAGGCAGAAAAGCACTGTGGTGCTGATTACAAAAGAAATCAATAAACATTTAGAAATCAAATACCTCAGTACCTTACAGATCTGGCCTTGAATGATTTGCCTGGGGTTAAACAGGAAGCCTACGGCACAGCTGAGAATTGAATCCAGATCCCCAGGATACTCAGCCAGAGCCTTTTCCAAACCCTAGCTTTATATGTATATGTGTAAGCCACTGGAAACTCTAAGTGAACTCTCATTATGTCAATTAATTTTTGCTCAATTAAATCTTTCACAAACATATGTGGGATGTTAGCTCCCTTTCTCTATAGAAAAGAAGACAGACAGCTTTATGCACAGAGGGACGGGCTCATAACTAACCTTAGTAGCATAATCATTGATCTAAAATACAGCAGTCCAGTTTGCAAGGGCAGTCTGCACAGCTATAATTGTGCTCAGTTTTGACCCTCTATGCATGGAACTGCCTGATAATCTAATGCAGCCAGGGTAGTTCTATGAGGTCCTGATTATTGAGCAATATGAGCTTGTTTCTCCACAACATAAGGTAGAAGCTGATAAAATGCACTAGGAAAGCACTTGCAACCATATGTCACTTGCAACCAATGTAGATTTTATGTGTTGTCTGCAAAGGAATTTTGCAGTTGTCACCACACCTGGCAGAATCAGCTGGTTGCTCTGGGGCCAGAGCTGTCAGCCAAACATAGAGCTAGTGGCTGGACAGGGTCTGGAGACCCCCATGGTTGTAATCCTGGTCCGGACCATCCCTTGAATGGGGAAGCTGATACAGAGGTGTTCCAGGGTCTTGCAGAAGTGAATAAGGGTTTGTTTTAGAGGGTGGTGGGAGAGACTAAGAACTTGAATTTGCTGTCTGGCCTCTATTTGATGTCCCACTCCTTTAGCTGCTCTCCCTGAATGAAACTTGGATACCACTTTTTACAAATGATGAGATTTATGGAGATGCAGGTTGTGTTAAAGATGTCCTTAAATTATTTATGGGTTATACCTCATAAAAAAATGGATGACAACTATAATCTGTGGTTTGAGCATCTACACTCAGCCTTATGATTGAGCTGAAGACCTAAATCTTCACAGATTTTATGGGCTGGTGCAAATTCCTCTATCCAGTCTCCTCTGAACTGATTCACAGAGAGTAAATCAGCCCACAGGAAGCATGAAGCCTTATGTCATGGTGTCAAGACTGCTCCTGGTACCTAAAGAAGAAAGTCTATTTTCACTTTGGGAACTGCTAACTTTACTGCAGTGAAGGCTTGTTTTCACTGTAATTTACACTCAAGAAATGCAACTGAAGTTAACACCATCATACCAGGACTTGAATCATGAGCAAAACCACATCAGCATCTCATGATCTAGGTAGCTTTGCACATAAACTTTGCTACAGCTATGAAAAGCCTGCATGGCTCTCTACTCAGCTCATGTGTGCCCATATGGTAACAAGCACACAAAAAATCTCCAGAGCATAATTTTCCTAAGCAAAGGAATGGTCTTCATGCTGGGACATACAATTACAGTACTGGAGTTGTCTATAACTGTGGAGGCTAGACCCCTTCACATTTGGCAGTAACCATGTTCATCAGCCATGTGAAGGTAAAGCTGCAAATTGATGATTTTAGGTTTTCCCTTGTGTTAGGTACTAGAGAGGGGATAAAAAAATTTCAGACTTCACAGAAATTTCATATTGGCTCCTGGAATATTTGCTTGTCTTAAAATAGATATTAGAGACTAATATCTTGATTAATAACTATAAATGCAAGAAATGGAAAGAAGCTTTTTCCAATATTGCCATCTGGCTGATTCCATCCTTCTCCCTTCTTTTCTGACCTTTCTCATACTGTGCTAAATGAATCTTCCCATTTCTTGGTTTGGAAAAATCTTCCCACATGTGTTGCTTTTTTTAAACTCTAAAATAAAAATGAAGAGCTATAGCACTCACTAAAACTTCAGTGTAACTCCTCTTCTCAACTGATTTCAAAGGAAAATATTCCGCACAGATCTCCTTAAATGAACTGTCAACAAAGTATGCTCCGGGCAGCCAGAATTCAGAAAAGTCACCCAGCGTGCTGACTGGGGAGTAGAAAAACAAACCAGGGAGCTGTGCCCCCAAAACAAGAGGAGACGAACCTTGTCCCACTGGAGCAGCTCTGAATGCTGAAGGTTTCCCTTCATGCCTGGCTGAGGAATCCAACCCCTCACCTCACTAACTTCGCCCTCAGAAAGGTTATCTTGCAATCAGAAATGTTGCGTTGCGTGACTTGGATCCATTGTTTATAGAATCGTCTAACTGACTTCATATGTATCTGGTCTAGGGAAACCGATGTTATTAAAACACAACACTGAGACATTGAGCTCTGATAGCAGTTCAACATGAACAAATAAAGTAAGAGTTTTCCCCAAAGTAAAGCAAAGCAAGGATCCCGGCCTTCGTGTGAACTGCAGGGATGAAAGGAGGATGTGATACCATCATCTGAACGTTGACCTTTTCACTGTTGTTTTTTTTTCCAGCTCTGAGCCCCAGTCCTGGGTCTCTCCCACTCTCTTTTATCCCCTCAGTCCAACTCTAGCAAACCCCTGGAGCAGGTAAGCTATGAGCTGAAAAGGTTTTTCTCATGTTTTGACTCTATTTATTGCTTTTGCAGCCCAGTCAGAGAAGTGTCTGGATTTTAGTTGTGACCTTTAACCCCCAGTATCAACTCTGCTTGCAGAAAGTTCAACAGCTACAGTTGAAATACGCACATAAACTAAAAGTTAAAAACACACACTGTTTGGTGTATTTGTGAAAAGTTGATATCTCATCAGAAACATCTGACTATGGGGTTTTTTTCCATACACTTTGCTCATTATTAATATCAGAATTTCTGGAATAAAATCTCTGTTGTACCTGGTCAATATGGAATAAACCCACTGAAGTCTCTGATAGTCCTGCCTTTGTTTACAGGGGCCCCTAATATCAAGCACTGCAAATATCAGAGAAAACCCACAGTAAATCTTTAAACAGATGCATGCTTTTATTCTAGAGAAATACTGCCCATGGAGCTGGACTGGAAAATGAAGAAAGTTTGATGTTCCACAGAAAGGTGCCACAACTGTTGAGTGAGAGCTTTTGGATGACTGAAGAGTTTGGTCTGATAAGAATAATTAACTGACATATATCTAGGAGCTTTCATCCAGAGATCACAGAGCTCTTAGAAATGGAGGGCAAGGGAAACGCTTTGGGTATTTCAGACATCAGTGGAAAGCAGCCAATTTTGGGTGTAACATTTTTTTCTAACAGTGCACAGCAGGAGTAAGTGATAGCCTATGCTTTGCCTGCACTGCAGAAGAAATTTCTGCAGCAGCAATATGTATCAGCCCGCATGAAAGCTGGCATATGTATTGAGTAGTGCTAAGACTTTTGTCCCCGTGAAAAAAGCCCACCATATCTGTAATGAGCACAGGTTTTGCCTGTGAGCCAATATATTGTCACTAGATTGTCTGTAGAGGAGGTTAGCAAGAAGCTGGGGCTACCAAAGGGAATGGCAGCACAGTGCTTGCTTTGTTGCAATTGAGATTTGGTATTCAGGACTGCTCCCTACCCCCATATCAGTTTAAAACAAACCAAGCATAAACCCAGTCAAGACTGAAGACAAAATGAAAACTTTTCATGTCAAAGTCCCCTGGGCTGAAGAATGGAGGGAAGAAGGATGGCTATCCTTCTGCATTTCCAAGTCCATTCTGCAGTACAGGTTAGATGGAGGGCATGAGGAGGGCAAGGATAACCCCCACTGTTTAGTGTAATTTTGTGCCCAAGAGAGAAGAGTAGAATAGATGAAGTCACTAATTTTCTCTTAGGAACAGAACCTACTCTGAAAACTCAGCTTGCCTCTGTGCTCAAAAACAGATGGATTGTAATGGTAATCAATGAATTAAATCTTTATCATCTGGCAGCAAAGCCAAGATGAGAAGGAAAACCAAGCTCAAAGGGTTAGAAAAGGACTCCACATTCCCCATAGAGGAAACAGATGTAAATCTGGCAAGCTGTCGTTTGGAGATCCAAGAACTGTGGGTTGAAATGAGGTCTGGGTTATTCAGCCAAGTTTATTGTCAAGTGTGATGGTAATCCTCATTTCACTGTACAAAAGATTGCAGTCCTTAAATGTCTGGAGGTCTTTCTGCACCATCAAGGGGTTATCAGAGCCTCCAGAGTGACTACTTTGCAAACTTGTTTGTGTTGTAATATGACAACTTTTTAAAGTGCCTTGTTGTTGGCTGATGCATTTGCAAAAGACAGATGTCAAGATTTCATATTGGTGGAGCTGCAAATGGCTTGATGCTATTCCAACATTACTTGAGAAGTCCCAATATCCTATGGAGAAAAAAAAAAAAAAGCCCATGATTTTAGTAAATGAAAAGGCATGCTGAGAAATGTGTAGGGTGTGGAAAACCAGTATGTCAAATCAGTATTTCTCTTGAACTCACTGCATCAAGTCTTTCCTTTATTAAGCAAACCTTCTTAGCTTCTTAAAATGTACTGCCATAATTACTTGTGCTCACAGAAACATGTATCTTGGTCTCTAGCCTTCCCTCAAATATTTTGCCTCAATATTCTTGCACCTTTGTACTACACCAATAAAGTAGTTATAAGGATAATTCTTGCCTCTCTTGCAGGAGAGAATTAGGAATCCCAAAGGATGCTGAGTTAGTTTACCAGACTAGTGGGATTGAGATACAGAGATTTCTTTGGGTGTTTACAAAATGTCAGTCCTTCACCATACCATTAGTATTTATATCCAGTTCTGGAGTTTCCTTGTTTTTGTACTGCTGCCTATACATTGATGGGATGCTGGGCTGGTGGACCTTTGGGCTGGGCTTGCCTGGCCACTCTGTAATTTTTATTGCAAGTGCTTGGAAAATGCTGCATGAGAGGTGCTGGTTATCCACTGCTGGAAGATGCCCTAATCAATCCTGTGGTGTGGTGGCAGCTTAGAGATTGAAAACAGTTAATCCAGCTTTCATTCACTCCTTGCTTCCAACTAAGAAGCATCCCAGGAAGAATACGTATATGTATGTATATATGTATATACACACACACACATACACACACACAGAGGATGAGAGGAAATGGCCTCAAGCTGCATCAGGGGAGGTTTAGGCTGGATATTAGGAAAAACTTCTTTACTGAAAGAGTGGTCAGGCATTGGAACAGGCTGCCCAGAGAGGTGGTGGAGTCGCTGTCCCTGGAGGTTTCAAAAAACCTGTAGATGTGGCACTTGGGGACATGGTTTGGGATGCATGGTAGTGTTGGGCTGGCAGTTGCACTTGATGATCCTAAAGGTCTTTTCCAGCCTTAATGATTCTATGATTCTGTGATTATATAGCCAAGGACCCATGCCATATTCCAATCATTAACACCCTGTCTGTAAGGTAAAACTTAGGGAAAACAAAAGCATCACTTAAGTCCTATTTCAACCTTTTGAACAGAGCAGAGTAGAAGGGTTGGCCTTCTACTGCCTGAAGGTAGTATCACCCTTCTTTCCCTGACCTGTGATTCTGCAGTGGGTCCTTGTATATATGTGCAGGAAGTCAAAAGGAAACTGATAAAGGGCTCACAGCAAAGGTTAAAGCATTCTTGGAGGTAAAATAATAAAAGGCCCTCTAGTATAGCAACAGCTTTGGCTTCATATGCTGGTGTCAGGGAAACAATGGTTCTGTAAAAGCTCTTGAAAAGGTGGCACTGGGAATGCTCCAGGGATAAGGATTTCTTCTGCCAAGGTTTCCTGGGCCTCTGGGGAGGGACAACTGGGCAATGGCCATGGATATGTTCTGCCCTTCTGTCCTGAGGTGAGGAAGCTCTCTAACATCTCTGCATGTCTATGATCCACAGGAAAATCAAACACAGATTTAGTTAATAAAAATTATTCACTTGGATCTTCACTTTGGTTTTATATCAACTAACTGTGGGAGAGCCCCTACCTTTTCCTGCTGGAGATGCCAAAAGAGGATAGGATGACCATTGTTTCTCATCAAAGTTCTGCTCTTCAGACCAGAGGAGTCTTTGAAATTAGCCCTTTCCTGCAACTGAAATTGTTCTGACAAAACTGGAGCTTCCCAAGCAGTGTGTGTGTGCACATTTCTTCAGAAAATATGCCCTGAACTCTTCCCCAGGAAGGCAGCTGTTAGCTGCCCCCAAATGGTCCTTTTTTGTCTTCACAAGTGCATCCCACCTCCCCTGAGCTGAACCTGGCTGTCACTCAGAGCCCAACACATCTCAAACAATATTTGCCTTTGGCTCCATTGCCCCTGTCGTGGCCCTGGAGGCAAGTATGGCAGGAGGCGGCAGGAAGTCTGAGGAAGATACAGGAGGAATAAAGAGCTTTGATGTCCTTCCTTTGGCTCATGGGGCAAAAACAGTCCTCTTATGGCACCAGCTCCTGTGGCTTGCATGTCGGGTGGTGATGAGGACTCTCAGCAGCAGACAGATGTCTGTTCCCATCAGCATTAGACCCAGAGCTCTCCAACGACTACATGTATTAAATACCCTCTCCAGGCTATTCCATCTGGGCAAAACAGTGGGTGGTGAAGCAAAACCAACATTTACAATGTTTAAGTTGTATAACAGACCTTTTTAGTGTAAACCAGGGCTCTCCTCCTCACTTCCCCTTACCCTGCACTTCTCTTCAAAATTGCTTTTGTCAGTCAAACATTGTTTTTTTTTAATATTCATGCTTTTCTCTCTTTGACCTGGTTATTTTGGCACTCAAGGCACAATTTCTTGCCAAGGTAACTAAGTTTAATCCATGGATCAATGCACCATTCCCATGTGTCAAGCTTCAGGGGAAAAAAGAGGTGTGAGACAAATTTACTGAATATGCATTTTAAAACATATGTTTGAAAACGCTATTTCATTAAACAAAATTATCTCTAGGAAGAGTTTGTGAGAGGAAAGGCAGTTTCCTATCAACAGGTGAAGATGCTACCAAAGGATCTGAGGATCTGCTGCTACAGCCTCATGAAGATGTTGGCACACTGTTGGTGCAGCAGATAATCCTACATCAGCACTGTCATCCATCCCAGCATCTATGGAGCTTGACCTGATTTATATCCCAGAAGTTGAGGCTGTAGAGGAGGCTGTATGCTAAAACTGAGCAGTCATAATGCAACATCATTGCATGACAGTGCCATTTAGCAGGACAAACTAATCACCAGATCACCTGACATTTCAGTTGTGGTGCTGAGGCATCATGTTGTAAAGACCCAGCATGATACAAGCTGTGGTGGCATTATTTTGCCCAACTGGGGGCAGACCAATAAAGGGAGGCTGAGATGAACAACACACCTTGGACTAGCACCAGAGTCAGTCCTGAACAGATGCCTTGTCCCCAGCCTGCACCTCCTGTTTTGTTAGTCACTAGGGGAGTCAAAGGCAGGAAGTCACTCCAGTGGGGAACTGCAGAGGACCCCAGCATTTGAGGCTCCCACAGTTTTCAAAAAGAATTGTTTTTCTATAAACCAGATCAATATACTGGATAAAGCATGGATTTTTACTTAGGTCAGGAGTGAGTCAATGCAATCCATATTTGAGGAAATGTGAAGAGCAAGCTAGAGAGAAACTCAGGGGAGGGCAAGATGGAAAGTGGGCTTGGCTGAGATTCTTCACAGTTTGCTTCACTCATTCAAAGGGCAGTCATGGTTAATCTACCCTGTGCAAGGTGTGGGGTGCATCAGCTTGTGGGCTGCCTTGCTGCCACTTATTCCTGTTGGAAGGAACCCAGATTACACCTGGGAGGATAAACCAGCCATCAGACTGCTTTGTGCATCCTGCAAGGAAATGGTTCCCAACTTCTTAAGGCTCCTAAACCTCTTGAGGCTGCAGGCAGCTGGGGCTGTTTCTGACAGCTCCTACTGCTTGTCTGACCACACCTGAGGAAGTAAAAGCCCTTCTCACTACATGCCCTTCAGTTCAATTTAATGCCAAATAAGCTTATGCATAAAAAAGACAACTGTCTTCTGGCAAAGTGAGGGTTTAATTCCTTGGTTATAAACTTGGAAACAAAGTTACAGAAAAAGAAAAAAACATGTGAAAGCAATGAAATGCTGACTAGTAACCTATCTCCTACCCATCTCTTTTCCTAGCTCTCAAGTAGGGTATGCCTGCTGTAGAAGAACAGGAGTAATTTCGAAAACAATTATTTGTTACCTTTATGAATTTAAACTCCCATAAAATTTACTTACTCACACAAGCTAGAAGACCATGACAATATTCCATCATAAATACTATCTCCCTTTCAGTGATGACTTTTAAAGCTAATTTTGGAGGGAATTAGCTTCTGCAGGAAAAGCCTGCCCTGGGCCTATATGCTCAGGGCTACCTCTTCCCTCACCCTTTAGCCAAGATGAAACTGTCTGATTTCTCAGTTGCTTCCTGTCTCCAAATGCTCTTCCCAATTCTTCTATTGAAAAAGAACATAACTACCACAGAGCAGGACTGTGGTGATGATTTTGAGTCAGGCACTGGGATTAAACCTTTGCAGTAGTGAGGGTAGCAAAGCACAGCCACAGACTGCCTGGGGAGGCCGCAGAACTTCTACTGGTGCAGTTTTTATGGAAAAAGTTGGATAACTGTCTGTCAGGAATGCCACAGAAATACCCTTCCTTCCTCTGACACAGGCAGTTGGACTGGGTAGTCCTTCAAAGCCTCATCCAGGCTACTTTTTTACGGCTTACACTTCTGGGCAGTCTTTTTTTCTCTTCCAGTCTCATGTGATGGCAGTGAATCAGGAGCATTTTGCCTTAAGACTGACAGAATGCATGTGAAAAAAAGCCCAGTATTTATCTAGCAGGAGTATGTTACATTTTCCTGACTGGCACAATGCCAGTAAGCCATGTATTGTAAGATGCAGACATTATGCATCCACCTTATCAAGCCCACAATCTCCAGATCACCATTAGCTCTTCATAAAGACCCACACATGACGTATTACTCATGCAGATGACAAAGTTGGCATTCAGAGTGTTTTTCAAAGCCACCACCAACTACCTTTTCCTTAGTTTCAGGTCTAATCCCATCACATAAACAAGGTCTTCTCACTTGGTCCTACCAAAGGACTCCAACCCAGCACATTCTAAATATGTTCTCAGGAGACTGAGTGTTGCTGCCAAGGAATCTGTTGTATTTTGAACACCAGGATCAATAACTATAGCAAATATACATTTACTATGTAGCCCAATATAGATTTTCTGCCTTCTTATCCATTCATCTGCAAAGCCATGAATAAAACAGCCAAAAAGTCCTAACCTGAAGAAGTTTGTAAAAATTATCCTGGTTTTCTGGGTTTAAAGGCATGGACAATGAAAAGAGTCCAGCTTGGTTTAGAAACTAAAAGTTCTTCACATGTACTTGCATATCTGAGCATGTGTATAGGTGTGCATATAAAATAAGGACTGCTGGGAGGAGGTACATACATGTAAATATAAGAAAGGAAGGGAAGAGTGAGACAGAGAGTGAGTGTATTTCATGTGCATGCGTTTGAACATATGCACATTCGTGCATATTCACTCCAGAGAGAGCAAGTTAAAAAGAAAACACAGAAGTCAAGTTTAGAAAGGAAAAAAAATTCATACCTTTGGAAAAACAAATGTATTTATATGAGTGAAACATTAAATACCATATAGTCAGGCAGTCCATTGAGAAGGGAGTGATCATCAAGCATTTTAGAAAAGAAACTCAACAGAAAAGTGGTGTGTAAATGGAAAATAAATAAATTTAACATAACGCATTCCTGATTCCAGACTCATGTTAATAAAGCAGCTATTAGGTGGAGACACTGTGGTGATCCCTGAGTTGACAGGGTTTTTGGTTTTTTTTCATTTCTTGCACGACATTAATCAGTGTTACTTGAAATGATTATGTGGGTTTTAAAATAGCAAGAAGCAGTAAATTTTAATAGCACGTCTGAATGCTATTGCATTTAATTTCTACATGGAACAATATTAAACGTCTAATAAATAACCTGTATCAAACAGTCTCCCTCTCTCTTTTTTACACACACAAACACTCGCCAGCTCCAACAAGTATCTTTCTTTGATGCTTTTGCCAAAGGCTGGGGAAGAGATATCAGAAGGAAGGATTGAGGTGGGGTATGGATCGGATGAGGACAGCATTCTAGAGGGAAGAAGTATGTTTCCTCATTTTTCCCTTCCCTGTCTTTATTTTGTTTCTATAGGAAAATATAGTTTAGGGAATGTTGAATGAAAATCACGCCTCTGCCATGGGCCAGCACAAATCTCATTTTACGCTAATCCCTGCTTACATTTTAGCAACTAAAAGCTAAGATAAGTGGTGCTTGGGTTATTGTCAACCTGGGGTGCAAGATCCAGGCAGCACACACTGGGACATAAATAAATAAGCAATTTCACTGCAGGCAGACCTGCAAGCCAAGAGGTTTCCATTCCCTCTCGGGCCCAGGCATACCTAGATGACGTTCCTTTAATAAATGGCACAGAGACTATGTGCATGAAGGCACAAAAGGCATCATCATGATACAGTCCCCTGTGACATCTTTCATATCTCTGCCCTAGTTCCCACCTCTGACTAACTTCTCAAGGATAATCCTCCCTTGAAGCTTGTTCCTTGTGATATTTTCTTTTTCAAATGCTGGAAACCGATTTTGCTCGCCGTGTGCCCCAACCAGCCCCTGGATAAGAGGGGACTGTCCCTTCCTGACAGAGGCTGTAGAAGGTGCAGCATAGCAGTGCCTACCCCAGCCCCAGGCATTCCTCTTCCTCTTTCACGTCTTCCCCTTGTTTTGGCTTCCACCATCGTAGTCAGTGCTGTCTCTGGTGCTTTCTGGTGGGAAGCTCTTTGGAGTAGGGAGCAGAGCAGTTCAGCTCTGTGCTAAGCACTGTGCTGTGACATGCGCTTTTTTGCAGCGCTGCAAATTATTATTCTTTATGAACAGTGCCAGTCTTCCCACAAGAGATCTGGATGTGGGTTAAAACCATCTACTTTTTTAAACACAGCAAAAGGAGCTTGTAGAGAGACTGACCCCTCCAAATATTGTAATCAATCAACACAGGCTGGAAAACTGTAGGAAGCAAGAGGGTAAAAAGGAATAAGAGGAGAAATTTGAAGGGCAGAAGCAAGGATGCTGCCTGCTTGGCCTGCTTGAATGGGTGGCTATTTGAAAGCTGAAGGCTGTAAGTGGGAAATCCTAGATAAACATGAGGGTGTATTTATACTTTCCTCCAAGCTGGCTGATACAGGTGCTCACCAGACATGGGTTACCTGGGTGGCCTGAGCATGGGGCCACACTGCTGCAGGGGGGACAGAATGCTGTGGGGAGCTTTGCCAGGGCCGTATGCCTCATGCACCATCTGCAAGGTGCATATTTGAAATGTGCTGCCAGTTGATTGGGTGCAAACTGCAAGAGCTCATTTGAACCTCGATAGCTCACTTGAAGAAAGAATTAACTTTTTTTTTCTAATAGTGATACTATTCCCCCATACCCACAGCCTGTTTCCTCACCTGCCTTTCTCCATCTGTAAGGCTGTTGTTATTAATGCTGTAAATCATGGTTAGTAATAAACAGCAGAGAAGCTCTGAGAAGTGGGAGGCCAATTTCTCTGCTGAGGTGGAAGCCCCAAAGTTTTGGGTCCTTCTCCTGCCCTGGTGGCAGTTGCCTCCAGCTCTGGCTGCGCAGGGCCTTTGTGGCAGCATCTCCCAGCTACTGTGCTTCCCTGCCAGGTCTGGATGTCACTTGGGAATGAAGCTGTCACTGCAGGAAAAGCCTTCAACTGTTCTTGTTGGCACCCTGGGGGTCTTCCATGCTTACAGGCCTACCATCACGCTACGGCAGGCTGGGCTTTTTTTTAGCTCTGTGTGTGTTCAGCACAGAGAAAAATGTTTCCACTTACTTTCCCCCTCCTCTCTTTGGAATATGAGACACACACTTGTCATGCTTAAGGGAGTGGATTTATGGTTGACTCTGTCTCTTATCTCCCCACGGAGCTCACTGGAGCTGCTCTCCAGATGGGACAGTATTACAGGCTTCATCATATAAAGCACAGTTCAGCCTACAGCCCAGATGTTCTTTGTTCCCAGAAATATTCCTTCTCAACAGTAAGTAAAAGGGAGCTGGTATGCAGTCTCTGCTCCTTCTGTTTGCATTGCTTGTTTATGGGTTAAACACCCCAGCCCCAAAAAGCACAGCCACCTCTAAAGAAGCCACTGATCAATCCTGATGCCAGGACTCTGGTCCCTGGGCAGTGCAATGCTAGGGATGTGGGGGAGGTGGCAGAAAATATCCAGGAAGTCCTGCACATGCTCAGCTACCTTTGCAGACTATGCCTGATGTGAAAAGTGCCTTCCCCTCTCAAGCAGCAGATATGGGTTTCTCTTGATCCAAGGCCAAACTGAGGGTGCAAAACAAAGCTCACCTCACCCAGTTTTCAGAGGGGAAAATGTAGGATTTTGCCAATGGGAGGTTTTGGGGAGGAAAACCACAACTCTCAAACAAGTCCACTGATGGCAGCAGCATGAAAACAATTCTGCTGGCAGGACAGCAATAACCACCCATGAATTTGCTGCAGCATCTCCCAGATGTGCTTTGCACAGGGTTGGTGGACATACTGATAAAAATGTCAGTGCTGTCTCTGAGTGAAGCCTCCTGGTTTGTGGAAGCCAGTTTCCCTGCTGGCCACCCTCTGGCTGGATCTGGGGAGTTCTCTGCAGGGGATGTGTATTGGTGGTGCTGCTGCCTGGGTGAGTGGGCAGACTGCCAGGAGCCTGCAGGATGGCCTGGCTTGGCCACTTGCACTGTCCCTGCTCAGGCATGGCCCTGCAGCTGCCCCTGCATGGCTGTCTTTGGCACAGTGGGGCCAGGCTGCCCTGAGCCCAGCCTGCTGCCAGCATCCTCAGAAAGCTTGCCTTGCCTTGTCATGTTGCACCCAGAGCAGGCAGGCATGTCCTGCGGCAGCTGTATCGGCCCCCTGATAAAGGCTTCATATTTATGCAGCTTTCCTGGTGCCCTGAACTTTGCCTGTGTCTCTGGCAAAAGGGCAGCTACCCTAGGTCAGAGCACTGCCTCAAGCCAGTGCAGGGAATCGGCTTTCAATTTCAGCAGGGACTTTCCTTCTCTTTTTTCTCTTATCCCTCCAGCCATCACAGAATAATTCCCATCCCTATTAGCTTATCCCCCTCCCCCTTCTTTTCCCTTCCCCTTTGAAATCCTCCCGCCTGTCCCCAGGATGGAGCAGGGGGAGGCGGGGGGTGGCGGGAGAATTCCTCCAGATATTACACAAAAGCCTCATGTATCCCCAGTGTCAACCCCAGAGGGCGGCGGAGTAATTTAATTAAGGCGAAGGGGCTTTTGTTTTACTTGCTTTCTTTTTTTATTTTCTCAAGTTTAATACAAGAAAGGAAAGAAAGAGGGAGAGAAATGTTAGCCCTCAGAGGAGGCGCAGCAATGCAAGATTTCCCATCTCTGCTCAGTCTCTTGCTGAGGAAAGACCACAGGCCTGTCACCCAGAGTGCACAGGGCTCCCAAGCCTTGGATGGCTCCCCTCCCATGGCGGTGATTTAAGGGACTGGCATATTCCAAGAATTAGCATGTATTCTTCTGCAGACAAACACATTCATGCTGTTCCCTATGTCCACCCCACTCTTTGTCCTCCTTGGTATCCGTCCCCTCACGCCTGTGTCTCACCCTCCTGCTGCTCCTTCCCACCTCTTTCTCCTCCCATTTCCATCACCTGTCCCATCTCTCCCTCCTTTCTTCCTCTTCCTTTTCCTGTGCTCTCACTGTACTTGCTTCCTTTCCTCTCTCCCCTCAACCTCCACCTTCCTTCTCCCCCAACTCTTGATGAGGGGGGAGCTTAATTTTTTTGCCAATAAATGATGTCTTCATTCCTTAACCTGATATTTATTAATTGCAGATTTATCCCATGTCTGACGGAGGGCGTCCATGGCAAGGTAGGCTCAAATGTGTGACAAAGTGGTTCCTCCTTTCAAGCATCACAACAGGCAAAGCATCAGCCTACCTATGTGCCAGCAGTGGCAGATGTCTCCTCAGTTTCTTGTCTGGTGAAAAAGAAATGGTGGCACTAAGGTGGCTGAAGGCTGTGCCAGATTTAGCTTCTTCTCATCACATTGTTGCACCAGGACATGGGGATATCATGTCAACCCCATGTAGTGGCGAAGCCAGCTGGCAAGGTCCATCCAGCACTCCGTGATCCTGAGGCCACTTCTAGCACTGGGACCCCAGCTTTGGCTCAAGTCCACAGGGCACTGGAGGGTGGGAAGGGAGGTTCACAGGGGAATGAAGCCCTGAGGAATCCAAAATTACTCCAGATGCTATTTTAATGTTCACCTCCTGGGCCAATGCACACCTGGAGCCAAACCCTGGTCCCAGCATCCCACCAGGAAACCTTCCTGCAGCCAAAGTGCATGCCCTGTTTCTCTCATTGGCATGCCTTGAGGGGAACGCTGAAGGTCTCACAGGGCACAATCCTGCCAGAGGAGAAAGTCTCTCCTTTCTGGAGCTGGGACAGCCACAGGGTCTTCCACAAGGCTATCGCTTCTGACACTGAATCCTGTTCAGGTTATGAGCTGAACAGGCTGGTTTATTCATGGGAATACTCTGTCCTGCTGCCCAGGCCTAATGCTTTTACGCATGTGCCTCAGCCCAGGCAGAGGGATCAGCCCAAATGTCTGGGTCTATGGGGGATGTCCTGTGCCATCAGGACCAGCTGCCTCCCCACTACCACCTCTGGAGGGGACACTTACTTCCACTGAGGCAGCAAAGACATTTTTGGCACTATCCATGCATGAGCAGAGGCACTGATTGCTCAGCCTCAGAGCCGTGGCGGTTCCCTCCGTGGGACTGATGACAAAAGCCCTCGGGTTGGGTTTGGCTGGCCACACCCCGCCCCACCCCCACCCCCACCCCCGCTCCCCCCACTCCCACTGCTTGGCAGCCCTCATGGCTCCTTACTTCCCTGCTGCAGGGCTGTGGCTACGAGGCCACTTCCAGCCCCAGACCCGCTTTCCCTCTTCTGCCATCCCAACACACAGAGCTAAACCTTCCCCATCCTCAAAGCTTAGGGTGGTGGTGGTGGTGTTTATTTATCTTTTGGTTCATAATCTCTCTGAACTGTTCACCCTCCCGCTCCCCTTCCCAAGGAGCTGGGCGCGCACCCTGGGAGGGGCTCGCCTCAGGCCCCTGCCTGCAGAGGTTAACACAACACTGTGGGGCTGCACTTAATCCCCCCTCGTGTCACAGTTCCCCTGAGTCAGGCGTCTCTCCCCACCTCAGCAAGCTCCTCGTCTGCAGCAGCCTTTCCTTACTGAAGGGGATGTATACACGAATTAGTTGTTATACAATAGCTCTGGATGGCCAGGCAATGGGACCAAAGGCACTTGATCAAATTAATTGAGTCTGGAATTGATTTAACTCCAGGCAAAAAAAGCTAATTCAAGCTTTAATATCTCTCTGGTATCTCCCCAGACAAAACAGGACAGGTTTTTTTAGTGCCCATATTGAATGAAGCCATATACATCAATGCACGCTAGTAAAAGCCCTCATTCCTAAACAGATATACAAAGAAACACACAAGCCTCCAGCATTTCACGGATTTTAACAACATACATGGAACACAGAAAAATTATATTAGAATTCACTTCACTTTTTGGCTACTGATTACTCTCTTGCTACAAAGGGAAGCTCTCCATCCAGGGAACGGCAGCTCTGCCCCTGGCCTTGATACGTCTTTCAGTGCGGAGGATGATAGTACACATTATGCTTCCTATAGATAGAAAACTATTTCTCACTGTTTAGAGAGAACCCCTGCTGAGCAGCTTTTACTGCATCAGTCAGTGAACATGACATCATCCAAGAAGGGGCAAAATGCTAATTATCACAATTTTGCATATCACAAATGTTTAAAGAGCTTCTGGTGGGAAGTGTGAGAGCTGGAGGCTATTGATGGATTCATGGTTATGGAAGGCTTTGGCAGGGCAGTAAATTGACAGCATTAAAAAAGAAAGCTTTTGAAACAAAAGAAAATAATTGAAAACAAGAATTATATTACTCAAGTATGTGACCCAAGTAAGAGAATGATGGGATGGAGGTTTGCCTTCAGTAACCCATGATTCCCTTAGGCAAGCCTGCCTGGGGAAGCAGTTCATTAGGAGAGTAAAAATAACCCACCTTCTGCTGCTGGCACCCTTCACCGTACCTCTCTCATCCCAAACCCACTTTGCCTTTTTAAAGGGGAGAAGTAACTTTGGGCTTTTGCTGCTCCCAAGCCCCAGCCAAACCCCAGAGAGGAGCAGCAGGATGTAGCTTTCACATAGCCCTTTTTCATCTCAGTGGCTTGGTACTTCTGACACAATGCAGAAGAGACAGCATGTCCTTTCTGGGTTCCCTCTCTATCTTGGCACTTCAGCCAGTAGGCACATGCTTGAAGGCATACATACAGCTTTCTATGAAGTGAAGCCATAGGAAATATGTCAAGCCAAATAAAGTTACACCATTTGATTTGCTGCCTCTATTAAAATAATTCCATGATCGGGACCTCTGACACTGGAGTCAGTCAGTCTCTGACCATTCCCATTAATCAGAAGGGTATGTTTGGTAGGCTGTGGGGCTGATGGGAGGCCAGGAGGGAGGCAGTTCAGCTTGCTGGAGAGCGGGATGGAAACTCAGCTACCCAGTCTGACCACTGTTGGTGCCACTGCTACATCACAACCCTCAGAGTTGGCTGGAGGATTAAGAGGTTGAGGAGAAGGATTTGGGGAGAGTGCTATCTGTGGCAAAGCAGAGGGCTGGCAGTCAAAGCTAGCACATGCACTGCAAAAAGTCATCCTAGCAATTCTCCCTCCTCTACATACCAGCTTTCCAGAGCACTTCACAAGGGGCTGGGACCAAGCCAAAAGAGCCAAATCAGAAAGAAAACAGGGCATCTGGCACCCGCTACCTCTGCTAAGGACTCCCTTGTCCTTTATTTGAAGAAGCACCATCACACCTGCAGGAGCCAAACATGACACTACACTGCATTTAAGAGTCTTAAGTATCTAATTTTAGAAGGGATCATTTTTTTCTGCATGCAAAGTCATGTGCAGAAGTTTAGCCAGACTCTCTCAGGGTGGTCACCCCACAAACTGAGGTCTTGCAGGATGCCTTGCTACTTCCAGACAAGAGGCATGGGCCAGATCCAGGCATTCCCACTGCTGCAGTGCCTCCAGAAGGTCCCAGTCTCTCCCGCAAATACCCCACCAGCTGCCCCGCTCTGGTTCCTTCACCCTGCATATCTGCTCTGGAGCACAAGTTCTTCTTCTGCAGACAGTGAGTTTTGGAGGGTTCCCCCTACTCTGGACCTCAAAGAGCTTCCAAGATTTCTGAGGCTGAGCAAAGTCCCTTTATAGGGCATTTTCCAAACAACTGGCATCTGTAAGCACACATATAAAACCCTGCATATAGTTCCTGAAATTAGGCACCTTGAGCAAACATCTTCTCAAGCCAGTGGAAAACAATAAAAAAAACACAACCCAGCCTAAAAAACAGAGAAGGGGAAATGGCAATTGATTAAAAAAAATCCCTTCAAATGAGTGAAATGGAAAGGAAACAGTAACTTTGCCAAAGTGCCTTGACTATGGTGGTATTTTCATTCTGGGTTGCACACAAGCCTACTATTGATATATCAGGTCAGAAGTCATATATTTCTTTCACTTCATAAAGCTGAACTCTCTGGATGAATTTGATATTAGAATTGAGGGGTTTTTTTCATTTTGGTTTCGGGTATTTTTTTTTGGTGTGGGTTTTTTTTTTTGTTAATGGCAAATTTGCTTCGACAGCTTTAGGAGAATGAAAGGACTGACAAATATGAGTCAAATTTTGCATACACACTCCAGCTTAGGACAATAAAATACTGACTTTTCTTAAAAGAAATTCTGAGTTTTCTCTTTGAATTTTTTTTTAATTTCTTTTAATGGTAAATTTTTGATTTTTTTTAAAAAAAGGGAGATAAAAAGAGAAGACTGCATTTTAGTTCGTCTGAGGCAGACATAAATCACCCAATTGCAGGCACTCACATCTGGAGGTGACTTTGCTGAGGGTCCATCCTGGATGATCAGAGGAAAGAGGGAAACTCCTCTGAGGGGGAGCTGGTACCTGAGCAGGACGTACAGTGAAGGTGCAGGGCGCAGACGCTTCACCAGCCACCTTCTATTAAAGGCCACAGGTACACAGATATTTTTAGATTTTTGTTTAATGTTGCTAAGACAGAAAACACGGAGAAGCAGGATCTTCTGAAAAAACAGCACAAAGGTAGATCATGGCAACAGCTAGTATGTGATTCTCAGGGCTGACATCCATATGTAAGATGGGACTGGAATCAGGAAGGTGTTTAGGGCAACAAAGTGGATTGTATCTTGATTTGATTTCTGAGACTCTGACTTGGAAGACTTCACCATTTACAACCTTGGGCATGAGCTAGCTACATATTTAGTGAGGTGAATTTATATGGCAAGAAAATGAACTAGGGCAGCTCAGGAAAATGAACAGGGTGTGTTGGTGGGGCAGTCGACTACAGATAAGTTTTAACTTGGTTGAATCCAAAGTGACACAACCCTGCAGGAGACCAAATATGGTGGCAGGCACACTAAGATGTTGGAAAGGTGGTGGACAGCAAGCATTCAAAGAGGGTCTCCCATGAACTGCTCAAGTCACAGATGTTGGATGTGGCTGGGCTGCCGTCAGTTGTTTCCAGCCTGGCTGTATTCCTGGACCTGCAGGACCCCTCCCCAGCAAAGACTGGTTTAACCTGAGCTTCTAGGGAAAGTTCTGTCCCTGATTGCTGGCTATTTTCCGAAGAGAGGAGTCCCATAGGCCAGGTCCCAGCATATTCATCCTCCAAGCAATCACCACGCCCAGAGCAAAGCCCACTGCTGTGGCCCATGGAGGCAACTGCCAACAAAGGCGAAGCTCCATGGTCCCCGCAGAGGTTTCACTCCAGCTGTGGGACCAGCATTATCATGGCCATGCTTTCCCATGTTGTGATTACCCTCTCGGGTTTCATGTGTTTCCTTGGGCTCCCTTTGGTAAACCTTTGTCAAACCTTTGGCTTCAGCACATTATTAGGAAAACAAGAGCTTGGTATTAAGTGATGATTACACAATTTATTCTGACAGCGAAAAACGTGAAAAGGGGAAATCGACATTTGTGATTTTAGTTATGCGCTGACAACTATAATTAATCTTAATTCCAGCAAGAAGCAGATAAGTGAATGTGATGGGAAAGCTTGCATTTTCATTGCTGATGCCTAGGGACAGCTACTTAATCATGGCAATAAAGTGGCACAAGTTACTTTAAACTAGTTTAAATAAAAATATAAAAGACATGAAAATGCAATGAAATTAATATACATAAAAGGCACAAAATTAACTATACAGAGAAATACCACTGTACAAGGGTAAAATAACAAGAGATAAGTTTATAAAGTTATAAAGTTATAAAACCCAGCAAGGGGCAATTGTAAACAGAAACAGGAAAGGGTTAAGCTTATATCTAATATACAGAAAAAGGCAGAGTAACTATTTTTCACTTAATTGGTTAAAAACTTTTTATGAAAGTGAATTAAGATTGATCTTTTTAATTTGACCTTTAAGAATGAAAAATTGTTTTTTTATACATTATTTTTAAACTAAAAACTACTGGTGATATTCATCAACAAAATACATTCACTGTGTTAAATGAAGAAGCCTAAGTCAGTTTTAAACCACATGAAGTGAAAACTAACATTTTTTTTGTAAGTTCTGGTGGGGAAAAAGAAAATCTTTCAGCCATTTCACTTCTGTTCATTATATATCAAATAAAGAGATGGTACCCACTGCCTTTGGGCAGGAGGACAGACTAGATGACTTCTTAAGGTCTTCTTTCCCTCTACTTCTCCTAGCTGTACTCGAATGGAATAGGATATGTAGTGTTCCATTTCCTCTTCTCACAGAGCTTTTTTTAGGCTTATTTAAAGAATTTGCTGAGTGCAGGGCGAGCGCTTGCTTCACAAATACAGCATTGACTGGGGTCTCTAGCCTTGCCATAATCGAGATAAGAAGAGAAGAAACCCAACTGCTGAGGAACATTTGAGTGGTGTTGGTATCACCCTGCAGTTACATCCAAGGCCATGGGTTCTTCCACAGATGCAGGTCTACCTGTAGTTTTGGGTACCCTCTAGGGTCTCTTGAGGGAATGAGGTATCTTCTCCCACCAACCGAATATACCTTAATTTTGTGGAATTTACTTCGTTGCAAGGTAGAGTCAGACTGTATTGTTACCAGTAGATCCTGTTTGGGTGTATCCCTGTTCTCAGCCTGTGGCTCCTGGCAGCTGGTGGAGAGGAACCCATGGGGCCAGTGCTTTTGGATGTGTCTCTCACAGAACATCCACCACTGTATGGAGCGCTGCTGGCTCAGAGGGGAGCCCAAGGTTGGTCCCATGCTTTCTCCAGATTTTAAATTTGCAAAATCTCTCTCTGTCCTGTTTTAAAACAAGTAAAACCACTCACATTTGTGCACAGACTCTACAACCTACTGGGATTCTAAATATCTAATACTAACTCTGTCTGACAACTAAGGCACAGATGAAAGTGGAGGTGGTTTGAAGTCAGCTTGAAATTGTAGACCAGGGTCTGAAACCCTGCCATTCCATTCACACTTTGTTAATAAATTACACATCTTGACTTTTTTTCTCACACAACTCTCTCCTCTCTGATAAACTGCATTCAGAGGGAAAACAAGCTTGCCTTCCATGAATATGGCCTGACCCTGATAGTCATCTCACCTGTCTGGCACCTGCCCTGTGCCAGTTACTGGCATGACCTGATTTGTCTCCTAGAAAATATGACCATCCATGGTGCTGTGAAGAGAATGAGGTTGAGCTACGACACTTCTGAGGTGGAGCCAAACAAGTTGTTCAATGCAAAATCATCCTGTTGGTGATTTTCAACTGCTTTTTGCTTGGGTAGAGGCAAATTTACTGGGGAGGGGAAGGGAGATGGGGAAGGCAACTAGGGAAGTTTCAGCTCACACCTGCCTGGACCCACCTCCGATTCCCCCTTCCAGAGTGCTATCAAGCATTCCCATCACAGCAGCACCATGGTTTCTTTATGGGCCAAAAAGCATGTGCTAGACACAGCAGGTCAGCCTGCTGATCAGCTACAGGCACATGGGTCCTGCTGCCACACGATGCTGCGTGCAGCTGGCAGCTGGCCAGATCACAAGCTTCTTTGGTCCACCGTGTGCAGTGGGGCACAGACTTCTTCACTTCTTCAGCAAATATGGCTCTGTCTAATGATACTCTGATGATATTACAATTCTTTTTGTGGCTTTTTTTGTTAGAGAAAACTGGTATTTTTTTTAGCCAAAATGTAACTTGGTTCTTTGAGTCAACTCTCTTAAAGAAATGTTCAGACATGTATTCATATGGAGTATCTTGATGAAAGTTTCTCTCATACTCAGCATTTTTTTTTACTTTCCACTGCCAAACATGATTCCTCATCTCAAATCATCCTCAGCTGATAAATTCTATATCCAAACTGAGGTTTACAAAAACCTCCATTTACAGTCAGCCTGTGGAAATCCCAACCACAGAAAGCTGCAAGTCAAATGTGGTAAATGTTTTTTTAAAAAATTATAAATAAATGTATAACTAGGATTTTGTTATATTTAGGATAAGCAAATCTGATACCCCATGGCATTAAGCCAGCCATGTGAGGGTCAGGAAGAAATTTCCACCACAGATAATTTCTGTACGTTACTGTACAATCAGACAGGTGCTTTGTGTGATGTTTAAGCTTGCTCTGGATAGAAAGGTAGTGGTCAACACAGACCACTGTGTAATGAACACCAGTGGTCTAATCTGGCATTTCATTCATTCCTTCTTTCCTGCAACTGTCTGCTAAGGCCCATGAAAGAGCCGCTGGGATTTTTTTTCTTGGGAGTTTCTCTCTGTGAGGCAAAAGACATAAAAAGGTTGTGAATAAGAAACAGAATCCCCCCTCTTGCATCCATCCACTGTCATGTGTGTCACCATTAATGAAAATGAAGGCCATGTGTTAGTCCATTCACAGAGATCAGAATGGTCATCTCAGGGCCACAAAATAGACTTTACAGCTGTTCTTCTTAAAGACAGCTAATGTTAAAAAGGTCAACTATTCCATCCGGAAAGCCATCCTGGTGGATAAATCAGAATACAAGAAGACATATAAGTGTTTTGAATTAAAAATGTAGTCTCTATGACATGGCTGGAAGGCTCCCAGTGCTGCCAAGCACCTCCTTGTGCACATCAACAGGGATATTTTTGCAGGGTTGGAGATGACAGCCTAGAGATCCCATCTAAGCCGTGGCACAAAAAGCCTTTTGTGTCATTCAATTCCACCTCCAGTACAAGAAAAATCTTCACCAGAAAGAATTTAAAAATTGCAACAGAGGTGATTGCGTAGCAACATTGACATTCAAACAGTGAGCTGCTTTAATAACAGGTACCAGAATAACAGCTTGGTTGAGAAATCTAGTGTTTTGAGACAGATTTAGTTGGAGATACAGTGTGATGTGTTAGATCATAGTTAACCAGGTTCATTAGTTCCTTTAGGGTTACTAAGTCTGCACTTTCTAGCCAATTACATGCCCACAAGAAGACACATTTACTTACAGTAACTTGACCATTATGGTGTCTCAGCATCCCGTTGAAGGAGCCTGTACAATGAGGGAAGAAAAGTCCTTGCTGTATCTCAGCAAGTAGCTACAGGGTGGATCATGTTGCCCAACCGCTTAGGACTGATGGGCTGTCAGACAATTTGCCTTTTTCACAGAGGGAACCACTGAGAAGAAAGAGAAACCATGGCACCAATTTTGCAAATAGGTGTGAATTCATTAACATGAATTGATTTTAGCAGTCTTACGCTGTGGCTGAACTTGGCTTATGCCTTAAAGGGAAGGCTTGCAGTAGGTATGAAGGAAAGTTATTGACAAGAACATTTTCCATGCTAATCAAAGCCTGTTTTGTTTTTTGATCTGCCAAGACTGTCAGTCTCCATTTCTTCTGCAACAACATTGCATAAGGATGGCATTAGAAGGCAGCATTCAAGTCTGCTGGAACAGTCTGTGATTCCATCAGTGCATCCAGGAGAAAAATTAAAAACTCCAAAGCTTAAGTGAGAGCTTGACAGGTAACTGAAAACAGAACCATTTCTTACTGCAGCACAAGATTAAATAACTCTTTGTATTGCCAAGAACAAAATAGAAAAATCCACCCAACCACATGACTTTGGAGCAATTTCTAGGCTGTACAAAGAGTGTGGTGGTGCATTAACTCTAAGGCCATTCTTAGTCTTGTAAGTCACAAACAGGTCTGAAAATGAAAACATCACAATTTTGTTTTGGGCTTTGTCTTGTACTAACCATGAGGCCAGATAAGGTATTGATAAGATAAAGGAAATGATGCTGATCTGCCTGGTAAGGGACAGAGCAGTTAAAATACTGAAATTCATAACCATGTGACTAAGGAGCTGTGTGCAGAGCCTTCAAGTCAAGATAACCATCACTAGCTCACCATCACCATCCTCCAAAAAAAGGAAGTAGCCACTTTAACGCTGTAACAACTGGCTGGGGTTCCCTGGTAACTACTCCTCTTCAGGATATGCAAAACTTGCAATATTTGGAATGCTACCTTGCAAAGGTTTCAGTGTTCTTTGACTATTGGAGACTTTATCTAGTAGGATACATTTCTTGATCCCAGAAAACATTTCTTTCTCAGCTGAAGTTTTATTTCAGAAGAAGCTTCTTTAGGGAAAGGCTGGATGTCAGCCCTGGGCATGGTGCATCCTTACTGATGAACAGACATTTGGATCTGCAATTTCAGCAGGCCTTGGAGAAAACACTCCTAGTTAATAAGTTAAATGTTTCCATCAGCATACATAGCACAGGCACATGCAGTTAAAAGACAGTCTGAGCTGGTTCAGAGGCTGCGTATATTTCCAAATAAATTCAATTTACTAAGACTGACTTCTAAATGGAGTCTAGTGTCAGTAAGCCCTCTAATGGAAAACTTGCAGTCTTTATATTTTCCGCACTGAGTAAGTACCAAACCAGATGGCACTGGCTCTGGGATGCAACAACAAAGTCTCCTTTCCCTGCAGGGACAAATGTGCTGACACTACATAATGCTTACAGGTGCTATTCAATATTACAAACACTAATAATAGACTTTCATCTACAGGAGTCTCTCGCCCAAAGGCCTCCAGGCTCCTGAACACAAATGAACTCCAAACATAATTTACATTAAACAGGCTATATGTCCGACTGAATCACATAGCAGGAACAAAGTCTGGGAGAAAATTTGGTATGCTGTGGTCATCTATCCGCAATGCTTAGCGGCAACATCAAGAGTGAGGAAGTTACAGCAGCCTTGTCTCCTGTTCCCTCTGCTTGTGGTAGGAAGGGATTCTCCCAGCTGGGAGGACTTGGATAGCAAGGAGCATGGTGCAAGAAGGACCTTTGCTATGTGGGCAATCCCTTACAGAGGGTCTTGGCCTATTACTCATTCCCTCTAAGATATACCCTGGCCCCAAGGATTTTTCAGGTTTGGATGTGATCCCAGCCCCATAAAATGTCTGGGAACAAAGCTATGCAAAGAAGAACTGGCAATTCCTGAGTCTTGGTCTATGGGTTTCCCTCTGGAGGTGAGAGCTGGCTGGCACATTTCAAGCAGAACTGACCCTCCTTCCAGCCCAAGCAGTCTCCTCCCTCCTTGCAGGGATCTGTGGTGAGCCTGTAACTACAGGTGTTGATGCTGCCCACTGTGAGCAGCAGCTGAGATTTGTTACTGTGGGGTTATGTCGGAATCCTCCTTATCCATGGTCTCAACCATGGCTCCTTACTCGTGGCAGACAAGACATGAAGACACAGCCCAAGAAAGACACGTCTTAATGATGAGAAAATATAAAGGCTGTTGTATAAACCAATGAAATCATCTCTTAGAGGAGTAGGTTAGTTCTCAATACTCATACAGGGCTAATGCCCATCTTGGAGAGGATACAAAGAGCTGGATCAGAACTACTAATGACCCCTGTCTATTCCATATGGGTGAGTTTGCAAGTAGTTTGCTGGCATAAACCCAGAGACCATAAAGCATCAAGTCTTCAGTCTTTACTGGAGGAAATGAATTACAAAAAAGATATTAAAGCAATATGTCTGCACTCATTTTGGATCAGAAAGACGGAAGGAGTTCATTTCAATCCTCCCTCCCCCCTGTCATCAAGTGTCCTAACACCAGTGAAATCCCTTTCACATCAGGTCAGGCAGATCGCCTTTCAGCGGCTGCTTCCCATAGCCAACAGGGAGAGCAGCACTGGCCAGGCAGCAGCCAGGAGCTGGGGCAGGCAGCAGATGCCGAACACTAGTGGAGCCCCAGTGTTGCCCACCCCTGAGACCAGGACTGGGCAAGCAGCAGCAGGGAGAGGGCTTTTCTCAGCTTGTGCTCTGGATGGGGCTGGAGGAATGCTGCATCACACCAGCATGCGTGCCCCAGGGCAAGCAGGATAGTTGGATGTGAGGGGATGCTGGGGCATCTGGGGCAGAGGTACTGCCAATACCAAGCCATTTAGGGCTGCAGGGGAATGAGTAACTCTTGGTTGTGTGAGCAAGTATGGGCTCGACAGGGTGAAAGCTGCAGAGTCTGCCCTCACCTCATGTTAGCTCTGGCTGTTGCATGCCCTCTGCAGTGCAGGGTATGCAGGGTAGGACAGGAAACACATGGCAGAGGTTGCAGCAGATGGGAAAGGAGAGGAATAGCACTGTGCTGAGTGTGGTTGACAAGGGGTGGTGAATGCATGAGTGGGAAAGTGCCTGCCGTGTGTCCAAATGCACATTCCCTGCAGTGGTTATTAGGATGTGTTTCTGTGCCATGCATCTACCTAATCACACATTCACAAACTTGTCTGCTGTCAGCCTGTTTAAACCAGATGTCTTGTGGACCAAAAGGCTTCTTTCATGTACAAGGGAACCACTGGCATGGAGCAATATTAGGTACAAGAGATGGTGAAAGACGGACGGGGAAGCTGGACACCACTGCACCTGTGGCAGTGAGGGGAGCCATGGCCTTGCAGCCCACATGCAGCTCCTCTGGAAAAGGTACCTAATACCCTTGTCACAGAGAAGGTTACAGCAAGATGAAGTGCAAGTTGAAGGTGCAGCAAGATGAAGTGGCTGTCAGATAATATGAATCCTGAACACATTTGGCCATTGGTGATAAAGATTAATGTCAACCCAAACCAACACCACAAGTGCCCCTGAGCAAATTAAAAAGATAGCTCCTCTGCCTTGGGCAGTCCTTGCTGGAGAGTGCCCTCCTGCAGTACTGCTGTGTGTTTTTCCTTGCTCTACATGCAGTTTGGGGCACTGCCAGATGTCAGATATTGGCTAGACCATGAAGGGCTCTTTTAATGTTCATTGAAGCTGGGTGAATTCAATTTCTGATACAGGCTGTCTGCCTATAATAGAGTTGAAGAGGCCATGCCACTGAGCAGGATTCCAGTGAGTATTAACTAACATTTATTTTTGAGTGTGAGGGGTCGTTTTTTAATTTTTACTACCACTCTCAAGCCTTACCAACACTGAGAACTTGGAACAAAAGAAAAAGTAATTGAATTTCTAAAGGTGGATAGGTATTACTATATCAGTTGTTACTTACTAAGACTGGGGTAGAGAAAGTCCTAAGCTGGTCCAGAAGGAGCTATGCCTCCCTTGTGTGACCTGTCCATCTAACAGTAGCTATAGGACTTTCTTGATTTAATTCTCAGTAGAACATATGTGGATTCATGATTGAGAGGGGCAGTAGATCTGTGGTCTTGACTCACATCCCATGGGTCATGGGACTGTGGGACAATGCGTCATTTACCCATGATCTCTTTCTTGGGAGACACTGACTTCATAACTCAGATGTTCCTTGGACCTAGGATTTTTTCCCTTCATTTTCCTCACCTTAAATTCACAACAACCACAACTTTTTGCACTGCTGAAGCTTCAAGTTCTCCTTGGCCTGATTTCTCAGCTTGCCAACTCTTAAGGCTGTGAGTCTCAGGCAGAGTGAGAGGTGATGAAGCCAGGGCAGTGGAGCAGCAATGAGGAATTATGAATGCTTTTGTTCAGGTGGGTTCCACTGTATCCAAACCCCAAAACTTCTGGCAGAGATGGAGGAGAATAACACTATTAATTAGCAGAGTCCTACTAAATGTAACAGTGCAAATAGGACATAATATTTAAAAACAGCAATGCTATGTGTAGAGAGAAAACCAAGAATCATTGGTATTTAGGTTCCAATTCAAGTTGTCCTTTGGCACAACATTCAATTAGAAATACATTAATTGTTTTTTTCACTTTGGAAAAAAATAAGATTTCTCTTTAGTTCCTCTTGTTCTTATACCAAGGATAACACTTATGCATCCAAACAGTTTCCTCATTACCTGAGAGGAATATTCCTAATTTCACCCTCAACCTTTGGCCTTCCCTGGCATACATAACAAAGCGAAGAGAATCTGCTTGACATATTACAAAGCCTAACAATCAGCATTGCTCATCTTATTAAAAAGAAGCAAAAGATGAAACTCTCAACCTTGGATTTTCCAGGTTCTGAGGCAGGATTTCCCACTACTCTGCAGCTGATCATCTCCAAGGGCTTAACAAGAACTTCTCTGGTTTGGAGCCTCCAAGGAAATATCCCTCGATATCACACATTAAACTAGATTCTTTTTACACGTGTCAGAGGATTGGAGCTATCACTGTTCCCGTCTCCTTTTTTTTTATGGTGATACAAAACAGGCCCAAGTATTCCCTCACTACCTAAATTTTCCATTGCAGAGGACAACCAGTCATTTTCCACGCAGGTTGACTTTCAAAGCACAGCTACTTCTCAGTTATGCATAGAAGGCCATGAAATGTGTTGCTGAAAAAAGGAAGAGGCTTGGACTTCTGGTCTTATGGTTTCTCGTCTGCAATGGGATCTCTTGTTCTTTTAGAGCCTTGTTTAGATTGATCAGTTTGGAAGTGAGGGAAATACAGAAAACACTAATGTTTACCATACACTCACACCCAGATTTTTCCATTTGTATGTGCAAAAGCATCACCAGGAGTCACTGGGCTGGGGAGCTTCTACTCTGCTTCTGTCAGGTAGCTACAAGGATACCTTGCCACCACAAACGGAAGCTTTCCTGTGGAGGCTGTAACCTTGCTCTTATGGCAGAGCAGGGCAGAGGCATTGCCGAACTGCTACCTCTCATCAAGCCACCTTGCTTGAAAAACTATGGCAATAATATTCTTTCAAGCCTATTTCATTCTGAAAGGATGAAAAGTCTTCAGCATTCCTCTGAAGAGATGTAACACACTAGTGAGTGTGACACAGTCCCAGCTGGACTGACATTGTTGAGAGAAAGGGAAGAAAACATAAACTAATAGGTGAACCCTTGGTGGCAGCAATTTGCATGTGGTCACTGCAAGCTTGATGGGTTGGTTTGCAGCATGTAAAGTAAGAATACAAGTGAACCTCAACTCTCCATGTGGAAACATCTGCTTCTCCAGTCACTGGGGAGCTGCTGCTCAGCTGAGCAGGTGGGCTGTACTGTTGGTATAGCTGTGCCTGCAGGCAGGGTCTGCTGGCCCCAGTGGTGCAGGCTTGAATTAAGTGTTGCTCAGTTGTTGCTCAAGCAGGTTGAACTAACTTGTACTTGCAATTCAGTGGAGCACACCAGAGGTCCCACACTGAGGTTCCTCCAGGAAGAGAAGTGGTCTGGGAGTACTGCTAGTGTGCTCTGCCTGAAAGAAGAGGGGTTATAAATGCAAGCACATCCCCTCCTAAACAAGGCTGGACTGCTTTCAAGGTCTCTGCTAGAAAAATCCCCTCAATGCAGTCCCTGGATGCAGGGACATGCCAACTCTGGACAACAGCAGCTCAGACCCCTCTGCAGTTCACTCCCTTGCAGGGTAGGAATATCCACAGTCATCAACACAAGTTGAGAATAATTTTTATATAGTAAAAAATGCACAACTGATATGAGAGAAACAGGAGGAAGAATTATACATTAAGTTTTGATGGCAAAGATGTGTTTGATGAAGACTTAACTGGGGAATTAGTAGAAGGATACAAGGGTACAAGAGTTCTCATCGATGCTTTATTACTTGGTCTGTTCTTTAAGAAGTCCAGGCCATTTTAGCTGTGAGAAGTCAGCCCCTTTGATTTAGAAAGCCTTGGATAGAGACCACTCTTTCAAAATAAAAACTATTACATAAGACAGGTGCCTTCTTAAACATTGATGCAGGTCCTTTTGTTGCTTTGCATTAAAATTTAAAGTGACATTAGCAAATCAAAGACTTTTGGGGTTTTTTTCATCTAGGAATGCAGAAGTTTTTCTATTTCTATATGCTATATTTCTATATTTCTATAATATTCTAAATTCTAAATATTTCTAAATTCTAAAAATTCTAAATATTTCTATATTTCTATATGCTATTTCTATAGAGATCAGAGGATAATCCTACTAGACTTCTGCAAATCTACTTCTTTCTCAAGTGAAAATGACTACTTCTATGCAGGGCACTCAGATGAATTGCAATGAAGTGTGATTTAGGAATTCAAGTTTATCAGTATGGTGACACCAGAATGCAATATTTTTCTACATTAAAAACTTTAATAGTCTGTGTTTCCTCTTTCAATGTTAGAAGGAAAAAATAACGCTTAGCCTTTTAGATTTGGTATTTTTCAGTTGTGACTCTTCAGATCCAGTCAGCGATGTTGAAGATTTGCTCCCAGAATTGGTAATGCTGATCTGGTCTTCTTACCTCCAAGCTGCAGGGCTGGACATACCCTGGAAACTGCCATAAGACATACCTTATAATCAGTACAGCTAATAAAGAGTCCTTTTGTTGCTGGAAACTTTTTGTGTAAGCTGTAAGCTGTATGCTCTTCTCCGTTTTTCCTTTCCCTTGTGGGTGGTCAGAGCTGGAAGTAAAACATTTTTAAAAAATCAAACCATTTCAAATGCAAGGAATTTTCAGTTCACAGACTGTGGTTCATTGTCACTAACAATTTCCTCTGGAATGGTGAAGAGAAGGTTTTTTTCTTTCTTAGAAAAAGCGACTTTTCTGTCTCTATTTTTTGGCTTGCAATGCTAGAGTGATGTACTCCATTCAACAATTCAGAAGAGCAAATCTTTTTTTAAAAAAACTGTTAAAATCTGTAGCTTAAGGAAATATTACCTTCCTCCCTCTCCCTCCTAATACCAACATTTTTTTCCTATAATAACTTCTTATTTTTGCTGAAAAAAGCGCCCCAAATTGTTCCATTAAAAATTATGACATTTTCTGAAATTTAGTGCTAGAACACATTTTGTCTTGTAAACAGAGGTTAAGAGAGTTCTTGTAAGCGGAACATTTGGAACAAGAGAGCTCTGTTCAGACTCCTGTTTAGAAAAAATGTAAAACCTAACCAGTCATTTTCCACTGTTAAATGAGGTAAGAGCTGCCACCTGCTTCCCAAACCAGTACTATTTGTATTTCACAATAATTCCTGAGAGGATGACACACATGGTAGTGGGGCTGTTGGAGCAGCTTCCAGTCCTGCTGTTCCCTGCACACCATCACTACTGGTCCTGTGCTAGGTGCAAGCAGGGCCCTGGCACCAACTGGGTCAGAAAATGGTCCCAACTCAGCTCTGCTGCACTGTAGTCACAATATGCATTACTTGTGATGTGGGGTCCTGTGCCTCCTTTTTACTCATACACATTATGACACTACTTCTGCTTGCCCAGACAAAATTACTCAATGAAAGTATACTTTTGGTTAGCTTCTTCAGATTCCTAACTGACTCCAGTTAAATCAAAATAACACTGATTTAAAGCAGGATGAGAATTACACTTTTTCCAATCTGTTTAAATTTCATCTTAAAATTTTCTCCTTTCTGCCCAAGAATCACATGACAAATGTCAGAACCCCTGACATTCCCAGTCAGGTACAAAACTGGCATCCCTTTCTGAAGTCCACCCTCTGTTATGCTGAAAAATTGTCTCATCATTACCACACCATCTAGCAACAGGACTTGGACAGGTTACCAAAATAAGAATTGGTTGGTTTTTATACACAATTTCTGATGTCTTGACATGATCTTGGAGGCAGAGGGGACAGCAAGAGGCATGTAAATCAGAAGGAATGCATTGGTTAGGGAGCATAGCAAGGCTATTAACTTGGAGCAGTGGACAGAGCTGGTTAATTGTATGTGTCCATTTTATCTCCAAGGAACAGAGGAGGATAGGAATTTGTTGCAGTCAGACTCAAGGAAAAAAGTCTTTCATTCCTAAAGCATACACAGCACATTGCATTTATTTATGTATTGCTCTCTGAAAACCGCAGTGGACAAAAGTTCCTGAATCATGCTCAGCATCAGGACTGCATCAGAACACAGTCCAGCTCTGCCCTGTCAAGGGATGGGGAAGCGGCTGTTAATGGCACCTAACTTCAGAGACCTTCCTAGGACAAGCCAGCCCTGTAATGTGAAAGAGCCCATTTTCCAAGCAGAAAATACACTAATATCTCAGCTAGCAAAGACAGTTCTCCTCCTGCACAGAAAAATGCATGGTGCAAGAGTCAGCTGGGAATCAGATCCCAATGAAACTCCAGCAAATCTTGTCCTGAGGAGTAATATTTAGGGCTAGAGAGGCTGATTTGCTTAAGTAGCTCCTCAGCACCATGCTAACCAGACCTTTCATTAGTTCCTGTTCAAGGGAATGTATACAAATACTGGGGGTGTGATGTTCAATCTGGCCTTGAGCATCAAGCCTGTGGTCCTGCCCATCTGTTGCAGACCCTAAAAGAAGCAGCTGCAAAGGAGCTGGAGTCCTTCCTCTCTTCAGCTGGAAGAGAAAAATCCTGAGGAAGTAGAAAACTAAATGTCAATAAACTTAGAAATGTAAACCCCAAACATTATTTCCTTGTCTCTGTACATTGCCGTCTTTGCCTTGCCCTTGACAGAAGAAAGTAGATTTGTAATTAATCTTCTGATTACAATTTATTGAATTATATAGAATTTATTGTGTTCTCTGAAGGAAGCTAACATGGCCAATATATATTGTTCATTCAACTGGTGAATCAATATACATGTTCAAGTAGACACCCTGAAAATATGCCTATTAAGTATATTTAACTTGGGGATGGCACATCTATTTGAAACATCTAGCTCCATTCCTACTTTCCTTTCCTCCTCAAGTATGACCCAGAAACGATTATTTTTATTATCTTTTTTTTTTTTTTTAAAATCAGAAGAAACATGGTCCAAATTAACCAATGAGACTGAACATGCAGATTATGTTTCCTATTTCCTTCCTCCTCATTATCTTACTTTCGTGAGCTCAGGAATATGTCCTCAGCTGAAAGAAGCTGGCTCTCCACTGCTGCAAGAAGTCCCAGGCCAGGGCTGAGAAACTTTGTGTGAAAGTGGGCCAACTGCTGCTCCTCTTGCTTTTGCAATATGCTACCCTTCTGTGTGTGGGCTTTGATTCCTGCACCCTATTGGAGGCAGTCCTAGGAATTTTTCAGCAGCTTCAGATAAATAAAAATGAATAATGCCTTCAGCACAATAACTGTTGTGCTAATTGCTTGGATATTAAGCTACATTCCTTTTACTTTGCCCTTACGCTTACAGATTCTTGCATTAACATTGCAGTGGTACTGTGGAAGTGGTTAGGGTGAAAAATGGAAAAGTTAAGGCATCTGGCTAGAAGAAACCAAAGCATTTGATATTTTGCGGCATGTGGAAAGCAATGTGGGACACTGATAAAGATTGCTTGGCTTTCTCTAGAAAAATGATGCCATCATGTCAATTAACAATGATAACTAGAAGTCTACAGACAAAGGTGTTAATGCCCCTTTGTCACTGGGATGAGCAGGGCAAGCTGCATCCTTCAGCTCTGGTGTCCCACCAAGATGTCCATGCTGTCCTGTGCAGCCCTCCATGGGGCAGCCAAGTCAAGCTCAAGTGGGAGGAATGTTTTCTGCTATGAAGTGAAAAGCACAGATTTTATGTCTGTGTTTCAAAGCCAGGAGTGGATTTTAAAGCCTTTCCTCTAGCTTCAGCATGGCATTAACGGAGCTGATTGAGCATGTTCAAAACTCAGAGTGGCTGGGGCCTTGGGAATTGCTTATGATACATGATCAAGTTTCAGTATAAAATTCATGCGGATCATAAAAATAATCTAAAATCTATGCTGTTTGATGTTATTGTCCAAAACATGTCAAGGAGAGCTCTGAACGGAGCAAGAGAATAATTTTGTTAGCACAAGAAGCAAAGGATGATTTCAATCATCAGGAACATCTCTCTCTGGCAGGAGAAAGGTATGGAGGGGGTGTCTCAGCAAAGATGGAAAGAAGAAAGGCCTCAAAGTACATCGTGGACAGAGAGACATTGAGGGAAGCTGCTCTAAGCAACAAAGGAAATTTTGAACATTACATGAACAGAGGTGGTAAGAGGCAACTAAGACTATTCATATTAGCATGTTACACAAAGACTGGAGGGAAACAGAAAGGTCAAAAAGAAGATTAGTTGTGATAAAGGTTTTTGTTCATCAGTGTAGGAAGTATTCTGAGTTTTCACAGACTGGGCCCTACCTGAAAAAATGTATTTCCTCTGAAGGGAAGCTCTACTCCAGTACATCTGGAACTGATTTCTAGGAGAAGCCAGAGGCATTTTGCTGCACTCCTATATGAGATGCACCTGTGAGAGGCCCACAAACCGTGTTAATAAAGGCAAGCATAGAAAGAGTCATGGGCTTATGCAGTGGGGAACCCATGTGGAGGGCTCAGATGCATGCTGGTGTTACCATACATCAGATGAGCCCTCCTGTTCCAGCATGTGTCCTCAGACATCACTCAAAGGAGGCAGCGTGTGCTCACTTACACTCCCTGCCTGGAGCTTGAGCCTTGGGGACCAACCCAGGTGTGCTGCAGGTTCAGGGCAGCCAGATGCCTTGGCTGGTGTGCAGCAAGTTGCTCAATTGTGTGCCTGATCCCTGTGACTCTGCCTGAGAGGATTTTGGTGGTGCTATGTGGTCAAGAAAAGCCACAACTATTCATCAGCAGCAAAACTTTAGTGCTACGGGCTACTGTTGTCTTCTGCACCCTATATAAGATGGAGAGAGAGAGAGAGCTTGCAGGCAAGGGGAGTTTGGATGCCTCATGTTCATCCTCCATGAGTCCAGATGAATGCTGAGTTGGGGACAGCAGCCAGAGCCACTAGAGGTCTCATGAATTATTTTAAACTTTGTGAAGGACAGCTGCTGCCAACATCCATTCACAGTGTCCTTCATTTGCTGGATTTTGAATCAGGCCCTGATTTGCTTCATCCTTACTGTCTGGTCTTGCTCATGCCACCAAAGTAATCTTCCTTCCAAGCTTCTGAATGTTTTTATTTAAGTATTTCCCTTCCTGCCCTGTGCCAAGGCTGCAGCCTAGCAGATGAGTGCCTGAGGTGGGAAGGATGATGACTAGCTGTGGAGGAGTGGCCCCAGACAGGAGCTTGGAGCAGTGTGTTCCCCAAAGCTTGCGCTGCAGAACTGCAAAGGGGAACAAGCAATTAGCAAAATAGATTGAGAAAGGAATGAGAAGGAGGGGGAGATTAAGGCAACTTTTTTTTTTCAGTACATTAGCTGGGCAGCGTTGCCAGCAGGTGAATAGTAGGTAGATGAAATATCACATGCAGAGACATGAGAATGAACTGAAAAATGTGCAGGGGGACTAATTTTCTCACTGGCTTTGATTGCCACTGTATCTTATCACTGGAGGGTATTTTCATTCATTTCAGTTCTTCTCAGAAGATGCTACATATCTTGAACAGACACAGGGAGACTTCACTTCCACACCCGTTCTGATCTTTACCATAATATCGTACTCATCTCCCTGTGCTTTACCTTATTTTAATATGCTGTCATTGAATGGGTCCCCTTCCAGACTCCTAGGTGGAGAAGCAAGCAGTGCAGCCTGAGGCCCAGTGCCAGCCACTCTCCAGAAAGTTTTGTTGGATGAGATCTCCCTTGCTGAGCACCTCACAGCACTTGCTGGAAGCCAGGGTGGCTGCAGCTGGGTGATTGCTCCAGTGCTCAAGAGCAGAGGGTCAGTGCCCTAGAATGTGGATTCCCTGGAAGATGTGGCTGTCTTTAGTGACAGCACAGACATGGTGCTGTGTCTTCACCGTTCATTCTGGGCCAGCCATTCAGTCCAGGAAATATGCAGGGAGAGCGGGGCTCAGAAACCAGGACTGGGCTCAGAGACCAGGCCACCTGGTCTAAGGTGGAGATGTTATGAAGGTGCTATATGCAAAGATTTCAGTCAGAAGCAGAGTTCGGCCAACAGTAGTGGAGAATTTCTTTAGTCAGAGGGCTTCCCAAGATTACACATTGAAAAACATCTATCACTGCAGCAACCAAGGCCACATATCCGTTAATGATGTGCCAAACTGAAAATACATGCAGTGAGCAAGAGCCCCAGCCCAAAGATGAGAGAGAAAAAAAAAACCTGAGAGATTTGGTACTGTGACAGACACAGCAGTAATGTGAATGAGGAAAGATCATGATGTTATGTGGCAGCCCCTGTGCTGCATTAGTGGGACACAAGCACAGTGTTGAGAGGCACTAATGGCAATGCTTATGTTGCCTGGTCCCCAGGTAAATGCTCCAGGGAGACAGGGTCAGGGCAGAACAAGGAGCAGAGCTCAGGTCATCTTTGTCCCAGCCCTTTGCTCTGTTTGTCTTTGTTGTTTGTAAAATTCTGATTTTCTGAAAAATCTCCCTGTACAGATTACCATGTTGCCCCACTATCAAAAATAAAAATCATTTATTACTTTAATTTTTCCCTGTGTTTCACATGTACATTCATATAGGTGCTTTGCAGTCATTTCATAGACTAACTCCTGGGGTTTTGTGGGGCACAGGATGCTAAGCACGTCTGTGCAAGTCTCTTGCAGGCAGAATGAATCAAAGGCCAGAGATTTCCAGCCTCCCTCAACACAAGTGTTAGCTGGCACATGCTTGTAGCTGTACATGCTTCATGTATGGGTGCAGCTCCTTTGTACACACACTTCACAAAGGACACATTGGCTTTCTCTCACCCTGCCACACACTCCCAGCCCCCCAGTACTTTCATACCCACAGACAGTTTTCTAGACAAAACCTCATCAAAGTCCTCCCAAGAGCCTGCATGCACCTCAGTTCTTCCTCATCTGAAAATAAATCCACTGCATTTGGAGCATTTCCTCCCCACTCCATGTGATTCTGATTTCACTAATTAAGGTTAATCTGATAAAGGAAGGAACTGCAGAAAAGAATAAGAGCAAAAAGGCAGGAAAGCAAGGGTCACCCAGCATACTACAGAGAGAGGGCTTTGTGGCTAGGGAGCCATGCTGCTGCAGGGCACAAAGGGATGTGGTAGATTGAACTGCTTCATCTGTTTGGCCTATGGGCTGAGGCTGAACCACCAGCCACCCTTGCTGCCTGTTCTGACCTCCTCACTGCCCTGCAGCAGAACCAAAACTTGCAAGGTGGGATCTAATGAAAGGCATCAGGGAACAGAAGGAGTGCTTCTGCACCCTGATTGTATTTATCCAGAACAAAACATGATGTAGGCTGGCTTGGGGGATGAGTAATAGATAACAGAGCAGCTTCTCATCTCCAGGCCCCTAATCTAACTGATGCCTGGAGGGCAGTGGTGATTAAAATTCTTTGCCACCTGATGGTGGTTGAAGGGCTTCTGTAGGAAATAAAACACTTGGATATCAGGATAAAATGGTGCCTCTGTGGACAAAATGGTTCCTGGGGTAAGGGAGCAGAAAGTGGAAGCAGCGTGTGGTGGTTAGTATCCCGAAGAGAGCAAAGCTGCTGTTCGTGGCTTTGCTAAATGCAGAGCTACTTCCTTCCAACTCCCCTGGCAACACTGCTGGGTGGAAAAAAAGCATGTTGGCACATAACAATCCAGCTCAGTGTGAAAGACACTCAACAAGGTGTTGTGTCTCTACCACGCAGAGCAGGCAGGGCCATGGCATTCAACTTGATTGTTCAATAGGTGGCAGCTACCTTCACCAAAGCATCCTAGGATCCTTGTGTCCAGCAGACTTATAGAGAAGGAGATCTTCAGAGAGAAATGACTGCCCAAGCCACACCTGTGCATGCATGGAATATCAGAGACTGATAACTGGAAAGTTAGGAAATGAGGTGAGTGCACTTTACTTCTTTTTTTAAATTATCTTGATGGTTTGGCAGTACTGGAATTAATTTGGTGGAGCACAATGCAGCAAATCAATCTAAAGGCACCAGGGATTAACTTTATCTAGCTTCTGCCTGGGCAACAAGCAGCCATAGGTAAGGTAGAGCAGGCAGCAGGATGGCCTCTTGCTCCGAACATGGTAACAGAGATGTTTGCAGAACATCTCTGCTGAGGCACGATATTTGCACTCAGCTAGATTTACCACCTCTCTGCTTTCTTTAAATAGCTGGTACATACATCGATTTCGACAGCACCCTTGCCCCTCCTCCACAAACCCCATTCATTGTTAACTTGCTTAAATTAAACACAAGCACGGACAGGATCAGCAAGCAGCTGTCTGTTTTATTAGTGCTTCTACTTCAAATGTCAGTCTTAGTCCCTCCTTGCTGGGCTCTGATCTCTCATGACAATTTGATTAACTTTACATTTCCTTTTATTGTTGGAGAAACATTTGGAAAATCTTAACATGTCTTACTGGCTGGTTCCGAGACCAACATGGTGATTATGTCCATGCTTAGCATCATCCATCAAAATCAGGCATCTGATAGACCACCTACAAAATGCATCATTCCCGAGAAATTCATGGGCCATAAAATGTTTCCTACTTGTGAATAATCACAAAACCTTTTTCCCCTTACAGCAATGCTACATTAGGAACTGCTTAAACATCTTCATTAGAAGGGAACAGTTTCTACTTTGTACCAGTCTGCCCAGATAAGAGCACCTTCTCAGCTCCCACAGCTAGAAACTGGTATCTGGGTTTTTCCAACAGCCATGCTCCTGCAGTGTCCCCCTGATGGGAACACATCATTAATGAAGGACTGCCAGGATGTGACAGATCCCAGGGAAAAGGATGCTCCGTTTCAATTTGACAGAACAGCTTGGAACTTTTTCCTCTTTCTTCATGCTCAATCTAATACAGTCTCAAGCCTCTGGCACATACTTATCGCTACCCTTCTGCTGGCCTCTGAGCTTCTGGATCTTGGCTCAGCCCCAGAGTGTCAAGGAACCAGTGGAAAAGGCTGGAAGTTAGCCTGTTTTAGTATTTTTTTTTTGAGACCAGGATCAGAAATAGAAGTGGTAAGAACCTCATGGAAAAAGCCTGGTTTCCTGGTGGTTTTGTCAGAGTTAAATCACATGTAGATGTTTAATTTCTTTCCCTGGCATCATTTTCATTGATTTGAAGGTGTGGATACTTGGTCATTCTGAAAAGCCACACCACTTGCCTCTCTGAGGATATTAAGATGACTTATTCAGGAAATACTCAGATATCACAGTTCAACTGATGGCATTAAGGCATGATAACTCTATTCAATGCCTGAGCCACCCATTCATCTGTTAGTTAAAAGCCAAAATTAGTGCTAACACATTATGGTCATCCAAGAACATGGCTGGGAGACTTGGTATCAGGTCCCAGTCCATGACAGAAACTCCCAGGGTCTCAAGCAGTGCAAAGTACTGAGGGTCTCATGGTAGCTTCTGTAAAAAGTTAAGCCTCATGCCAAACTTTGGGATATATGGGTCATACAGCATATGAATTCCCATTGCTTCTTGTGTGATTTGCAGCTGCTGCTGAACAACACAAGTAATTAATGATGGTACCAGGAATGCCCTGATGGAAATCTTTAATAATTTTCTTCTATTCTGTCATTTTCAGGCCCTAGTGAAGTCCTGCTGCAATTCTCAGATATTTCTAGTCTATCTCCTGAGAAAAGCTACCATTTCAGGCTCTGGAAATAAGCAGTTCTGTTCTCAGGCTATTTATTGAACATACACAAAATTATACACCTTCCTTTTCCAGGTTGAGTGTAGGTGGCCTGCCTACCCAGGTAAAGACTGGTAATTAATGTCTTTTGGTAGGATAGATGAGGCCTCATGATTGAGCCCATTGTAATCTCTACACACTATTGCAACCCTATTATGTCACGCTTGCCCTTTTGCCTAAGATTTTGTCTCCCTTGGCACTCTCCTGGGCAATCCGGCTTCCACCTGGGATAGATATAAAGAATCAGTTTATTTACAAGTCATTAAATAATATCTTTACAATTCATTAAGATCTTACAACAGTCTGTGCTTGCTTAGCAAACATATGTACAATGTCCACTAAACAAAATAATTCAATAAACAACAAGCAACCTTTTCTTGTCAGGAATTAGAAAGTCCTAGTTCTTTTAATAACTCATAATTGCCTTGATAACATTTTCCATGTTCTCCCAAAGGAAATTCTAGAAATTTAATAGTATTATTATTCATCAGTTCTTGAATTTGATCTTTTAGGTGTTGATATTTAACTTTTTCTGCTGCTGCTTCCACCAAAGACATCGATTTACTCTCATACCTAACTAGAGCTTGATCTCCTTTAACAAATACCAGGTCCAGCTTATATAGTTCACTTTGTTCATCTTTTAGCAGGAGCTCCTGGAATACTACCCATTCCTTCTTTTTGGCCTCATCCACCAATAATTCACATGGCTGGTCATGCCTTTTAGTCCTGGCGTCTTGCACTGCTGGGCAGTATCCAATAACATACAAACAGGTCTCATTCCCTACCTGATGATATTGTCAGGATTTAATTTGAGTCTCGTCCTCCCCCTGTTAAAATTCTCTTTTGAAGTAGACATTGGCTATCAGCTGTAATGCCATGATGAACTTTCTGTAGGGAATTCCCCTATAAAATTCTAACCAGCTGTTACTGATCTTATCCTTCTTGAAGTTGGAAATTCCATGGCCCTGGGAAACCGACTGGGTCCAATTTACAAATTCCTGGATTTGCCAGTTACAGGGTCTCAGAAAAATAACCTTTAGAGTGGGTATCTCCCATTCCAAGGCTGGTTCCTCACCAACAAAATCCTCCGGTATCACCATAACATATCTCCTGCTGCAATCCACAATCTTTCAAATTCTTTCTCAGTGCCCTCTTATTGAACAACTATTATTGTTTCATCTGAACACTGCAATTTGTGTGCCCTTCAAGCCTGTACACTGGGAATCAAACCCAAGAGCATGGTAATACCTAAACCTCCATCCCAGGTGCTGCAATACAGGGTAGCACGACAAGTAATTGTTGGAAGATGTAGCCATTCCTGGACAGCCACTCAAATTACCAAGTCAAGGGTTTCTAAGTATGTTGCTTTCATGTTGGCTTGGTCTGCTGGGTAGATCAGTCACAGAATAGTGTATCCTTTCAAGATGTCAGCTTTCTGAAATGGCTTTAATGCAGTGTTCCCAATTAATTGTAACTATCCCTTCATTTTCTCCAGTAGTTCTGGTTTTGATATTCTAGTCCCTGGGTCAACACATAAGCCCAGGTACTTTTCAGAGCTACCAGGTTCAATCATATTGAGGAGGGTGCTGTTAATCATCCATGAGGGACAGTCATTGATCATGTATGAATCTTTTATCAGGTGGATATAAAAGCCATGATACTTCTCCCCTTGTGTCTTGAGGCCATTTAGTTTGCAAAAGACCTCCAAAATGTCAATATTTTTCTGCATTCCCTCCCATGATCTACTCAACAGTACCAAGTAATCTGTGAAAGCTATAGTTGTCATCTTTTTCAAACAGTGTTGGAAACCACTTCCTTCCTCCTCCAACTTGCACAGCAGAGGGTCCACAGGTAAGTTAAATAATACTGGGGCCACTGGATCACCCTGTTTTACACCAATCCGAATTCCAATGGTATCTGACTATTAATTCTTCAGGTTAATAGAGGCACTGATGTTATGATACAAGTTTGTAATCAGGGCAATAATGATTGTCCACACCCTTCTGTTTAAGAGCTGAAATGAAGTGAGAATGGCTCACAGTTGTCAATGGCTTTTGCTAAATCAATGAAGACTACCCCCAGAGGTCAATGTTCTTTTCTGGCGTTACAAGGTTAGAGGTGTAGTAGTTTCAGATTTTCCACACATCCTGATGACTTGATAAACCCCCTTTGTCATGGATTAATGGGACATGCCTTAGTCAACCTTGCTCTTAACACAGTGTGACATTCTCTCACCATATCCAGTATAATACTAGATACCAACCATAGATTGAAAAGTTCTATTAATTGGATATAGTGAGGACTGATCTTAATGGAATCTCTCAAACTAAACCAGTCCAGTTCTGGTGCCCTTGGCTGGTCAGTATTAGGCTACAGAAGAAGAGTGGTCAGCACTTCAAAAAATAGAGGTTTTCCTTAAGGAAATCTCATTTCAATCTACCAAAAAAAAACCAACAACCCAGAACAACAACAATCTTATCTCCCATTCTCAGACAAAGTGCTGTTTATATCTTCTGAGAAATGTCTGACTTTTCTAGTAAAGAAGAGAAAGTAGAGAAAAAGAAAAGGAGATAGGAGAGAATTAGGAGTAGCTATAAAATAACAGTAGAATTTATAATAATCACACTGAGACTCTAACACTTCTGCAGCCCAAACTCCTGCAATAGATAGGTCTAGACACTTAAGAAGTACTTATATTTTTTAATATATGTAGTTTTACCCTGCAGTAACATACTAAAACTCTCTTCCAGGCCTTCAAGCCATTTATGCCAACTTGATACAACAACAGTTTTAGAGGAAAAAAGCTTCCCTGACCCAAGAGAGCATGTAATGGAAGCTGGAATCTGGCTCTGTATCATCAGCTCTCCCTGTCTGAGTGCCCATAAGCCACAGGCCTAATCCAGCATCTTGCTTTCAGTGTTAAGGGTCCTGGAAGGAGTCCAGCCCCTGCCGTCCCAGACAAGTGATAAAACCCCATGTGCTAGTTAAAGCATTGCCTCTTATAGGTCCATGCAGCAGGTAAGCAATTATCACTTGTAGTCTAGTTTAATGCTTTACAGAGCCCAAGAGCTGTTTCCAATTAGCCTCAGTATGCCATGGAAGTTAACTCATTTGTGTCACCTTGGTTTACAAGTTGGCTGTCAGGAACTGATGAAACAATGGGAATTAAGTGCAGGTGGCACCTCCCCTATCCTCCTGCTCCTTGGTACTCCTTGCACTGAATCCAGAGGGACTATATTTCATGGAAGAAAATATGGATGGAAAAACCAACTTGATCCATAACCAGGACCTGAGAGTCTTGTCTCCATGGCATTTTTCCAGACTGGTTCTCTATGTCCCAAGAAACAGGCTTCCAAGCACTTCCCTTTGGATTATTTAGTATATCTCATGAGGCTTCTTGGCCTTTTGCCTATAAAAGCCTCTCTTTATAAAGAACTGTGTCATGTGTGCATTTTATCTATAAGCCTTGTTTAATGAATGCTTTCAGACATTATGAGCCCATTTGGAGCCTGTTGTAAAGCCAGTGCCATTCTATCAAGCTTGCTGCAGTGTCACTGCTACTAGGCATTTTCTCTAAAAAGGATGTTCTAAAAGTTGATGTTGGGGCTAAAATTAAATTAAATACTTTTAGGCCTCATTCTGTGATCTCCTAATACAACTTCATTGCCTATGAATGGTGTACATATCAAAGGAAGGACGATCCCATGGACAAAGACCATGAGGATTGAGGAGCTCTCGACAGTTTTCTCAGTTTTGCCATAAAATACCCTGTGTAATTTTGAGTATATCACCTCATCTCTGTGCTTCAGTTTTCTCCCTTCAGAGGTTGCAGTAATCACCTCTTGGTGAGATTATGGAGATAAACATATTGTAATTGTAAAGTGATTCTTGCGTAATAGTCAGGAAGAGAAGCATTTAACTTCAATGTTTAAGAGATCTTTTGCTTTGATATCTTGATTTTGAGCTTGGTGAACTCTGCTTACATAAGCTCCTTGTAGCACCTCATTCTTGATGAAAGGACATGAGCTATAAGCTGAATGTGATGGTGTATCCATCTATAATTATCTGTAAAACAACTGATTAAAATTTAGGGGTAGTGTGTCTGATTTATATTTGGAGGAAACATAAATTAAAAGCCAAATTCAGCTCTCATATGGAAGGATCCAGTTCTGTTGATGACCTGTTTATAAAATGACTGAAGAAGAGACTTTGAGAAAAAAAGCAAAATAGCATAAAATATGAACTGAAAATTCATATCCAAAATGCATTCCACAAAACAAATATCAGGCATTGAGTGACAGCTTGCTCACCTGGGTGAAAGGTGGGTCAGAAGTACAATGTTCTCCAGGGAAACACACTTCAGTTCATCAGAATGTGAACAACAAATGAAAGTTAATTACACTGAATTTTAGAGTTTGTTGTAGCAGTGGAGATCAGTGCTGCATTGTATTGACACAGCAGGAGACATTGCTTGCTCTTGAGAGGTGGCCAATATGTACTATATGATGTAGTTTTCCCCACCTTGGAGATGTATGGCTGGTGAGTGATTTGCTTAAGGCTGTACACTAAATTTTTAGTAAAGACAGGAGCTTTGAAGCCCAGGGATCCTGTTTCTGTGTCCTGTAGTGTGAACATGTTACCACCACATGTAAAGATGGTTATAGAGTTCTGAGCTGCAGAAAGATGGCCAAAGATTTAAACTGAATTCTGAAAAACCTATTATCATTTGATCATCTGTGTTTCCCTGTGGGCAACACATAGCTGCAAAGAGCACGGTTCATCCAGGTTTTAGCACTCACAGGAACCAAAATGCCACAGCAGCATGATGGAAGGCATGTGCCTGTCACTACAGCAATTGAATTAGTGGCAGTAATGACAGGCAGGGGCTTTTGAAAAACCCGGACCAGCAGGAGAGCTTTCGGCAGCAAAGGGCTGGACCCCAGGGGTGGCTCTGCATGAGGGAGCAGCTGTGTGCCCAGGGAGGGGAGCTTCCCAGAACTGGAAATGTCAAACTGCTTCCTAAGAAGAGTCAGGCCTGGGCCCAAACCCAAAACATCACGCCAAATCTGAACTGCCCCAAATTTGGATCTGGATGTGAAATCTGTGGCTTGGGACCATTTCTGGTTTATATTTAAAAAGCTAATTGTCTCTTGCCATGGGTAGCTAAGTATCACAAGAACAAACATGGAAGCAGCAGACTGAAATCTGTTGGGATCCCATTTTGCAGTAGTCGAAAAAACCCTCCTTTCCTGGATGCAGGCAACAAGCTTTGCCACATCTGTGAGCCAGGGAAAATCACTGGAAACTCTGGAGTGAATAATTATACACAAATGTTTACAAAAAATAATACAAAGAATGTATGCGTAAGTCAAGAATAACAAATGACATGTGGCCAAAACCCTGAATAGCTACTAAGGGCCGGGACTGGGATATGCAATTTTCACATCATTTGCAGCCTTGGGCTGCTTGAAAGGGTGGTTAGGAGATATTCGTATACAATGGCTGCTAAGTACCTGGTATTTATAGTAAATTTCCAGTGGCCAAGGAAACAGATCACAAAAACCCAGACTGGGAAAGGATGGAAAAAGGCCAGGATAGCCAGTTTTCTGGGTATTCCTGGCCAAGAGAGAGGTCTTGGGCAATATGCGTGCCTCCTTCAGGCCTGTGTACGCACAAAGCCAGATTCCTACTTCTGTTGCTGTCCCTGGCTCTCTTCACGGCCCTTTGTTTAGTTCTCATTTCAGATGCAACTTCTATGTCTTTTTCTTCCAAGGACTGATAGGTCTCATCTCCCAGTAAGCATTACCTTCTTTCATGCATTTTCTCCCAACCCACCTACGCATCCCTGAAGGATGGGCTCTGTCCTTCAGAGCCTGCAGGACTTTCACTTTGGTTTCTATGTTTTGCCAAAAGCAGCTAAAGCCTGAGCTCTGGGTGCCCTGGCCAGCTTGGGTTCCTTGGGGTTCCCACCTACCTACAGGATCACAGTCCTTTCTAGGGTGTCTTGCTTCTCTTGTGCAGACCCTCAGCCTTGCCTGATGCTAATCCTGAGCAAGAAAAAAGTACAAAACCTGCACATGAGCAGAAGAGATCTCATTTCTCCCGATCCCCAAAGGACGCGTAATAGAGAGGTCAGCTGCCTGGTGCCATCAACATTGTCTCTCTTTGGAAGTGACCTGCCCCCAGAAGAATGAGTCCCTCAGTGGTTTGCTCTTCCCAAGGCTGAAATCATGGGTACTCAGCAGTGATGAGAGGAGGCTGGAAGCTGTACCATCTCTCAAGGAGTGTGAGAAAAGCCTTTCTTGCTCATCTTTTTGAGTTACAGGAGGGTGGTAACTCTGCAGGCTCGTGCTTAGTAGCAGATAGCTGAGCTTCTGGAATAGAACAATATTCCTGAGCACCTTTTGGCTCCTTCCAGCAGATTAATGGGGACCAATTTACCATTTACTGATCTTATGAAAAATAAAAGACAGAGAGAAAAGCAATTTGGGAACTATCAAAGTGAGTAGCTCTAGCTTTTACAGAGCTGTTTTTATGAGAGATTGTTTCCAGGTGACTCTTAGCTGGTGCAAGGGTTCACCTGACACAGAATGATTCAGTCTGTAGAAGGGGCTTGAGGCAATCAAATGAAAGTGACAGCCCACTTTACCCTCATCCTGGGCAAGCGCTGGCGCTCAGACAGAGCAGCTTGGTGAGAATCTCCTGGGTGATTTGAAGCGATTACCTTTCTGCTTATAAAAAATATATTATTCATGTATATGGAGAAGGGTTGTTGACAGCAAGTCAGAAAGGAAAGCAGAACCATATCTGCCTGTGGGACTGGCCTGCAGAAGATGATGCGTTAAGAAGTACATTGCAGGGAGTTCCTCCTTGTTATTGTTCAGTAACAGGGCCCATTGCACACATAATTTGCAATACCTGGGTAGGAAAGCATGTAGGATGTGGCAGCCACATAATATTCTTCACCTCCTCCCAACTCTCACAGCTGACTGTGAGAGAACAAAATCACTGCAAGCTGCCTCTGAAAGTAGAGTGTGTTTAATTGTGATGTGACCGTGAGGCTGTTGGGCAAGAATTCAGCTTTAGCTAGAGGTGGGCATGATATAAAGTGAGGCAGATCTCAACTGGATTCTCTCCAAAATTAAAGTCTATTTTGATTTGGGATTTGCAGCCAGGCCATTTGAAAGACTTTTCTGACATTCAGACCCATGGTGAGATGCAAACTCCTTTGCTTTCCCACCCCTTCTGGTAATCAAGTTCAACAGCCATGCACAAATACATCTGCCCAAATCAGAAATCCACCCAGAGAGCAGACCATGCTGCAACTCCCCTCCATCACTGTAAGACTGCAGAATGTGATTGCCATCTCTGTGATATCTTGCCAAGCCACCAGTGCTAACAGGGTGTCTCTGGTAACCATGCTGTGAAACGCGGGAGCTTCTGCTGGAAGACCCACCCAGCACAGTATCAGTGGTTGGGCTGAAGCGGCTGGAATTCAGCGTACATACTCAGTGCTGATGTTAGCAAGGCATGGGGGTTGGAAAGGAAGCCACCCAGATGTCGCTCTGTTATGGTGACGCATGGTTTAATGCATGTAAGGCTGGATGCTGCAGAGGAGGAGGGGCTCACAGAGTTCCTCTCTCCCTCTCTCTGAGACAACTGAGCTCTAATGAAGACACAGTAGCAAGGAGCATTGTTCCTTATCAAAAATGGACTTAGAGAAAGGCAATTTTGAGGTCATTCTTGTTCTGCAAGTTTGAAAAGTTTTGTGGGCTTTTTCATTTTTATAGACACATTTTAATTTTCTTATTTTCTATTCCATCCTTTCTTTCCCTTCTTTTTTCACCTCCTTCAAATCTCTTCTTTCTATTTAGGGAAAGGCAGAAGGCTCTGCAATTTTCAAAGCCAAGAAGTGCAGAACTGACAGCCAAAAAGCAAAAACTACAATATCGCTCCAAGCCCATACCTTGTGATTTCTCAGTTTTGTTCAGATAAAACCCCAAACAATAGCATGTTGTTACTAGAAGTAATCCTTAGCTTTCTAATAAAAGAAAGCCCTAAAATGACACCGTTTTCACCAAAAAGAAAAAAAGACAACAAAAGAAAAAAACCTCAAATTTAAAAAAAGACCCTTTTTAAATGGAAGAAACCTCTAAAAACGTTCAGCTACTTCTAAGAATAATGATTGACTGTTGTTTTTATCTGAAACCTGGACCTAGTTTTTAGTTTGGCAGCTTTAAAGCAGACAGCAGAACATACTGATATACAATATGGGGCATGTGAGAGCACAGTGGGCAGGATGCAACAGCCAGGTTTCCCAGTCCTGGTACTTATAAATACCTGGATAATAAGGAGCCTGCTAATTACTGGCAGTGGCAAGACAGTGCATCTTCTACCTGCTTCATCAGACCCCATGGGCATGGAAGCTTTCTGTTTTCTGTGCAAGGAAGACCCAAAGGACAGGAAAAGAGGATGAAATAACATTTTTGTCCCAACAGTGGATGCTGAGGCCAGCTCAGCAGCTGCTCCTGTGTCAGTCTCCTCATGACAGTGTTGTCACAATATTGTGGCTTCCCTCCATGTTTGTTATTTGGCGTCTCTTGACAAAATCAACCTGAGAAAAGCTTTCTTCACTGTGTTCCTAAATTCAAGAGGTAAGATCCTGTCCTCCTGGAAATCTGTAGGAGCATTCCCACTAACTTTCCTTGGCCTGAGATTCAGCACATAGCCGTGAACCTCAGTGCCTTTGCAAATGTCTCCTGCTCCATGGGGAGGACTGTATTGTCCCTTGCAGACACCTACTGCTCCCACAGCGATCTTGCTAGGGGAAGACCCCTTTTCTCTTGTTGTTTAGGTTGTTTTCTGGTATTATATAATTTTGTGGTTTGTGCCAATACCAAGCGTCAATTGGCCTTTTTATTTCCAATCCCTCCAATACTCAGTTGTTTATCTTAACTTTCCTTTTTTTTTGTTTCCTGGTGATGCTTTTGGCTCCTCCTGTTGCAGCAGCACTCCACTGTCCGGCACATCAGCTGTTACCATGAGGGCATAAGCTCATTCAGGCATGGTCCGTGCCACCCAGGATCAGTAAATTGCTGTATTTATTTGGCACTATATAGGGGCCAAAAAGCACTGATTGCGCCCGGTTGTTCAATCAGTGTTGCTGCTGGATTGGCATGGGGGAAGAATTCAGTGTTGTCTACTTTCACCTGTTGCTGCTTGCCTCTGCACCATGTCTGCCTGCACACCTGAGGCTGAAAGTGCTGTGCCAGGTTTTCTGCTGTAGGGACTTTATCTCATCCTCTGCATACAAAGAGTTAACTCCCTCCCCAACTCTCCTGCAAGAGGAGGATTTAGAAGGGATTGCAGCATCATTCCTTAGGCATACCCAGATGCTCAGTATTAACATAGGCAGCTCTGTGAAGATTGTTTCCTGCTACTCATCAATGGGAAGAATATGAGGATGAAGTAGCGGTTTGGGTATCACTTTGCAGGTCTGGAGTATAACTCAAGTGGAAAGAGATTTAACTCCAATTACTTGATGTAATTCAGAATACAGAAGAGCCCTCTGTTACTAAGACAGTAGTTAGCTTTTGGTTAGCTTTTACTTCACTGGCAAAAGCCACAGCAAGCTGCACTCTGATGCTTTTCTTTGTGAGCATATGTATGTATGCATGTGAGCCCAAAATCTCAGTCTGAGTGTCCTGAGCATCAGAGCAGGCCCTGAGATATGACTTAAAGGTGTGTATTTAGCTACAGTCTCTAATGAAATACAAAAAAAAAAAAAAAGACCAAACTGGAAATAAGTAAATTAGCTGAGGCTAATTTAAAAAAACAACCCACAAATCTTTATTCTTTTCAGTGTTTTTCTGTAAGCTTATTTTATTCCTTTGGCTCTGGATGGCTGGTGAAACTGAACTCCTCTCCTGGCAGTTTAATGCAGTTCCCACGCCATAGGCAGGTATTGCTTTGTTAGGGTCTCCAACACTATTGTTTGGATCTAGCCCTGGTTTCATCTATATTGAGAGCAAAAGCAACAATGACAAAATAAAGAGTGGAGAAAAATAGCCTTGTTTAGTGCTTCTATTCTCCCTTTTATGATAAAACTTCAGTCTGAGCCTAAACTAAGCTGATGATGTTCTTTAAAATTTGGTTACAAATGGACAAAATCTGTTCACTAAAGTAGAGGAGGGGAATGGGTGACATGTCTGACCTGTAAAACCCCACTGACAAGAGGGACCGTAAACCGCCCCCCCCAGTACTCAGGGACCAGAAAGAGAGGTCACTAAGGGACAAATGCTGCAGAAACTTTGAAAAAATACAATGCTGCCTGGCTGAATAGCAGCTATTGCTGCAAACATGTGCAAGAGGATCACTAAAGTAGAGATTTTCCAGAAAAGTAAACCTTGATCTCCCATTTGTTTAGAACTAAGTATAATTTCAGCCTAGTATTTGTTCCAACAACTCAGTTTAATGCTGCAGCTTGAAGAAATGTGAAATATACTGGGGAAGATACAAGAACAGACGCTTGTTCCAGTACAAAATCCTGCAACTCTTGATAAATAACAGAGCATGATCCCAAGCTGTCTCCTAGATTGCCTGAGCAGAAAGCATTTCCCCACAAACCTCCAAGGTTTGTTTTCTGTTTCCAATCATTGAGACTGCAGGCTCCTTGAGGCAGGGACTGCTCTTTGTCATCCTTAGTGCCTCGATGGGCCACAGTCTAGTTCTGCCCTCTCCCAGGTGACGAGGGAGGTCAGTCATTTCAGTCCTAAAGTTATTTCTATTCCTCACTGTTTCTCTTCGGCATTATTGGCGTTTATATATGTCTAAAGGAAAAAAAATAGAGGTTATAAGGAGAGGTAAGAAAGAGTTGCCTCTCACAGTAAAGCTGTCCATCTGCACAACCTCTGCATGTTCTTTGCATCTCTGAACTATTTTGAGTCCCAAGCTTTGGCTTCGTTCTGTTCCAGGATCCCTCCTTGTTCAGTCTTCAGTGAATTCAACTCAAGACCTGGGCAAATTAAAAGAACTTGTGCCAGATTCATCAATACCTTTCTAAAAACAAAACCAAAAAAGCAACACCAGAGAGTTGAGCTAAATGTGTTTGACAGGCTGTGCTTTTCCTGCTGGGCTTTAAAGTCCAGGCAGTCCTGACTATGCACAAATATGGGGTGGTTGTCTCCCCACCCTTCCAAAATGATTTAAGCCAAAATCAGGGTGCCTGATTCCTAGCCTGATACAAACTCCAGAAAAGTGCAAGGCTGATTTTGCTGTGTCACAAGCTGATCTTTCGCAGATGCTGAAAATCTAGGAAGTGCAATTATGGGAAAATTGCACTAAGGCAAACAAGTACAAGCCAAGTTCTGCCATTTTCCATTACCCACCTGAGCCCCTTGATTGTGGCAGACAACACACCATCTGTATATGCTTTGTCAGAGCCAAAAAAATATAATCCCAAGAGCAGTGCCTGAATGGAGGAGCGGGAGAAGAGAGGGAGGCTCCCAGAAGGAGCAGGCACCCAAGAGCCACTGCAAAGCCATGGCAGTGTCCAGGAGCAGTGCTAGCACAGGAGTTGTGGTTAGCTGGGACCTTCTCCAGGGTGACCCCAGATAGGGTGACCTCAGTACTACCACATGGTAGTTCCCGTTGTGTTTGGCCACTGGGGGCTTCTTCGAATCCTTGAGCTCTGGCCCTCCTGTGCATGCTCTGTGAAGCTCTGTTCTCATGAGAACAAGCTTTCCGGGCACTGGGAGATGTCAGATACTTCCAGCTCCTGCTTGGGCCAGAAATAACTCATTATCTTCTTTTCTCAGGATATTCTGGCAATGCTGTTTCCTAACCTGGCTGGATCCCGCTATTCCTGAGGTACCAAAACATAAAAAAGAAGAAAACAAATAACGCCAGGGAAATGAAAGAGCTACCCATCATCATTGAGCCTCAGAGATGGCTCGGTTTTGTTTTCAGGTGAACCCTGGGTTAAAAGATGCTGTCCTTTTCTGAATCTAAATAATGCAGTAACTCTCTGTGGCGTACCCCACATTTCAGAGGCAAGATGGCTTGCAAGTCAGGTTGCTGTTCTGGTTTTAGTTCCTTGCCCTGTTACACATTTCCTGAGTGATCTTGTTCAAGCCATCGGTTATCCCCATTTTAGGAAAGGGCTGAATAACATCCCCTCCCTTAGCAGGCATGGTGTAGGATAAACACCCCAAGAGGCCCCCACAGGACAGGAACAGGAGCTGAACAGACGAGATAAAGAAATACCTGCACTGGCCGCAGGAGGTTCATCTAGTGGGTTCCCAGGGGAGAATATCCGCCTGGGAAAGCACAGCTAAGCTATAGTGGGGGTGGAAAGGCCACTGCCTCCACAAGGTTACACCACAGGGCAGTGTATTTGCAGTATTGCAATATTTGCAGGTAAACCTGCTCTTCTTGAGGCTACTCACACTCCACAGGACTACAAAGAGAGGTAGGCTTGTCTCCTTTCAAAGCATGGGTACCTGAATTATAGTTACAAAGTCTCGTTTATGTTGTCGATTTTGTCAGTACATTATCACTGCAGCGTTTTTCATTTATCAAAGTCTGAGTGTCCCAGAGGGGAAAACTGAGGACCAGGGAACAGGTTTTTATAATTATTACTATTTTTCTAAGTGGTATTTGGAGTAATGATCACAATAAAAAGACTGAAGGGAAATACTGATGATATGGTGAAAAAAATCACCAAAACCAGGTGGAGGCGTTTCACGGCCGAAGCAGCACCCTCGCTCTATTGTGCTGAGCAACTATCGCGTAACATTGAGAATTTTCAGTGCAAAAAAAACCATCTTGAGAGAGGGCAGGTTCTCCTCCTCTCCTTCGATCCGGGGGCAGTGGTGTCCATGGAGAGATCCCCAGCTCCCTCTGCCGGTGCCTGCCCTTCCTGATGTGGTCCACCCTGGGAGCTTTTCCAAGGGCCCACCTTGAGTGAGCAAGTAGCCCAAGGACCCTCCCGGGCATCCTCCCGTTTGGGGCTGCCTCATCGGCCTCTGCTTGCAGCCTGCTCCCTGCTCGGCTGAGCGACAGCGCTATGTGCAAGGATGGCAACAGGGGCTGGGAAAACACAAAGTCTGCCTGAAAACACAGTGATTTCCCTTTGGCTTTCTCTGCATCCTGTCATGCTGGCTTTTCTCAAGTGCTCTAGCAAATGCATTTGCTTGCAAGAACATTGGCAGGATCATCAGCATTTAGAGAATGTCCACGGGTGGGCCCAGCTGTGTTGTGAAGTGGGGATTGCTAGAGGAGGAGAGGCTGTGTGGCCATGTGTCATATGCCTCAAAACATTTGGGTGGTGTATATGGAGCAGAGGACAGGGTGGGAGACCAGTCCCCCCAGTCTCTGCATAAATCCACTCATCGCATTGACAGAAAGTGAATTGTGGATCCTAGAAATCATGAAGCAGAAACGCCCATGTTGGACAGCTGTGTTCACCAAGTGTGGAAACAGAAGCTCCCCAAATGCCAGTGTGGGACAGGAGAGCGGCGGGGTACAGCTTGGCAGCACTGTTCACGGAGGAGCCACAGAGGGGGAATGCTGTATCCAAAGTCACAAAGTGTCATGCCAAATGCATCCCACGTGAAATGTATGTAAAATTCAGACTTTGGCACACAAGTAATTCTTTTCTGAAGAAAACACTGCAAAAATGCACAGTTTTGTTTTTAGTGTTCCTGAGATCAGCACAGCAGTGCTTAAGGGTCATGGCTATGGAGAAGGCCTCCCTGTCCTCCGTACTGTGCTCACCCTGTCAGCTGGATGGGGCTCTCAAACACATCTGAGATCCTCTCTGTAATTTATTCTGGCTCTGAGCAGGACTTAGAGAATGATTAAAGCAGGAAACAAAACTCACACTAGTCCCCTTGTTTCAGAATGACACTTTTACACTCAGCTGTTTCTTTTGGGACAGTGCCGTAATCAGGGAAATGGTAGTTTGCAACATTGGAGGAAACAGAAAATCCGTGATTACTGTATTTGCCTAGTAATCACCCTTTAATACCCCTCTACTCAATACATGGGGCACAAAAATGGTTGGGTGGTAGAGGTTGCAGATTAAAAGAAAGCAAGAAAGCAACTCATGGCAATGCTTTAAGGGTTTTTACTGCTTTGGGACCTGGAGAAACCATTTTGACTGTCTTTCACCCCAGGGAGACCTTGTAATAGGTGTAAAGGCATCTGAAATGTAGCTGATGAGGAGTTAGGGACTTCTGCATGTGTAATGGAAGCTGGAGCAGATGAGCTCTTCAGAAGCATCCATCTTGTTATACATATGTCCAGAATGGTGCAGAGAGCTGAGCACATCACACTTCAAGGTTGAACTGGTTTTGTTGTCATGTACTCAGGAGGCTCAAGACAGCCTCCTAAGGAATGTATCTGGGTGGGTGGGCGTGTTTGGGTGAGGAATCATTCAGATGAATTCATAAAGGCTTTTGCTGGAAGCTAAGGATGTGCCTGAATAGCAGACTCGGTTTTGAATGAAGATTGGGGTTTTTGCTCTTTTTGGCTGAATGTCTGGTTCTGGCCGACTGTCTGGTTCTGGCCTAAGGTACCTGGAGGCTGAAAGGACACATTAGGTCACTACTTCCCCTCAAATTTCTTCAGGCTCAACTACTGGGCAGGATTGCTCCTGGACAACAAATACCTGTGGGTTTGCAGGACCAGCTGCAATGCGGTACAAGGGGGCAAATCTTCTATGCTAGAACTGCTGAGACACACTATCTTCCCTCTTCACTAGTTTTAAGAGTGCCCCTGGTGCTTTTCCAACCAGATCACTTTCTGGTCATCAGGGGCTGTTCTCAGGCATCGCAGGGCTATCCCAACACCCACAACCCTTGGCAGCTATGCGGCTTGCTGGGGTGCCAGGCTTGGTGAGTGGGGAGAGCAGTGCAGTGGGGCAGTTTGGCCCAAAGGCCCTGTTTAGAGAGGTGGCAGGTTCCCAGAGGTAACCTGTTGTGCTCCCATGTCCCGTAAATACCTCTTTGCAAAGGGAGGAGCACAATTTCTTGCACTGAGTTGAAACTGCATGGGAGTTAGGAAAATAGACTGGGGTTATTTGAGCTGGGTCATCTCAGATCTTATGGCAACCCTTTACAACTGTGCATAGTTGGGATGGCACCTGTGGAGTGGCATTTCAAATAGCCCAGGACGTGTTGGTCCAGCCTCAATGTCAGCTACTGGAGGCACAGCACCTCTTCTTATATCACATGGATTTTGTTTGAAGGTAGTTTTATCTAGGAGAAGAGTAGGTCCTATCCTCCCCCACTACAAAAAACCCTGGGCCGAGCCTGGTGTCTCAGTGTATCACTAGAATAATGGAGATCTGGCCAAGAGGGAGAAAACTGCTGCTGTGATACACTCTGTCTCCAATCCAACACCCACTCTGAGAAGCAGTTCATAATTTGAGGCTTTTTTTTTTTCCTGAGTGAGAGAGCAGCAATTAACAGACCAGGGAAGAGCTGCCTTTGCCAGTAGTAACTGGACTTTTCTGCCCTAACTTTAGACATCTACACTGGAGGCATCTGAAACTCTTCTTGTAACCAATGGGGGAAAAGAAGCACTTCCAGAGCTCAATCTATTTCACTGATTTTAGATGTCTGTCTCTGAATGAGATGCATTACACCCTGGAAATATCTGTTTATCTCCCATTAGGGACACTTAGGGATGACAGCCAGGTAGTGCCAGCCTAAACATCAGTATTGCAAAGGTTTAAAGCCAGGCATGGGAATCCACCCTCGGTGTTTCACCTCCCGCCCTTGCCTGGTCATGCCCTGGCCTCCTGCTTGAGCTGTTCCCAGCGCAGTCACACCTGCCTGGCAAATAAGGCCCTAGCAAGGGGTCTTTTGCACCATAGTCATAGGTAAGAAGCTGGGTTAAAAGGGAGGGAAATAGGAGACTAATGGAATAAGCATAAGGAATGGTGATGATTTAATATTCCCTTTATTGGTTCAAAAAGAGCTCTGATGTGCTACAGTGAAGGCTAAATAACATTGTGGTTTTTAATAGCTGTCTAGGAAAGAGGTTCCTCCCAAGGTGGGTGCAGGCAGCAGAATGTGTGCCTCTGAGCAGAGAAGCCATTTTCTTCTGCTTGCTGTGCCCAGCCAGAGCTTGGGCATGCCGTTGTGTAAAAATATGGACCAGGCTGCAAGTCCTTGCTGGCTGGCTCCGATGGCTGCAGGGCTGGGTCAGTTTTCACCAGAGCAAGGAAATGACAGCTCCCTCAACTGCCAGAGATCCCTCTGGCATCTCCTCTCTCTAAAGGGTTGCCTTTCCTCAAGTCCACTCAGGTGTGAAGTATGTGAAATTACTGGGCATTTCTGTGGCAAGTGGGGCAGTTTTCTGCCACAGAAGAGGTTTTAGAGCAGGGACAATTGACCCTGAATTCAGTTGCTGTTCATTTTGTCTGCTTAAATTGCATGTTTCCAGATATGCTGTGACTCTCATTTCTTCATCTGTGGATACCAGTGCTATCAGCAAAGCATTTATTTGGATGCTAGAAATCAGGTACAAGACAGAAACTTTTATTGCCTTTGTCAAATTTCGCTTCATAAATGTATGGATTATTGGGCAATATTTGAGTACTCTAACTGATTGAAATTTCTTTTATCAGCTAGATGTTTACCTCTTGGAGGAGTGCCTGCAGAGTGAGTAAAAACTCCAAGGTGTTAACCTTGACACCTGCTTGAGCCCCCTCACAGGGCAGCTGCAGTGTCCCCATTCCAGATAGCTGCAGCACCACACAGTGTGGGTTCCTGCAGGTGGGACTCCAGATGCCAACCGTACCAAGCTACACTGGGAGCTTGGCAGTGTTTCTCTTTCAAGGGAAGAGCATGAGTTTTAGGAAGCTGAGGATCTTTGAGAAAATGGAGATTTCTCATTTCAGGAACAAGCACAGACGTATCATGTGTGTATTGGTTAGTCATTTCAGTGCTGTTTGCTCTGACCTTACAGCATTTTAGACCTGATCTGGCAGGACTCCAGCATCCTGAACTCCAAAGACATAAATACTCATTCTGAAGTCCGTGGCTATTGCTAGGCTGTCTTCTGAGAGATACCTCTATGGTAAGGAAGGGAACCTGAAAAGTGTGTGGCTTTGGGTGTAGCCAGAGCACATGCAGTCTGATGTGCCTGTGCTTGCCCAGGCAGACCAAAGCATGGGATTATGAGGTGTGATCCAGCCTCAGTCATGCCAGGACATGCATAGGTTGCACCTCTAGACAGGAGCAGGGGTAGATCACATGCCCTGCTCACCACTGCTCCCTTCACAGTCCATCAAAGGCTGGACAAACATAGGCTATAGGACCATGCATGTTTAAGTGTGTTTTGGATGAAGAACTGCCTGTGCTCTAGTCCTTTTGGATCAAGCTTGAGAGTGTTTGTTGAGATGATTTGCATGCACACCATAAATGTAGAAAATGAACCTCCACTACCAAAAGACATTTTTGCCTGAAACCTGAAACCAAGTGAAAGGGAAAAGAAAAAAAAGTGAGCATATATGTAACTTCCTCCCTCTAGTCTAAAAATTGCACTGGCAAGCTTACAGTTGGCAAGAGACAGCAACGGATGCAACTATTTTTTTGCATTCCCGTAAATTTAGTATGATTGGTCTAATTCAGGAGTTTACAAGCAGTTCCCTTGTTTGCATCAGATCTCAATATAGCACCTCATGCTTCATTCCATTCCTGACTGCACTCCTTCAGTGCATAGACTATCTTCCTCACTTACTCTCCTCCAGCCATCCTGAAGTTGTTCCCCTGGCAAGCCAACATGAGGAAAATGTTTGCTGTCTTTATAGCTGTTTTTCATGCAAGCTAGTGTGCAGAAAGAATGAGACATCCACTGGCTGTAACCCCCAACACACTAGGAGCCATTAATGTGTGGGGCTAGGTCCTGTGACTCTGCCAGTGGTGCTGTGCTGACAGGAGGGCTGCTGGGGAGTCTGAGTTGCAGAAGCAGGAGGAAGAAAACCAGCTTGGGATGCTGGGACCAACCCCACTGCATTGTCCTGGATCCCATGTTGCTCCGAGCCCAAGCCAGCTGCCATCTTCATGGAACAATGGGAGTCCTGGGGACAATATCATCTCCTGTCTGGAAGCTGCTCCTGGAGACCTTCCCCCTTGGCACTGCTAGGGGCTGTTGTGGTTTCCAGACAAATGGACATTTTCATATGGGACTTGTAGAAGCTTAGTCATTCCTGGCCAGATGACCATTGCTGTTACCCCACTTATTTACCTCTCTCTCCAGAAAGAAAATAAATTCTCGTTGCATCTTTGTTCAAGACATGCACAGCTTTCCATTTGGTTTTGAGTTGTTGTTGGGATCTTTTGGGGAAATATCTGAAAATATATTAGAATTCAGTCTTCACAAAATAGGGGGTTTGGAAGAGCACCTGTTGCACAGAGCACAATTCCCTTCTTCACTCCATCCCGTGAGTATCCTGTTGACTGTGTCTAGAAATTGAGTCCAGAAATTCAGCTGCTGGTTCTGCCCAATCTCACCTGGTCCAGTTCTGAAGCCACACCAGGCTCCTGCTAAGTGCACTTGAAAGATCCACCACTGCTGACAGCCATGCTCAGACATATCCAGCAATCTTCAGGACTGGCATTGGGTCACACTTCATCAGCTTGAAATGTGTGGAGTCATCAGCACCTTACGTTATTGACAAGCCCTCTATCTTCTGCTGAACTATCTGCGGCCATAACTCTTGTTATTCTCCAGTTCTAACAAAGCAAGCAGAAAATAATGCCTTTCCCTTATTTCTGATGCTGCTGGAAGTTTCAGGGCTAAGTTCCTGCTGCTTTCAGTCTTTCTTAAGAGGCTGGGTTTATGGTGGACATGCTCACTGAAAACTGGAGGTAGCGATAGTTTCATCTTCTCCCTGGACTTTGAGAGACTTTGGAGCTGGGCCTGCATCTGGACATTCCAGTTTCCTCTGAAGTGCTGAGCATCACACTGACATAGCTGCAAATCTGTGGGGAAATGCAGCTTTGGATCTAGTTCTGGGCCAGAGCATGTGAGACACGGGTTCATCTCAGTCCCAGATAGGTGCTTCTGCTGTTTGCAGTTCCCTGTGAGACACATGCAGTGAAACTCCAGCTTTCCCCCCTGTAGTGCCTGCTCTGTCTCTGGGCTTCCATGCAAAATTTGTCTATAGAGAATCAGATATAGCAGCTTGGGAAGGCTTTTGTAGCCAGATACTAGGGAGAAATTAGCACAGACAGCAGGGAGAAAAAGAAACCAAGAAAACATACAGATGGGACTTCAAGTGGGATATTAAATCAAATGAGTGAGCTTATTTATGTAGGCAAGCATCACAGTTGTCATGACTTGTAAACCAGGTTTGAATTGTGAAGTCCTTCTAAAGGAAAGGGTTGTTTGCAGCTCTCAGTAGAGAAAGAAAAGGGCCAGGAGCCCCATGTTACCATTTGGATTTGAAGGCTTAGCCTAAATATATTTCTAATTGATATAAACCTTCTGAGGTTGAAGCATCATTGTATTGCTAGGAGATGACAGGCTGCAGCCTTTTACTTTACTCTCCATGTGCTTCTTAGGGCTTCCTAGAACATGTTTTGTTATCCCTTGAGTGTGCTCTTACCCTGCATTTATCAACATCATTGCAACCTTGAAGTGACTACAGTCATTTTTGGCATCAGGTATAGATGGGAACCAGAACTGCTGTTTGCTCCTGCTAAGCCCGGGTACATGGCCAGCATGGTGTGTGGTGTCAGAGGCACAGGCACACATGAGAATGAGCTGGCCCCTGAAATTCAGCGGGGCTGAGATTGGGGTGGGGGAGAACAGGGCAGCGGCACCAAATTCCGCCATTGCTGACTGTTCCCAAGCTCACAGAATTATGTTGGTGTCAGTACTAATTAAACTTTTTCAAGGCCAGTTTGAACTTTGATTACCAGTTGACAGGTATGTACAATTCCCCTTCTGGGATCTATATCTCCCTGCAAATCATCAAACTGTCTTCAGTCAGCTTTGGACCAGAGGAGTTTTGCCAGAGGCATCCTGCATCTGTTGCATCATATACAGTACATTAAAACCATCTTTATTGCTCTTTATAAAGAAACCACAGTTGTTAGAGAGTCCTGAATGCTCAGCCCTCATGCACTTCCTTGCCTGTGTACTTATTTGCCCGTGTTACCCCCCATTGCTTTGAGACATGGTAGTACATAAGGCAGCTAATCATTTAAAGCTATATTCATCCTTCCTCTTGCAAAGCAATAGTGGCAGATACATAAAGACACACTGGATCTAGAGGCGGGGTGATTTGGGCCCATCTGTAATTTATCCAGTGGGAAAAGCAGGGGGAATGCCTTTTTTTCATTTGTCTTATTCCAACATGCCTATTGCAGCCTCTTGATGTCTGTGTGATGACTGGGGAGGGCAGAGGGAGAAGAAATTAAAGAGGAACAAATTGATGACAGCCATTGCGAAAGAGGCAGAGCCCCCAGCAGTGCCCAGCAGAGAGCTGCAGAGCCTGTTCCCTCGGAGAAGGGCCACAAGCTGAGGGCTCGCTGGGGACAGGGGTGGCTTGCACTTCACACCCCAGAGTGAGAAGTATGCGGCATGTGCTGGGAGATGCAGCTGCTCTTCTTGTGCATTTGCCAGGACACTTAATGTGAAAGCAAAGGAGAGGTTTCCAACCAGGTAGTTTATAAACCCCCTAAGATTGGATTAGTAGATGTTCTTCTCAGATGTTCATGTCAGCGGCCACTTTCTTTTTCTTAATCTAGGAGGTTTTAAAAACAAATAAAGCTATACTAGTTGTCAAGATTTGCCCTTATTCAGGTAGTATTATGGGATTAATTAAACTTTGCAGCGTCTTGAGACTCCATGAGGAAACAATGGAGACTGCCCCTCTTGTACAGAGGAGAAAACTTAACAAAGGAAGTTGGTTTTTAGAAAGGATGCAGAGCCAGTGTCCAATTTCTCAGGCTAGAGCGAGGTTGGGCTGTTACTGTTATGCTAGTAATGCTCAGTGAGCAGCAGGATCTCCTGCAGAGTGCAAGACTTTACCGTGACTGGCCGGCATTTGCAGCAGGAATCAGGACACAGCTGAGGGATCCTTGTCCTGCCTGCCGTCAGCCCTCTGCCCAGGGCAGAGTGGCCATGCTGAGCCCCAGCACAGTGATTCCCACTCCCACAGCTCCCTGTCCCTTGCTTTGTTTTCAGAATTATGTTCAGTGCTTTGGCTAATTTCATTGTCAGTTGCAAAGTATATGAAATATTCATGGATATACCAGGGGTCACATTTAACACGCAGCTTCATGTTTTGATGCTATAAAAACAGAGAAGTTCCACACAAGTAGGAGACGATGCATCAACAGCTACAAATTGAAATGTTTCAGTGTTTTATTCCAAGGGAAATTCATGAAGACTGTTTTTCATTTCCACTCAGAATAACATCTCAGTTTTAAACGTGAAAATTTCTCACAAAGTAGAATTTTAGCTTTCCATCATCGAGGGTTGCCAGAAGCATTTTGCAAGCCCCTTTATTTATACAAGTTATGAAAGCAGAAAGGTCACTTCTCTGGGTAGCTCTCAAGATTCAACAAAAACAATAAAGGTGCCCAGACATCACTGGAAGAACCATAAAACTTTGACAGACAGGCTGTGTTTCACTTTTAAAACTGGTCTTATGCCAAACCTTAATGCGAAAGCATGAGAATGGCAAGAAGGAATGGCATTACTAGGTATTTCCTGCATGGTCTAAAATCTCAGCATCTCCCCAAACTACGAAAGTGAGCAGACCATTCTTACTGTCAGAGACAAATAGAAAGTTGAAGGGAAATGAATAAAAAATTGTATCTTGCAAGTCAGATTGTTGAAATTCTGTCTATTCTTAAATTAATATTTTCAACATAGCAAAATTTAAAAATATTTTCTTATCTTGGCAGTTCCAATTAAACATAGCTTTTAATCAGAATCCATGCCATTTACCTAAAACAGGAAAGAAACTAAGCTCAGATTTTAGCCATTTTGAAAGAGAAGAAAACATAAAAATATTTTTCCTGACCATATCTGGTGGGTAGGCAGAACAAAAGACAAAACATTGCTTCCTGGAGCCCTTATAGTATCACAAGGTTTAGAAACAAACTGCTCTGATACCTCAGAAATATCCTTTAGATTTCCTTTTTGAATTCAATCCATACCCATTATTTTAATTGATGCAAGTAGGAAGGGTGTCGCAGCAGCTTGGTTGGGATGACAGTAGGTTCAAAAGCTTTTCTGCACAGCCAGATTTTCTTATTTCTATTGAGCTTCCCCCAGAAAAAGAACTTTTCCCCATAAATCTTCATATCTCTTTCTTCTTTTCCCTGGTCAGTAAAATCATGTAAGGAGCCAGTTTCCAAAGCCTGGATGCTGTATTCCAGCATACAAGATTCAGAGCCACACCTGAGCATCTTGAAAGACCAGCAGCATTTGCATACAGAATGAGAAGAGATTCAGGGAGTCAGTTCTTCTCCATTGCTGGTGGAGATCAGAGGCCCTGAGCCTTGTACATCAGTTTTCACGAGCGTAGTTTTACTGACTTTCTTGCGGTTATTCCTGATTTACAGCAATAGGAGATTAAAATGAGGCTCAGGGAAGATAGCTTCCTGCTGAATTCCCCAAAGAGACCAGATCTTGCATTATTTCACATCAGAGTAAATGATTTCTTTGGACAAAAGAAACGCATGAAAGAGATAAATATCCATCCAAATGCTAAGACAGATGGGTTCCTTCAGAGCTTCCTTACTAATCAAATACATCAGTGCTCCCTTCAGTAATGTGACAGGCGATTTAATGCGGGATATGTTTCACAGGGTTTGGGGGAGAGTGTCCAGGACCAGCCCTCCACAGATGGGAATGCCCATTCTGATGACCTGGAAGGCTGTTCCATGCATATATTCTGTACCAGGAGTTTTCCTTCCTCCCCATCATCTCCTGCCACAGCCATACAGATAGACCAGAAGAGTACAAGCAGCTGCTGCAGAAAAACCAAGTTAGCAGGAGAGAAGTTGTCAGGAGGCAGACATTTGTGGTTAGGACACAGAGAGGGTGGAAAGCTGGTACGTGCCATTTGCAAAGAAACTGTATTTCTGAGAACAAATAGAAAAAAGGCATTTCAGGCTTTTGCAGAAAAAGCTAGAACAAGTGAACAGACCTTGGCAGTAAAATTCCCCCCAGAAACGAACAATGGAAAGTAACAGAAGCCTCAGGGCATTATTAAGAATTAAAAATAACAGCTAGCAGAGCCGAACCTGGCACTCGCCTGGCATTTGGCACATGCAGCTCCACAGAAGGCAGAGGTGTGGCGCTGCCCTGCAGACCTCCACAGGGCCCCAGGGCTGGTCAGAGCCCAGCACTGTGTAGGTAAGCCAGAGGAGGTGAGTGACATGGCACAGAGATTGTGTCGCCAAGTACAAACCCGGGATAATAATTCATACTGATGGGCAAGAAGTGCATTTCCCATCCTGAGCTTCTAAGATTTTTCTTCTGTTTCTCTTCAGGATGGATTAGGGCTTGTTTGAGGCTTTTCAATGAAAAAAAATGCAAACGCAACTACCCATTCAATAAAGTTTGGAGTGAGGTGGGAACTGCTTAGACCTACTGTAAGCCAGGGCTTTAAGTCTGGGTCTCCTACAGGCCCTGAGAAGGCCTTAGCTGCTGGCTGTCCTTGAGAAGGAGCACCCACCTCGATTTTGACCTTCTGAGGCACAAGAAACTCTTCTTTTACCAAATCCTTCAGAAGGTTTAGGACATGGCAAACAAATTTTTTCCTGGCAGAAAAAAATTATGTAAGAAAATTCTTGCTCTGCTTTCATGACCCGCTGAACTGCTAGAGCTGTTTAGAGCTGATGCTGCCTCTGAAGCTGCTCATCCACACTGCCCCCACATTCCCACACAACCGCCAGGACACCAGGGTCTATTTGCCCCCTGACAAATCCATCAGACACCAGTGAGGTCTTCTTCTGCACCTCAGTAGCATCTTCTGCACCTTTGGGCTCTCTAGCTATCATCAGCTTTACCATGGTCCTTGTTGCCTTCAGGCCTGGCAGTTTGGTGTTGTGGCCAAAAATGCCCTACCTCCTCCATCCTGCCGCTGGGGCACACCCCGCTTGTGCTCTCTCCTGATGTCCCCCAACACTAGGTGCTGCTGTGCCACCCTGGAACACCCCTGTGGGCACCCAGCCGCTGAAAAAAGGGGCTGTCGTGCAACAGACACCAAGATGCTGCAGCCAACAGACTGTCTGTCATCTGCATCTACTTTGTTCAGGAAAACCACTTAGTTTACAAATATTTCTATTTAAATGCTTCTCTGCCCACTTAATTCAAGCCTGTGCTGAAAAAAAAAAAAAAAGGAAACCTTCCTTAGAGAAAAGCAAAACACAGTGCTGAGGCAGAGGGCACTGCTCATTCACTAATGCCATATTTTCCACAGTGGAAATAATTGTCTTTCTTCATGTTTGACAGTAATCTGCAGTCCCAAAATAAACAGGCTCCTCTTAATTTTGCTTCAGGGTGTTTTCTATCTGTCAAAGGGGAGCAGGAGATTGCAGCCAGCCTAGCGGATGTGCACCATGCTTGGCTTCATGGCTCCTTGTTTTCACCTCAGAGGATCCCAGTGGCAAAGGGTTAAAATCTTTTGTTGGCCATCAGGGCAGACTACAGGTACCTGTTGCTCCCTCATTAGTCAGTGGAAAGCTGGGACTGGCAAGGGAAGGAAATAGGCTTGTTAGAAGTGGTGTAACAAATTGCCTGTATATGGGTCTCAGAGCCAGAAGGAAAGAGAATGTTCCACACCGGAGCTGAAACACATTTGTGGCATCTTGGGGAACCAAGACATGCAGCACGAAATTGTCCAAGATTCACCAATTCTATGTCTAATATTGTCTCCTTTACTGCAACATATTTTTGCAGAAACAGTAAATTCATGCCAGTATTTTGCAGGAGTTAATTTTGCACAAGCTGAAATCACAATTCCACATTTAATAAAATATCTGCACCCAGAATACTTCACACAGAGACTAATGCTGGGAAAATCCCAAAGAAATACCAAGTGGCTCTGATGGATGGGTTACTGAGTAGCTCTGGTACAACCTAGCAGTCAACACGGTTGGGATAACCCAGCCCACCTGCAGGACAGGCTGAGAGGAATTCTGGGAGCTGATTGAAGAGTTCAAAAGAGACTATATGTTGCTTACTAGTTAATTTTACTTTCATAAGCATGAGTGCAGTTTTCCTAACTCTTACCTAGATTTAAGTATTATATGACTGTGGGTGCAATACAAGGGAAGACAGAAGGAGCATGAGATGGAATATTGCTTTCTGGTTACAGCAGAGGCTCAAGCCTTGGGAGAGATGATCCTTCTGCCTTCAGTAGGACAATGTGTTTGGGCATTCCATAAGCTTAAGAATCTCCCCAGTACACAAACTGCAACTTATCTCTCTCTTGATTTGTGTTTGCATATTAGAAAGGAGAAAAAGCAGTAAGCCTGGGATAGAAGAAAGGTCCTCTGAAAGAGCAATATAGGCTGTAACACAACATGATCTAAACATACAAAGGACTGCATGACCCTTTGACACAGTAGCTGACCAAAGGTTCAGCTACTCTGCCACCCTCTGATACCTGCACAACAGATGCCTAGGAAAGGCAGATTTTAAGCACATATTCCCAGACCTCCAGCAATTTAACATCCTCGTGTTTAACAGCTCTGGATGATTTTTATCCTCAATTTATCCTTTACATCCAAGCATGCTGTGACAAGGAATTCCATGGCTTAACTCTAGCCTGGATGAAGAAGTATCTCTTGGTGTTTCTGAGTCTATCACTTGCTGTTTTTTGTCTACGTGCCTTCCATTCTAGGAATAGAAGATTTGGTGACTAACCCAGGGCAACCATTATTGTGTGGGCCTTTGTCCTATGTTTTCTCAGGCTTCTCTTTACAGGCAATGGAAGATACATTTGAGAGCTGGGTCTGTAGCTGACTCAGCCAGTGGGACACCAGGGAAACCTAAATTAGTACATACACACACCTTACTGGCCTACACTCAATCTAGTTTTGTTTTTCCTCATTGTTGGTTATCTTGTTCTGAATTAAAAGTAATTTTGAACAGAAAGTAAATTACTTCACTGTCTATGACATGAAGAGGTTCAAAAGTTACTACCTCTCTCTGTTTGGGTTTGGTTGGTTGGTTGGTTTGGCTTTTTTTCTCTGGAGGCTGGTGGCAAGATCTGTTTGGTGAAAGGACTGCAACTCCATGTAACGGTACTTCTCTCCTCGAGATGAACCAGTTCTAAGACTGATATTTGCCTGCGGTCAAAGCTTGGCTTTTACCAGACGATCTGTCGGGGGATACACAGCAGGCAGAAGGAAATAATCATGGTGTCCCAAAAGGATCCTTAACACATGGAGGCTCAGACAAGGAGATCAGGTTTTGGGAATAATGACTGGGAGAATGCTGGCAGGGAAGGGGATGCAGACATCTGCACCATGTGGCTGACAGACCAGAGAAAATTCAGGTCCAGAAAAGAGCAAAAATCTCACTATAAAGTTTAAAATAAAATCTGTGAAGGAAAGGAAAAGATTCCACTCTCAGGCTCTCTGGGGATCTTTTCCAGTTAGCACTCAAGACCTTTCCAGATTTTGAGCTGCTATTTGATATCTGGTGTAAAACTAAAGCCACCCAACTCTTTCAGAAAGCATTAGGAAAAGCAGTCCAATGAGCTGGTTTCTATTTCCCAAATGCATCAGGACTGTGCCAACTGGAATGTAACCCTGTGCCTTCTAAAAGGAAACCTCCTCTAAGAGTCTGGTTTTGTGACAGTCTTGCACTGTTGGACTTGAACTTCTGGAGAGAGGTAGGAGCAGCTGACAGCTATCGAGTGGTCTTGTATCAGTGAGAGTCAGAAAAAACGGTTAGCTTCCTGAAGGCTCAGTTCTTCCTTTCTTCTACAGAAAGAATAAATCACCAAATACAAAAAGGATCTTCAGATCAGAAAGGGAGACCTGCATATAAGTAGCATCCCAGAGACCTGCTGGAGGCTGCACATTCCTGAATCCAGCCAGGAAACTGGTAATTTTGTGCCACTTTTGATTGCCCCCTTCTCTGTGGACTTCAGAAGCTCTGGCCTGTGAAGTGCTACTGATGGGTATCAACACAGGATGAGAAGCACAGCAGTAAGAGGGAAGCCCAGAGGAGCCCTGTGGCTTCAGTCACAGTTTCTTCCTAGACAGTTTGGCTCAATTCAGAGTCAAACTCAGAAAAAGGAGGTGGGCAAGAGACAGCAAATGAATGAGAGAAGGTTTCTGCATCACAGTTTACTCACCCTTAGGGAGAGCTGTTAGTTAACATTAGCGATAACCCCAGTGTTGTACTAAATACTGAAGCAGCTTCCCGCAGGGGGAACAGGCTGCCTGCAGTTACAACAGCAGCCTTAATAGTATCAGCACAGAGCTGCACTTACAGCTGATCTAAAAACATGGGGGTTTTATAACATTAAAAATGTAAAAATTTCATCTGAACTACTTTTAACATTGAAAATGTTTATCCTTTTCCATTTTATGTATATGACATTGTCTTACTTAATCAGAACTTCAGTGAGAGTTCTTCATGCCCACACTCAACTCTACAGATGAGATGCTGGAATAAGACCACAGATCCCATGATGCCCATTTAGCAATATTTGATCATGAGTAACTGGAGACATTGGCTCTTAAAAGTGAAAAGTGACCTGGAGCTATTTACAAGATGTGTAAATGTGGTGTTTAGGAACACAGTTTAGTGGGCTTGGCAGTGCCAGGGTAGTGGTTGGACTTGATCTTAAAAGTCTTTTCCAGCCTCAATGATTCTATGATTCTATGATAGCTAGCTGAAGTTCCTACTGCATTTTTTTTGAGACAAAATACCTTGTTTTTGGCTGAAAACCCCAAACTTATTTTTTTCAGGCATTTTCCTTTCTAAAGAAAATTTGAAAGTGTCCAGAAAAGCACAAGCAAGATTTTTAAGGTCAGCTACTATCTGTTAGGAAATAAATTAATATAAGGAAGAAAGGAATACTTAAAAACACAGAAGCCCTTCTGCAGGCAAGCACACATTTTCTGCACACAAAAAAATCACTTTATAAAATATTTCCCAATTTGAGCAATGTTATATTTTGACAGTTGTAATTATAATGGCCTGCAGCCTTTGACTTTCCCTTCATGGAGCCTTTGCTGTTAATGCAGAACTGATTTAGGGACTGGGTTCCCTAACAGCAGCTGACTCTTATTAGGTCTTGTTTCTGGCAGTAAGAGAGTGAGGTAAATGACCAGGTAGCCCAAGACAAGCAGGAGGAAGGCCCTCAACCCATGGCTAGGGCACAGAGGAGAATGGTAACTCAGGTCAGCTCAAAGGGAACAAGAACACAAATAACGTCTTCGTTTTCCAAAGTCCAATGGATGCAAATGACTTGGGCTTGTAAGACAGGATTTTCTGACTTTGGAGCTTTCTGAGATCAGTTTGATCCTTGATGCTGGGTAAAGTCATGATCACGAGAGTCCTGTCTCATCCACTATGCTGCTAGTGCAGGAACACATGGCAGTGAGGAATGACAGTTGCACTATGCTTCCTGTGGTACTTGATTTACTTTTTCCTCCTCTGCTTTTGCTTTGTACCCTGCCCCATGCTGTGAGCCCTCTTTGGGCAGTGTGGGAGTTTCCATGCCAGTGCCATGCAGCGGGCAGAGGAAGGAAGAGGAACTGAGCGGACCATGGGTGACTGCTCTGTTTGCAAGTGGAGTTTGACCTGAGTCATTAGCACTGACTGATGCCAGGAGCCTGGGAGCACTCTGGCCTCAAGGTCTGTCATGCCCATCCCTTTCAGATAACCTGGTTGCTGATATTTTCTCACTGGGGCTCAGGAAAAGGAGGTTTCCATACCCTCCTGGACTGAAGCATTTCAGACTTTAATGACTCAAGTCTGTGGAACAGAAGCAATAAAGATGTGGGAGAGAAGGAGGGGAAGCAAACTCTCTCTCAAAGGTACCAAAGTGCGTAACACCTCGTAAAGCAGTGGGAACTGGAGCTCGGAAAGTTATTGGAATCAAGACTTTCATCTCCTGTCAATAAAGCGTTATCAGCACCGAGCCCAATTTTCGGCTCTTAATTCCAGATGTGCACATTGGAACTTCGTGCCTCTTCTCCTGCCGAAACCTGCAGCTAAGTTCAGGCCCTGGGGCAGATGGAAGGCAAACTAGAAAACAGGCAAGTTCCTTCTACTTGTGTCCAAATACAGGAGTGTTAGAGTATGTGCAAGATCTAATCCCCACTTTCCTGGGTTCCAGTCAGGAGGACAGGCTGTGACCTTGCAATATTCCCTTCATGAGCCTGAAGTATATGGCTGACATAACAGGAAAGACCACGAGCTGTGGCTTCTCTGACGTCTAGAAAAAGAGAAGCCATTCAATTTCCTGGATAATCTGAAGCCTTTCACTTGGAAAAATTATTTGGACAAAAGCATCTGGCTACATCTTTCCTCCAAAGGGATCATAGTATGGACAGAAATGAAGCCATACATTTACATAATATTGTGCCATAGTCCAGAAGAGATGGAGACGACAGCTTACAGTTTTCACTGCCTTTTATTCATCCCCCATTGCCTGTTGGTGGAAACACAGCTATGCCAGTTAGAAGCATGTCCTGCTCTTCCCTGCCAATCTCAGCCTGCATCTCAGTCCTGAAAAGCTGAATGTCACTAATCTTAATGAGTGAGTTGAAAGCTTTATACCACAAGAAGGTGAACAATGCTACCATTGGAGTATAGGTGAGGACCATGAGGCCAAGAATAGTCTGGTATTCTTCAGTTGGGGTGCTGAGGTAATATCTAATCCCCATTGCCTTTGAAAGTAGGCAATTTACTTAACTGCCTAACTTTACTCAGCAGTACTTAACTATGTTGTTCCATGAGGGTTAGCTGAGAGGTCCCCTCACAGCATCAGGAAGGGCACCTCACCTGCTCAAGTCCTGCCTTACTTTAGAGAGAGGGTGTTGAGAGATGTGCAAGTAAGGTGGAAGTCACATGATGGTTGAGTTCATTGACAATAAAAAGAATGTGCAACTTGTCTCTCTTCACTGGGCAGTTACAAAATGTCCCTGTTGCCTGTGCCTTAGGAGACCTTAGGGCACACTTTGGCCCTTCATCGATTACACTTTGAGACCTGTGTTTGAAGTCACAACAAAAGCATACAAAATCAAAACAAGCCAAGGATGAAAGTTGCACCAGCCACCTCTGACAGCCAATTTACACAGTAAAATAATTAAATATAGTGGTTTTTGGGGTAGATGAGAGATTAGCACTCTTTTTTAAATCTCAACTGCATATTTGCTAAGGAACAATCAGAGAACAGGGAGCTCCCTTCAGTGGCAGACAGCCACACTGTTTGGAACAAAGCACACAGGGATTTGGAGATATTCCCATAAAAATCCATGGTAAATTCTCTGCGAATAGGGAATACTGAAGAAAAATGGCAAAGTGAGAAAGAATAAGGAAGATAAAAGGACAGAGAAATCCCTCTTGTGAGTTGCAGTAAGTCTTCATGTTCAAAGTGAAAGCGATAGAAACACTAAACATTTTATAGTGCAGCTTCATTTGTTTAGGCTTCCCTATTGAGCATTAAATTTTATGGCACTTTAAAGAAAGCTTGATAGTTTTGTAAAGCCTTGCATTAAACACACACACGTGCATGTGCACATGCACACGCACACACACACACACATGCACACACAGATACACAGCTTTAACAGCCTCAGAACCTTGTAGTGGCCCAATACATTCTAATTTTACACTGTGAACTTAATGCAAAGCATCAGAAAACACCTTGCTAGGAGAGTAGCGTTTGATGTCAAAAAGGAGAGAGGAACAGAGGGAGAAAGTTCAGAAGGAGGCAAACAAAGGCCAGTGGAGTCCCCTCCAGCCCTGTCCCCAGGCAGTCTCAAGACAGCCAGGTCTCACCAGTGAAGCAGCCCGCCCTGTGTGCGGTGTCCATAGGAGATGGTTGTCTTCTCTGGAGGACTGTCACCACGTGGGTTGTGCCCCATAGTCATCTCCCCTGACATGAACAGACATTTGCACTGGTTTGCAGCGAGCAGGGTGCACAGGAGGCACCAAGCGGGAGGCATGTTCTGTTGAGAGGCTATCAGATGGATTAACATATTATCTGGACACCAAGGAGACTCCCAGGAACTGGCCTGGCTTCCCTGCACCCAGATGTATTTGTATTTCATAGAAGGAACTGGTGCCTTCTAAAGGATTTCCTTTCGTGTTCCCTGCACCACACACCCTCCATACCTTCTGCCAAAGCCGTGATGGACTTTTCATGTGATGAGACAGAAAAATGAGGTAGGTCTTAAGCAGGTCTGAGACTCCAATAGCTTCAAGGAAATGCTGGAGGCACAGAAGGACTGTGCTTCCTTGAAAACACCTAATCCCCTTCACATGAGAAAATTTAACCTGTGTGATCTGAGAGCCATGAATCACCAACCAACGGCCTGACCCTCAGAATGCTTCCCTGTCAGTTTAGCGGTGGAAAAGGTCTTTCTTTATGGTTTTCACTCAGGCACACTCTGTCTGCTTAGGACTTCAGAGGGAAACCATTTATCAACAACTTTTTCTACCCTAACATCTCTCTATGACACCGCGAGCTCCACACTGTGACAAGAAGATGAATGTCAAGCTGTGGATACAGATGATGCCATGTTGCTAAAACAGGCAAGAAACAGGGTGTTTCCTGAACTCCCCTAGTTCCTCCAGCAAGCTTTGGCAGACGGGAAGCTGTTGGTCAAAGCAAGCAGAGCTGCTCTTGTCACACTCACTGGGCTGCAGCACTGTGTTAGGGCAGCAGAGGGGCATGCTAATGGCATGTGAGCCTCTCAGGAAGGGCTGAGTGGCACGAGCAAGAGCTGAGGGCATACAGGAGTGTATGGTTTTGAACTATTTGAGAAAGTAGCGCTGAACTGCCACATGACTGCCTGATGCCAAGACTTCCCTTGGGGGTTTTGAGGGAGCATTTTGATGCCACTGAAATTGCAAGCACAGTTCTTGCTGAATCTCCCTTTCAGAGTGGCATAGCTCTTCCTATACATTCTTAAACTCATTGGGCTGCTGGCATAAATCTGCTTCCATCTGGGCTACTTCTAAATCCATCTAAAACCTTTCTTTGCTCCATGCCACCTCTACTTAGTTGCTAGGAAATACAGCCCTATATGAGACAACTTGATGTGGGAAAAGCATTTCTGAGACTTGCCTTGCAGATCTGAAAATAACTGAGAGAGAATAAATATGTTATCCCATCAGGACCTGGATTTTGGTTGCTTTTTTCTTTTTTCTTTTCTTTTTGGGTTATTTTAAAAGCAACTCTTTATTAAAATGAGTATCCATGGGCTATTGCAGAGATTCCTGTTACATCCTGAGGGGCTTTGATCTTACAAAAACAAGGAATCCAATGAAAGAAGACTTCATGCAATTATATCTAGACAAGGTTTGCAACCTAAAAAAAGAAAAGACATGCTGCTTTTATCAGAACTGGCTTTTCGTTCATTGACGGTGATGTTGTGAAATCACTGAATGCCCTTCAGAACTGTTTGGGTTCTCTGCTTTATCTACTGTTGTACATGTTTTTAAGAAGAAAAAGAGTGTGAAGACTTGTCTGCTGTGAGAGCTAGGTGGTTTCCTGGCTCTAGCTGCAGGCTAGAGTTGTGTCTGACTTGCAGCTTAAAAACTGGTGCTTCACAAGTTTTGTCTTTGTCCTCCACGGTGGCTACAGTGCAATTCAAGGACTATTGTGTATACATACAGCTGTTGCCTTCAGTGTAGCTGCCCCAGCCCCACTGGCAGAGAAGAATCAACAGCAGAGCCTTATATACCTACTGTGCAAGACTGTGGAGGACTTTGGTCACCTACCTGGCCAGATGATAGCCCGCCCTGAAGGCTAAGACCTGGAAGGTAATCATAGGTGTAGAAACCTACACCAGAGATGTAGCAGATACGCTGCAAACATGCCCCATGCACTGCCATACTGACATCTTATGATGTAGCAAGAGGTGAGACAGAGGAGGACAGCACAGAAGTAAATTGGGAGCAGGCTTTCCTTTCTTGTTTTACTTCCCGAGTAATATAACTGCTTTGCTGAGATCACAGGTTGTCCTTCTAACACAGATCAATGCTCAGCTTTCTATTCCATTTCTCAATCACAATGTCCACAACCAAGCACCTTGCCTGGCCAAGCCAAGCCAGGAGGCCAGGCTCTTTGTCCCTCATGTAGTCAAAAGATAGAGACAGGCTCTGCCGAAGGGCAACCAGAGCATTTCAGTGAAGTTTCATTTCTGCATTGCGCCCAGTCAAGATACCAGCTGCTCTTCAAATCTGTCACAAGAAATTGCTTGGGTTTTTAACAAAACTGACAACAGGACAGTGAATTTGCTGAGGTTTTTTTCTGTACCAAACATGTCTTAAGGAGAAGATCCCAAAAAATCTGTGATGGTCAGGTCCCCTAGAAGCTGTGTGCTTTAGGCAAGGACAGTCTAGGGACTTGCAAATTAAGTCCCTTGATTGTCCTTGCAATTTAAGATGCTAAAGATGGGATTTAAATAGTGGAGGACACAAGTTATGTAGATTTGGAACATGCATGTTCTGTACTTAGTAAGCATTTGTTATGTTTAGGGGAGGTTTCCAATGTCACTGTAAGAGTGCTTAATACCTACTTTTTCTAGACAGTCAAGTACCTTTGTTTTTAATTATGTAGGTTAAACACTAGTATGCCTGAATTTTCCATTAAAAGTTGTAGTTTGAGCATCCTGAGTGACACAGATCTCATGCAGAGGTACTGCATGAGATGTGATGCTGCTGTCACGCAGTGAGGGAATGCTTCTCATCACCCTTGCCTCTTGCAAGGACCTGAATTGGCACTGGTGTGCTGGCTGGCTCCTAACCCTGGGGCAGAGCAGGTTTTGAAACCAGGACTGAGAAAGCCAGGACCAAGACTTGGGATATGAGCAAGTAGAAATTAAGCCAGGCTTAGGCTTTAGCCATGGGGTCTAACTCCAGTGTAAGACATGGTGTGACTGTACCCACAGACATGAATCGACTCAGCCTCGCCAAGCAAGCAGCCCAAGCCCATATCTGTGCTGCAGAGTGAAGGGAAAGCATATATCCTAGCTCAGTACTGGCTCCCACAGCGAGCCGGCAGCGAAGTCAGGAGCAGAATCATGGTTCTCAAGAATCCCACTTGACTGGTCCTTTATTGTCTTTGGGAACCCACCAGCAGGCAGGCAACAAATTATGCAGATAGGGAAGCTTAAAAACATGCTTCTAATTATTCAGGTGCCTAGTAAAAAGCCCCACACTTTTACTTGTGGTAAAAATGACATATCTTTTTCTTGGGCCTTCTCCCTTCCTCCTTCCTCTAACTTTAGCTCTTAGTCTTTCTGTCTTTCCTGAGAAAGAGAACTGGCTGTTTAAACATCATTAAAGCCAACTACTTTTCACAAAATATAGGCTTGCAGGCATAACCCCATGGCACTGGGGACAAATACATCCTGGTCCCAGAGCTGTCATCACAACCATATGCTTTGTTCTGTGTCTCTGAATGGATTCATCCCAAGGTGAATACAGTAATGCTTTAAAGTAGTGTATTTATTAAGTATTCTGTCAGGAGCATAAATCATAACAGGACAGCGTCATTTCTGCTGGGCAGGCAGGATCCTAGCAGGATCCTAGAGCCTCATGAGTGGCAGTCATGAGGACTGAATATCATACCACATCCCCTCCCTGGCGGCGAGGAGGAGCTCAGGACAAGCTCATGGGAAGATGTTCCCAAACTAGTGCTCACAAGCCCTGCCAGGGCCATGAATCCAGATGTGCAAACAGAAGTAAGAGCTGCAATCCCACTAGTGAGGGCAGAAATGAAAAAGAGCCCGGGGATCACTAGTGCAATGTGTTTTCTAGACAGGTCACTCAAGGCAGACTTGCACCAATTTAGTCATCCCTTGAAGGACAGTATCTACTTCTCATGAGATTGTGCTGCTTCTGGGAACCATGACAGCATAGGCACCCAGATATTTCATGTCATGGAAAGCCAGTCTGTGTCTAAACTTCACCACATCATTTAAAGTTTGGGATGTGGCAGTTGGGTACGTACCAGAAAGAAGCAGCCACAAAGTCTGAACTCTCCCCAAGTTTGGGAGTAGTCGGATCCCTGCGTTCACTTCAGTTTCCTCTCTGGCTTTGGCTGGGAATGTTTGTGCCAGCAACCTGGAGAAGAAAATGAAGTCCATTGCACACAGATGCTTGGCCAGCTCTCAGTAATGAAACACGTCTTTATCGTCCACAATATTTGATTTAAGGAAAGGGGCAAAACTGCCCACAGTTTGCAGAGAAAATAAAATATATAAAAAAAGAAGCAAGCCTCAATGCTTAGGTTGTGAAATGCAGCTTCCTCGGGACAATAAAGACGTGTTTCATTATGGAAAGTGGCCGACCATCTGTGTGTGTTTGACTTGTATCCCTCAGATCTGGGAAGTAACAAGGCCAGTTTTACACTCACTTCGTTGACTGTAACTGCGCTGACGTGTCTGACTTTGTAAACATTGCCAGCATTTTCGAAGCAAAGACCACATGCCTCCTGGTCCTCTGGGCACGCTTCTCCTGTGGGGCGCGGGGGAGCCCTCCTGCCTCCCCTCCGGTGGGCAGAGATGTTCAGCACACTGCCTGTCTGTTATGCGTTGCTCTGAAGGGCTCTTTCCCATGTGACTGACAGCCTCTAGCATGGCTGAAATTATCTCAGAGCAGCAACACTCGTGCCGTTTAAAGGGCATAGCGTGATATACTGCTTCAGGCCAAAATAATAGTAGGCAGCCCATGCTTTGTTGGTAAAATCCTGCAATGGCCCCATGCACACTGCTCTGCTGTTTGCTCTGTTCAGGCTGATTTTCAAGCAAGGAGGAGCTGCTGGATGGATGCACCTGGAGCTGGATGCTTCTCATCTGTACGTAGTGTATGTTAATGGCAGTGAAAGTACCCGTACCACCTCTGGTCCCCCAGCTCTGCCCCGAAATTGCCCAAAGCTGCTCAAACATTGTCTGGCCCTTGCCTCCCCTACTGACACTGCCCACAAGGCTCCTGCTTGCCGTGAGGCTTTTTGAGCTGTGGATGCTTTTTCCTGAACCCCTGGGCAGCCCTGTGCTGGGCTGCTTGTGCTGAGGAATAGAGAAAAAGGGAGATCCAACATGTGCAAAGATGGTGTTATGCCCTTGGATGATGCTTCTTCATACCAGCCACTGTGCCTGACTCATGGGGGCTTGCTGGAGAGGACACTGTGGTGGAACCACTTCCCCCACTGTGACCTCCAGCCAGTGCCATGGCTTTGCCACCACTTGCATCTTTCCCTCCACCTAACACAGGCAGTGTCCACCTCTGCCAATCAGCCCTCGACCTGGCAGCTGTTAGGCAGGCAGTACTTTTGTGTCTTGTTGCAGAAATGGTCAGGGTGGTGGTGGAGGAGCCGCTGTGGGAAGAGTGGGAAGGGTGTTTTGCATGTGAAGAGTGGGATGGAGCAGAAGGTGAGATGTGCTGGGGTTGGCTCCATTTTGGGGTCAGGTTCTTCATGACTTGGAAGGTTTGAGCTCTCATATCTCACCTGTTGAAGGCCTAACATTCATGCAGATCTTTGAATTTTACATTTTAAACACATCCTTTTATATGTCTGACTCACCATGCAGTCTAACTGTCCATCTACCTCTGATGCTTCCTATGGCCATCCAAGTACCAAGGCTGCCACTGCTTAGGAAAAAAATCCTCCAATTTCAGGAGAGACAGAGCTCTGGGGAGAGTAACAGTTGATACCTACCCAACATGATTGAAGATGTACCAAAATCTACTCAGGCTGCTCCAAAATCCATCAAAGACAGCATAAAGACTCCAGCTGTGACCACCAGCCCTTGGATTGGGTCCTAAATGAAGCCATGTGAACTATCTGTGGACAAAAGAAACACAGCCCTAAGTGCACAATGTGGCAAAGATATGACATTTCCCAAACAGCAGGCAAATTGATATTAAAAAAAAAAAAAAAGGCCAGAAGAGCAGAACAGCACTGGCTTCCTCCATGTCTGTTCTGTACAGCTCAGAAAGGGTAATACAGTACCAGGAGCCCTCATTTCTAAACATGACACAAGGAGCTGGAATTGGTGTTTACACAGTCATTTTAGGGAAGGAAGAGAGTTTAATTTCAACAGCACCCCACCTACATGTGTGCCTGGATACCATTATTGGCAGGTGTATGTAATCACAAAAACACCAATCAAATAATAAAAACATTAAGTTTCAGCTTCAGATCAAAAGATTGACCCAAAATCTCTACCCTGGCTCAGCCTGGTGTGTCAGCCACATGCCTCAATACCTATAGCTTCAAGATTACTCATTCCTCCAAGGCACATATGTTTGGCTCTCTGGGAAAGCTGAGGAGATTCTCCGCCTTGGTGCTCACCGGTAAAATCAGTCAGCAGCAGCGTTCCTTGGAGTAATGCAATGAAACCAAGCTAGGGGAAATTTCTGGATGGTGAGGTCTTATAAAGGGCTATAGGCAAAACCCCAAGGATCAGCACAGCTCAGGTAACTGACGCTGGTGAGCAGATGTCCAGCTGTGCCTGCTGAGGGTTTGCATTACACCTTTGGGGATGGAGGTGGCTGAACAGGCTGGTCAGGGACAGATGGGTGACAATGCAGCATTATTAAAAATGAGAAAGGTAGTAGCATGGCACTGACCAAAAATAAATGTCTTTCCAAGGCTGGGGTCACATGCTCATCATTTAGGTAATTTTAAAACTAGATTAGATAAGGAGTTGAAGAAGACATGGCCTGGATCAGTCCTGCATTGGGTTCCCAGGGGAAAGCTTGAGATAGGATTTAATAGCTTTTTTGCCCAGTTCTAATTTCCATTAAGTGGAAGGCTTTGTGCCTGCCAAAACCAGAAGGCATGGGTTCTTTGAAATGCTTGGCTAAATATTCCTCTCGCTTGCACCAGGAGAAGCATGGATTTAATTCCACAGCAATCACTGGAGCTTACCCAGGACCTCTGGTGTTCAGGACAGGAGCCTGCCTGTTGTTCCTGCCATGTCCCCTGCTCCAGCTGTCACACAAATGCTGCTTGTGTCTGTCCAGTGCACAAAGTGGCTGCCCCATCACCCAGGGAAAGTCGGTCCCTGTCTCTGTTGGGCTGTGGTGCAATGTGGCTTTCTTGGGGTTTTATTCTTTGCAAGCTAACTAGCTGCTGGCTACTGAAACTGGTGTTTTAGAGTCACTAAATTGCAGCTGCTTGGCATAGCGTGTCCAGACAAGTGAGGAAAAAGGGAAAGGGAGCAAGAGATTTGTGCACACAGAGTCCAGGTCAACAGTGGTTTATTAAGGCCCATTAACCATATGGTCATGATTATAATAAAAGTCTGAGTTATGGCCAGTGACATGTGTAAACCACTCCCCCTCCTCAAAACCTGATATATATGATGGGTGTAGATTCAATGTGAACACAAACCTATATCACAGGGTTTTTTTTAACCCTTTCTGATCCCCAGGGGAAAGGAAGAAAGACATGAACACAGCCCGACTATGTCTGACAACTCTCCAGCAGAGCAAAGCCTCTCAAAAGATACAGCCTCTCCTGCTACTGCCCTCCTTTCCTTCAATGGCTCACTGCAACTGCTGGGGTTGGGAGACCACTCTTACACCATCAGACCCCAGTAATTAGGATACTTTTCCATGTACCACCAGCAGTCCCAGCTCCTACTCCCTCTCGATCTGCCCTGTGAAGAACCTGCATGGCTCCCGCGGGATCCCCCCAAGCTGGGTGGGTATAATTCAGAGCATAATTTGGCCCTGCATATATCTGGGCAGCTTTGTAATGGACTAGCTCTGGACTAAAACACCTGCAGGCTGACCCTTTCAGATGAAGAAATATTCCTGACGCTGTGAAGACATCACGTTTCTTTAGTACCACCCATTGAAGGTGCTCACAGTACTCCACTGGCACATAACGATTCAACATGTGAGATGCAAAGGTTCTTCAGCTATTTCACAGGTCAAAGAACTAAGGTAAAAAGAGGCATTAGCTAACATAAGTGATGACATTGGTGACACACCTAGAAAGAAAATTTAGAGAGCATGAGTAGGAAGAAGCAGCAAAACTTTCTGAGGTATTTTCCTGGCCGGGCCCGAGAAGGCAAACAGAAAAGGAATATGCAATTTTAAAAATTCTTTCCATTTTAATCATTGCAGGAGTTATTAACCCCTGGAAGAAAATTTGAATGTGTGAATTTTTGCTTTAGCAAAGTTCCAGTGAAACAGAAAGACTGAACTGGCTGTGAAGGGCAATGACTCCTACTGGGCTGCCTCCTCTGCTATGCAATGTGGCTGCAAGCAGCAGGGCTGTGGCTCCTTTGGCTCCCTCACTGGCAAATGCAAGCCCAGCTTGCCCTCAGCCTCCCACAGCCACAAGCAAGGGAGCTGGAGGAGCCATGTGGAGGCCAGGAGTCCCACGTAGAGCCTGCAGGCAGCCCAGTGCTGGTCCCTCTGGCTCCTGCTGCCTTGCCACCACCTCTCCTGGGCTGCAGCTGAGCCCTCTGGAAAGGCAGTGGTATTGACAGCTCTGCTGCATTGACTCTGGCTGCTCGCCTTGAGATCTCCAAGTCTGTGACATAACTGCAATGCAATTCACACTCTGTCCTGTCTTTCCAAGCGATTAATTTGCTGGAGAGTATCTCTTCTCTCAATGCTCCTTCCTTAGCCTGTGTATTAGCGTATCCTCCTCCCATGTGAACACACACCAGGCAGACCTCCAGCTTTTGTAAATTGGAGCATGTCTGGTAGCACCTTGCCCCAATAGAGGTTTTGGCCTGTTGGTTTTTTGACAATAACAATGATATTATAAAAGATATTTCCATTTCCTGGCTCTGAGAAGAATCAAAACCCAGCTCTTTGCGGTTTGGATACATCATCACTAAGGCATGGAAAGAATCCCCCCTCCTTGTCACTGATACGTGGTTGATCTGAAAAGCAGCAGAATTTGTGTCCTGATCTACACTAGGAGCAAATCTGGTGGCAGAGAGCAGATGGGTGCAGCAAGGCACGGGCTGGCATGACAGTGGCTGGGATGACTGTTGAAGAAGGCCTGGGATTTTGGAAAGATTATTTCTGCATGCAGCAGTGGTTAAAATGGAAAGCCCACTGGTGACAATACCTGGGCCTGTTCTTCCCTTGGGCATCTCAACAACCTGAAGAGCAAGCACCATGGCCAAGCAATTCCTAACGTGCCTTCGTCGTGCCTAAACCACAAGTCCCTCCATCTTCTCTTCCAACACGGCTGCACGTCCAGTCTCAGCCCAAAGTCATGCAAAACTCAGCCAAGCACTCCCTTCTACACCCCCCCCACCTGTCCTCTCCCTTCAGCAGCTTCCTAAATCTCTGTCCTAAGCAGTGATTTGTCTGGAGGACTCCAGTTCTGCTGGAGAAAAGGTCCCGGTCAGGAGCTCAACTTGCCTTTCCATCACTGGAGAGTTTCAGACAGCAAAGCCTAGGGCATAAATAAAAATTTGGTCAAGACAGCATTGGAAAGTGCCGGACGTGCAAAGAAATGACCTAAAAGGTAAAAGTCAAAGATAAATAAGAACAGTCCGTGTAAACTGTGTGCTCATCTTAACAATAAACAGAGCGGCTAATGCAGAGGAACTTGAAAGAGCTCCACTTTGCAGAGATGAATGGTTTGCTGAGCCTGCTCTGGGCTCCATTCGAGGGGCTTCAGCATGAGTAATTGGGTGTGAGAAGCGCTTGCTCACCAGGGCCAAAGCAGGCAAGCTCCAAGGAGGGGGAACACGTAATGATCACTGGGGTTATTTATTGTTTCATTTGCTCATTAGCTTGGCATCACCTTAAGTCTCCAGCCGCAGCACGTGACGGCTTTGAACTGGCGCCCCGGGTGTTGCGGACACAGTGACACGCAGTTTTGATGTGTGCCCCACAGCTCCCGTAGGATTTCCGCTCTCCGCTCCGCTTAGTCCAGCCGTTTGGCTGGGGATAAATCACCCTCCCCTCCCCAGAACAGCTTGGGGGCTTATTGGTATTATCTATCATTGTAGAGTCCTTGTCTGGATGTGTGCAAGCTTACTGTCTCTCAACAGTGAGGGCAGGATTTCCGTGTGCTGGGAGAGCTAAAACACGGGGAGCTAAAGCCTTGTGGGCTTCCCCAGACTTGCTATTCATCACAGGCAGCATGCGAAACTGGAGACAGGCCGTGGGATATAGCTTGGTCAGCTCTTGCTGAAGGCTCTTCTCTGCGGAGGGGCAAGCTCTGCAGCCAGCCCGTGCATTGCTCTCTAAGAGCAGGGAGCAGGGCCAGCCCTGCTCTCTGTGGGTCTTGGCTGGAGGCCGGCTGAACTTGCACTCCTTTTTTCTCCTCAGAAAGGGAAATCTTCCCCTTAGAGGCACTGGGGAGGATGCAATGTTGAAGACAAGCCCAAGGAGAAAAGAGGAACTTAAAGAGGAATCAGTTCAGGGATACCAGCACCAATCCAAAACAGCTGGGCACATGCCAGTCCACTGCTTGCAAATGTAACCTGTAACAAAGGACTTTGTCCAACACATTATGGGCTTCAGCAGGCCATCTGCACAGAGGGAGACTGTCAGTATCAGCATCTTCTGCCATTAGCCACCTTCATTCCTTTAATTTGGCACCAATAATTCCCTAACCTAGAGAAAGCTTGAGTTGCAAATGGCAGACAGAGGCCACGGTCTTCCTTAAGCCACCCTAATGTCACTCATGATCATGACAATGTGTCATGTGACTGCCATGATAAAATACAAGCTCAGCAAAACTACACTGGCAGGAGGATGTCAAGAAAACACCTCTGTGACCTGAGAAAAGCAAATAAGATCCCAAACTGCATTGAAGTAACATTTACTCTGTCCTTGTTCTTCTAGATGAGCTGGTCTGCTCGACTTACCCTCACTTTTTATTAAGCAGTGTTTGACCACATTCTGTGTTAATGGCTTGCTAGAGCATACTGCTTAGGGTGAGCCTTGGGAAAGTACCTACCAGCAGGAATGGGTGCATCATCAAACTTGTTGGTAGGCAGATTCATTGCCCAACCTCCTGTATCCTAGTGATGAGTATAAAATAATTGAATGAGAACTTGGTGGTAAAAGAAACATGGGAATTCCTTTATTTCTCCTTTCAGAAAAACCAGCTAGTTGGCAAAAGCCAATGCAAACAACTAAATGTTTCAACACGCAGTAAAAGGCAGCAAGATTTGAGTTCTGCTGGGAGGAACCTCAAAAGTCCTCTGCTGAGAAAATCATGTGCTCTGACATGGGAAACTGGAGACTGGAAGCAAGAGCCTTTTAGAAGCTCCTAGGTATTGGGAGACAACTCATGTCCTTAGCTTGTAGCCAACACAAGAGATCTAACACAGAGAAGAGCAATAAGCACATGGCTTTGCCATAAGGGCAAACACAATGTCGATGATGTGTCCAGGGTGCTGGATGTAAGGGGCATTAGAAGGCAAAAGGGTGTTTTTAAAGCTGTGGACCCACTTGCAAATATCAGGTGGGTTTTCTGTCAGTGTCCACCCAAGAGGCATCACCCCAGCTTCTCTGGAGACAGACAGAATTACAGTGCTCCCAGACATTGTTCTGAGCATCCAGCCTGGCACAACCATCTTACAAATGCCTCTATAATCTCTCCTGCAGTTTTCAAGCTCCAGATAATGCCAACACTTAGACTTTTCCCCTGGCCTCTCTCTGACTCCCCTGCCACCTTCCCATCCCTGCTCCATGCAACAGGAGTAGCAGATCTCCCTTCTCAGGGTTGTTCTCCCATTTTTTCTTGCGGTGCTGTGTTCTGTCATATGCCCCACACACATGCCAGTGTTTGTCTCCCTGGGGCTGCAGGCATGGGGCAGCTGCATGGCATGGGTACTACCCTTATTAACACACTTCCTCCCTGGGCGCCGAAAGTGAATGTCTCTGAAATGCTCTGGGTGGCAGTCATGGCTCTCTGCAGTCTCTCCTGCACCAGCAGAGAGGATTGCAGGGATGAGCAGAGCCAGGTTTTGCAAAGGCAGCTCCATTCCCTTCTCACTAGCCATGAACACACGCAGCAGATCCCTGTCCAGGCTTCCTCTGTTGCTCTACCTGGAGCCATCCAGGTGAGTGCAGATGCAGTTCCCAGGTAACTGGACCCTGGAGGGAGATGGAGGGGCCCTGGAAGCTTGCAGGAACAGAGTGCTCCAGCTGAAAAACCCAAGTGCACCTCTGTGATGCTGAATGACAGGCACATTAAAGGCATCTATTTCAGCTCCTTGGAGCCAGATGCCTCCTCCTTCCTCCACTGGGCAGAGAGCTGGCTCAGCGTGGAGTTTTCTCTCCCATTTCCTAGGGATGTCAGTCAAAGCCAGGCTCTTGGAAGTTCATGCGTGGCCAAAAGGAAGCAGATTTCAAAACACACCCCTCCCTCCACTCCCCCCTTCCTAGGCCTTTTGTTTCAAGTTCCCCTTCCTCCCATCAAAGAAAGAAACAAGAAAAGATTCTGGAGTCACCAAGCCATGATCTATCATTCTTTCAGGGGAGTTTCTTCTAATATTAATCAACACAAGCCTCCCTCTCTGCCTCCCTGGCCCCAAGGGAGTAGCAGGCTTGGAAAGCTCAAACGGGTTTCGGATGGGTCTTGCAGCAAAATTCCTTAGTTCTCAGTTGGAGCAAGATGGTGTTGGGGCAGTTGCCAGGCTTTCTGAGATCCTTGGAAGATGAATGAGATTCACCGCATATTGCCTAGTGCCATGAAGGCATACGACACCCAGAAACTCCACTGTTTTCTGCAAAGTGACTGGCAGTTTCATCATGTGAATTAGGGCCAGAGGCCTTGCTTCACTGCAGTCATCCCCAGTGAAGAAGGTAAGGCTCCAGCTGGGAGCTGATGGCACCTTCTGTATTTTTCTTTTCAACCCTGGACTGGATTGCAGAAGCATAAAGATTACTCTAAATATGTCAGCTGCTGACAGACCTCTGGAGGTGGCCTCCCAGTGACATGGAGTACAATTTCTTAGGCCACTTTTTCCCCTTCATGTCCCTCCCCTCAGTCCCTCAGGGGTGCCAGCAGATCAGCACAGGAGTGAGCTGTTCCATCCCTGTGCCCGGTGGTGACAGCTTTGCACTGGGACGTGGAGCAAGTTTGGGCTGTTTGGAGGGTGCAGAGGGACCGAAGTGAGGTTAAGAATTTCCTTTGTCTTGCAGTCTCTCCCCCTAGAACGGCATGAATGCCTCTGGTGTTAAGCTCTGCAGTTGAGCCAAAGAATGTCCTCAGTGGCTGCCAAGTGAGACACTCCCATCCACACAGTTCAAGATGCTGGCTGGCCTCCCCTCAGGCTAGGGCTTGGGTCCCTAGATGGCAAGATGCATGGCAAGGAGCTCCCAGCTCCTCCTTACCAGGATGTAGAGCAGGTGTCCTGTCAGCATTTAATCTCCTGGTGAAGAAAGAAGGACACTTTCAGGTGTCCAAGTAATCTTAGAAGAGAGACATATTCCTTCCTCTGTATCTGGCTCCCATAGCACACTCTTGGCTAGGGATGACTTTATTTTCTGCTCTGCCTATCACTGCTGATTTGGCTGTTTTGCATAACACCATTTGCCAAACCTTGAACCCATGCTGTCGATATAATTTTGCTATTAGATGTACTCTAGTTCATTAAAACCACAGTGAAGGTGCTCTAACCTTTCATGAATTCTTGTAGGCTGACTTCATGGATCTTGCCATGATCTCTCTCCTTGACATCCCTTTGACTTTTCCTTTCTTTTGTTATTTAGTTAGTTTAAGCATCAACAGCCATCAACAACCACTAAGCAACTGTCTTACTAATCCTCCTGTTAGCCTTAGAAGTACAACAGACAAGAGAGAACAAAAGGAAGCCTTCCAAAATGCCACATGAGAACCTGGGTGCTGAAGCATAAGTAAACCACATCACCCCTGAAATATCTCCCAAGAGAGTCAAAACAAGCCACAGCAGAAGAATTTGCTGACAAAATAGTATGACCTCCTGAACACTTTGGTTAAGACAGCTAATTAATCTGACAGATAAAGATGGTGACCTGTACCAAGAGTAGGGACACTCTCTAAAGCATACCCACGTGAGTGCTCAAACTGGCTTGCGGAGGTCTCCTTCTGATCACAGATGATCTTGTAACAATCCCTTCAATTTATGTTACCAGCAATAACGGTCTCCTCTGGATCTTAATCTCCAGAACACTCTTGACATATTTTATTCACTTTTCACCTTACTGTAAAGGGAGATGATTCCACACTGACTGATTTCTGATTTTCACTCTCATTTTCCTTTTTAACCCTGCAAGATCTTTTTTTTTTCTTTTTCTTTTTTTGCAAATGTCAGATTAAAGAGTCATAAATATTGATATGATGTTGAGGACCAGCCTGTAATTACATGTGGCCCATTCTTCTTCCAGAGATCAGGACTGCCAAGGAAAAAGTGAAGTGTAACACTTAAAGTACTTTTTAAATTCCTTTTTAAACTCAGCATCAAAATCTGCTAGCTCTGGGACAGGCTTCAGTCACTGGCTTATTCCCAAGGGACAGCCTGGGCAGTTGGCACAGAGCCAAGGGCCAGGGCAGCACAGCCATCCCTAGGGCTGACCTGCTCCAATATGCCTACCCATGAGACTCTTCCAGAGAAAACCTCACTATATTCACTATATACAGTGAATATGTTAGTATTTTTAATTTGTCTCATGGTCCCTTTCATGGCTCAAGGATAATAACTGATACAGAATTAAAAACATAGTCCCCATCTCAAGGATCTTACGGTCTGGCTGCGCTAGACCCAAATGCCTTTCAAGCTGAGGTTCAACCCTGATGTAAATTCTCTTGAAGACTTCTGTTGAGACTTACCTCATTATTTTTGGTTGGATGTTTGAAACACTTTCCAATAACTTTGGAGGAAAGTGCTGAAATCACATTGATTTTGGTGAAAATTCCCACAGAAATTGTGTTGGAGTTTCAAAAATACTATTTGATTAGGTTTATCTTATTTCATTTAATTTATTTGTATGTTATTCTTGTTTCCACTATTTCGTTGTACATTACCATAAGCACATGCTAGGAAACTCATCAGTGATGACATCTTCTGCACAAGTGGCATTCGGAGGCTGAAGCAGCCCTTGGTGTGTGTCTTTAAGAAGGAGGGATGACAAGAGGCTGGTGTGCAGCAGCTGTTAACATTTCCAAGATGCTTTGTATTATGGCAGGACAGAAGAGTTGACAGTCTCTTCTCAGTTCTGTGGTTAGCTGGCTACAGGCATGTAGTCATTACTTTATATTAATGTGAGATGTGAACATTGTTTTGCTGGTTATAATTATTCTCCAAGTGGTACAACCTTAAAAATTACAGCTTTGGAGAATCTCTTCCTCTGTAGTTCTTCCTGGGAGTCCCTGCCTGGGTCGGTTCCCAGTAATGAGATTTTCTAAGGGGGCTGGGAATGTATTGATTGATTTATTTGCTTTTGGATGCTCATTAACTTTGATGTTCTACAGCCACACTCCTGGCTGCCATACCGCATGCAGGGGAACAGCGGGGCTGAGCCTCTATTTAGGAAAAAGACCACAGCGGGGGTCAGATGTGAGTGAGTGTCACTGGCTTGTGTTGCATTTTGCTCCAAAGACAGAATTAGAAACCTTTCTGAAGAGCCCTTCTTTTCACAAGACACCCCATCGGACAAGACTAGGGATGTCCCTGTGCACCAGGCATTTCTAATATGACCAAGACAGATGGAGATGCTCTGGCGTGGGGCTGCCCTCCAGCAAACTGGGAGTGGAAACTGCCCATGCCCCCACAGGCAGCTGCATCTTCTGGCAAATGCTGTCCTGCAGCCTCCAGGGCCCCTGGCTTCCGCCCTGAACAGAACAAAAGCAAGGAAAGACATCTGAAACAATTGCTTAAGCAGTGATGAAAGACACCAGCCTCCCTTTATCTCCACAAAACACACTGTGTCATCAGTCTTTGCACCATATTTCAGCACTGTCCTCTCCACCGAGCCTGCCAACGAGGGGCTGTGCAGCTACACAAGCAGATGTGGTGATGGGTTCAGCACTGTTGAGTCTAAGGCTTGCATGAAAACCTCTCACATAGGCAAGAGCCATCAGCAGCGATGACCCCTGGTAACACTCAGCTCTTAACAAGATCTTAACCAGAGCCTTCCCCTCCATCATTGGAGCCCCTCAGCACACATTGAAATGAGGCTAGAAGCCCACCCAAGCCTTACTAGGCCTTGGCCTTGTGTTGCTGTGGCACACCAGTCCTCAGGCCAGCAATGGGAATTTAGGAAGGCATGTAGGTGGCTAGTGCCATGCACTGATGTTTCCTCCTCAGCCCAAAAGACCGGTAGCCTTTGCAAATATACCAAAAGTGGCTGGCCTTCAGTTCCAGAGTGTGCTTCAAGGTCCAAGTGAGGCTGCGACATCCAAAATGCTTGAATGGTGGAAGCGTAAGCCCTTATTTATCTTCTTTACTACCTCCCTCCTCACTCTTTTTGTTTTGTCTTAGTGCATAGTGGGGCGAAGTGTAATAGGAACAGAGGGATGTACTCATTTCTTCTGGTAATGGAGAACAGAGAAGGCCTCTTTTGTAGAGGAAATAACCCTGTGCTTACAGAATACCATTTCAAGAGTCCTTGCATTAATGTTTACATGATGCTGCATCTACTAAAGCAACACATGTGATACCCACATTTATGGTAGCAGCTTCCTCAGCCATTGGTTTGCCACACACATCATAAGTCAGCAAGACCTCCTGCGCGTTGCTTATGGAGCTCTGGCTCTGTGCCTCTCCTCTAACCAATTTGTACCATACTCTGAGTATTTAGCAGCTTGCCACAGTGTGGAGCAAAGCCAAAAATCCCTTGTGGGGAGCTGTGCTATAAATGTCCACTTGGACCTCTGCAATGCCAGGATGAAGCAGGCTGTCCTCTGAGGACACCAGAAAGTGGACCCTTCCCTGCTCCTGATCGTGGAGTGAACCGTAGAGCAGAAAGCGCCAGGTGCCCACTGCTGCTACTTAAAGAAGACACAGTCTGGTTTGAGTGTGGTGGTGTGTTCAATCATAGGACACAACATGCTGCCTTTCCTTTCAGTTGCGTCCAAAACTCTCAGTAGCAGCCTCAGTTACCAATAGGTGACCTAATAGTCTGAGATCTGGACACAGCTTGGTAGTTGCTTTTCCATCTCGCATGTAAAAAGCAAGTCTATAAATGATGCCACAGCAGAAGTGAGTGAGGAAAGCCCCAATTAATGTGGACAATTCACTCCTGAGCAGGATGCAGAGAGCCTTACTGAACTTAAAGTGAGACAACAGCAACTCACTTTAGGATGGATCTGTCATAGATAGATGGTACAATGGAGCAAAGTCAAACAGCCTTCATGCTGCAGCAAGAGATGGATCAATGAGAAGGGGCTAGAAAAGCCATGGAGTCACCCATTCCTGCTTATGACATGGAAGCAGCAGAGAGCTGGTGCCGCTCATCAGCAGGGTGGATGCAAGTATCCCTCTAGAGAGCAGGCAAGTATTAAGGTGTACTCATTCATTGACAGTAAACTGAACTTTGGGCTCCTGCTTCCTCTCTCTTTCTAACCTAGGCCCAGATTCCCCAGGGTTATTCAGATATCTAACTCCTCTTTAGACACATACTTCCCATTAATGTTAATGAAAGGTTCCTAAATAGGAGGCAGATCCTAGATCCTTTAGAGGACCTGGGATCCTGGCAGTCACTGATTTCTGTCAATTAACTCATATTTTCTGCTTGTGGAAATGACAACAGAATTTTGCTCATTGCTTTCAGAGCACTCAGTGGGCACATGTGCTGTTGCACATTCAAAGAACAGATATCTCTAAATACTGGGATGGGTAAATTTTATTCTCAACAGCAGCAATTAAAATGTTTGCTTTCTGCAAATGGAATTTCTTTAGAAATCTCTGACATAATTTCATGACCCCTTTTTGAGCACCCAGTTGGCATCTTTCAATTTACTTCATTCTCTTTCCTCTTCTTCAAAGTTTTTATCTTGAGATTGCAGGTTGGAAAAGTTTAGCTATCAGCAGACCCATTTGCCCTTTCTTTTCCAGCTTCTCTGGTCATCTGTGCATCCTTCCCCTTTTGCTTTGTATCACAGAATCACAGAATCAGAATCACAGAATGGTAGGGGTTGGAAGGGACCTCTGGAGATCATCTTGTCCAACCCCCCTGCTTGAGCAGGAACACCTAAAGCAAGGGGCACAGGAATGCATCCAGGCAGGGAATGTCTCCAGGGAAGGAGACTCCACAGCCTCTCTGGGCAGCCTGTTCCACTGCTCTGTCACCCTCACAGGAAAGAAGTTTTTCTCATATTGAGGTGGAACTTCCTGTGTTCCAACTTGTGCCCATTGCCCCTTGTCCTGTCACGGGGCACTACTGAAAAGAGCCTAGTCCCATCATCCTGACACCCACCCTTTAGATATTTATAGGATTGATGAAATCCCCCCTCAGTCTTCCCTTCTCCAGGCTGAACAAACCCAAGTCTCTTGGCGTTTCCTCATAAGGGAGATACTCCCGTCCCCTGATCATCTTGGTAGCTCTCCACTGGACTTGTTCAAGGAGTTCCCTGTCCTTCTTAAACTGTCGGGCCCACAACCGGACACAGTACTCCAAATCTGGTCTCACCTGTTATATCTTTGGGATCTGCCTTTTCCCAGCTCTTCATGATGACTAGCTCCTTGATTTCTGCAGCATTTTAGCACATAGAAACTCTTTGAGTCTATTCCCTTCCTTGGGTCTCTATGAAATCTGTTTGATCTGCTAACTATACTTCCCATTACCGAGGTAATAACCAAAGTTTGATTGCATGTAGGCCAATGCTTTCTGTGTTACACTAATCAGGACACAGCAATTCAAGCCAGCTCTGTACAGTCAGTGGCACCTGGATGGTTGATGCATGGCCAGAGTGTCTTAGTCTGGTTTGTGGTAAAATGTAAAGGCCCATAGTTTGCATAAAGCCCAGGTTCCAGTGCTTGGGCTCTGGGCACTCAAAACCGTAGTCTCAACATTTCACATTGTGCTGAATGTGAAAAAATAGCCAGGACTGAAGTTTTGAATAAGAGCAGCTCTTAACCACTCCATGTTCAGAGGAAAGCAGCTCTTGGAAGCCAAACAGCTGCTGCATCGCACCCCTCCCCCCACCCCATTCCCTTGTCCAAATCTTACAAGTGACCAAAACTCTCAACTTTGTTTCAGAGATTTTCTGAATCTCTGCTGACTCTTTGTGGTTTTCTATGACTAGCTTTCTGTTGACTGATAACAGAACCTAAAACCATAAAGGTTAGCAATAGCCAAGTTCCTCTCTACCCTGAGTTCTCTGAAAGAAAAGAAACAAGCCAGCAGAGCAGCACTCATTTTTATTCCTCCAAGGAGGACCAGGGAAACCAGCAGCCTTTTGTCCTCCTAAGCTTTCTAGAGCACCTCAGAGAAGCAAAAGACATTGACTCACAACAGAATACTCTCCCTTTCTCTCTGTATTTCTAATCCCACCCAATGGCTGGGTCAGGCATGTGGGATGGGTGAATCCATACCTTATTGTATCTGTGGTAGAGTGCAAAACTGCCTCAGTGCCCATGACCAGCATGCTGACCCCTAAAGAAATGCAGAGATTTCCAGCAATGTGACACAAGTGTTCAAAATCAAGCCTCAGGCATCATCCATCCGGTCTCCAACACAGTCCAAACTATGTGAGAGACTTTGTGAAACAGTGGCAGCTGAGCTGGACTTACCAGGGCTCTTTTAGCTGCCATGAACTGCACTAGCAATATAGCTATTGGCCAACAGTCTGAGCTGTCTGCAACAGATGACTGCGTGCTATGGGATCATTCTCTGAGGTCTCAGACAATGAAAGGCCTGGTTTTTTCCCAAGCCTCTTCACTAATGCCACATTTAATGAAGATACATATTAGTACAGTCAGCACCTTAGGTGGTGAGACCATCAGTTGTCTTCTGCAATGAAAGGGGCTCTTTTTTTCATCCTTCTAGTTACTGAAGCTTATTGAGAGAGACTGTAAGAGATGAATTATCCCAGCTGAAAAGTCTGGGCCTGTTAAAACTTGTAGGGTGGCTAGTTGGGCAGCACTATTGCAACACAAAGATGACTCAGCCACATAGCATCTTTGTTGGCATCCTATTAGCTGCTGCGGAGACGATTATTTCTTTATTGCTAAACAGAATCTGTCAGTGGCTTGGGGCATTTTTGTGAAAAATGTAACAGAGGCAGAATAATAATTCAAAACATGCTAGACCAGAAAGCCATGGCTCATCATATCAGACTCCTTCTGCCTGAAAATTAACCAGTCCAAATTGTTCAGGGTGGGTGAACCAATGCCATGTGACTTCACCAGAAGCAGGACATCCTTCCAGGAAAGCAGGATCCCCTTCTCATGCAAATGGCCTTAGAAATACAGAAGCAGAAGGGAGCAGAGAAATTATTTGAGTGGAAGCTACATCAGCAGAACTGACTCAGAAGAGAAATTTGCTTTTCAAAGTTTTCCATGAGGCGTCAGCTGCTCTTGGGTGAAGTGATGCTAGCAGGCAGTGTCCCAGTTACTTTCCCACTGTGGGAACCGAACCCTTTTAAAACTGTTTTGACTGTAACTAAGGAATTAGAGAGATGGATGAAGCCAGCCGAAAGTGTGACAATCTCCTAAAGGCATACAGATGGTGAGCAGACCCTGGAAACTGATTCACTTTGAGCAATCACTTTCCTGAACCACATTTTGGACAGTTTTCAACCTCTCTGAGGGCCTGAGGAAACCCGTAAGTTCTCCGAGGCAAAATGAGGAGTGGGGGAAGACAGGAAAAAAAGCATGATCTTTCCTTGAAACACACATTCACACATAGTTATTTATTTATTTGCCCTTTGACATCGAGAGAAGCTCATCTCTCAGAGGACAATCATCTGTGGCTCAGCCCAGATGGAGGTGGGATACAAATTTCATTGCCAGTGCTAACCATGAAAAGATTTTCCCATTTTACCAGAAACCACAATCTCCCATAGTTCCCGGACTGCTCAAGTGATGTATAGCTTAGTAATTGTCCTGAAAGATAAGGGAAAGCCTCCTCTGCAGTTGCATTTGATATTGGCCTGATGTATGGGATCACTCAGTGCAGGCTCAGTGGAGGGTGTCTAGAGACAGCATGGAGTATGCCTTTTCTGCCTTCTTCTTCTCACTGGGGAACCTCTGCTGGTGGCAAGCAGGATCCTGAGGGTTGCAAATTGCTTTCCCACATCTAACATCCCTTTCATAGCAGCCTTAGTCAGTTTTTGGCATGAATAGGAGAGTTAAAGAGCTGTTTATAGCTGCTCTGGAGTCTCCTCTGCAGTGCTGCCACCCCTGTGGCAGCCCTGCACTAGGGACTGAAAGGAGCTGCTGAGGGCAGGCCAAAAGGACAGAATTGAAATGGGGCGGGGGAAGCCTTGCAAGTGGAAGAGGAAGAAAAGCTTCTGGCGAAGGAAACCTTTGCTCACAGCAAATGGCAGAAGCCCCTTTTCTTGGGCCAGAGCAAGTGACACTGGACAAACCCTCACTCGATCACCTATTAGAAACACTGGTTGTGGCAAATCCTGCTGAGCAGCTGGAGCCTGATACCTTCCAGGGTGGTGCTGTATAGAAAAGGTGGACAACTTAAGAATTTCAGATAGGACTCTGTGATGATTAATTTTCCACTTTCCAGACAGAAATGAGGATCCTGTTAAGAATTTGGGATAAGATTGTCCAAGATTGTCCAAGCGATCAGGACGAGCAGCCACTAGATGGCACATCCATTCTCTTAAAACTCGGTAGCCCATAGACATTAAAGTCCAGGATGCCCCGCTCATCCCACGCAGGAACAGCAAAAGTATGAAACGTTATTTCAGCATCTGCTCTAAGGAAACGCTGTCACACTTTCTAGTTATTTTGTGTTGGGGTTCTGCAATCTGATGAACATTCCTTTGTGATTTTGAAAGCATTTAAAAACAAGCTACACACAGATTTTTGTAAACTTGCTCTCACTGGTTTCAGTGGAGATGTGCTAGGACTACAAAGAGCATTTATGTGCAAAACAGCTCATAAAAGGAAATATACAGTGCTTTGTTCTCCCACAGGAGGGCTAGTGAATTATTTGGGTAGAACCCACTTGAAGTAAGAAGTTATTGGTAGATACTATTGTTCCAGATCCTCACCTGCTGTTATGTGGTATACTTCCCTCGTTTATACTAGCTGAGAGTCTAGTCTCTAGGTCTTCAGGTCAGAATCAAGCAAGACACCAAGATGTCTTTGGAGAAAGGAGCTTTTATTTGAGGGGGCTGCCAAACACATTAGATTTGGACAACTTTCAGAGATTTAACCTCAGAGGAACTGGCAAAACAGAAAAGGCCCAGAAACAGAGGTAAATCAAGCACATTAAGGCATTTATGCTTAAGCCACAGTGTTTTCCATGTGTAGCAGCAAATATCTGAAGTCCTTCAGAGTTCCAGTGTAGCTTTTGTCATTGAAAAACTGGCTTGCACTATACAGAATCGAAAAGGAAGCCAAGCTTATAGATTTCTCTATCAAATCAGTCTTGTATACCCTAAAGAAGTTGGGTTAAGGTGTCAAAAGACTTAAATAACCTTACCTGCCCCCCCCCCCCCAAATTTTTCCACTACAATATGAAGAAGGATTAGAAGTATTGTACTGGGTTTTTAAAATTCTCCCTCATCTTCTCTGTGCACAAGGGCAAAGACTGTGCTTTTATTTGGTGTTATTTTGAAATTATCCCTTTAAAAATTGCTATTTTGTGAATTCAGTAAAGTAACTCTTTGTGTTTCACTTGCATGCCTGTAAACATTTCAACACTTGTTAGAGGGTGATTCAAACCAACCCTAGCTCTCTGTAACATGAATTAGATCAAGTTGGACTATGAACATGTTACTGTCATGAAAAAAAAAACCAGCAACCAAAAATAAATATTTGAATTTCCTAAACACATTTCAAACTGATGGGGGGCATAGAGCAGAGCTATACAGCTGGGAGAGAAGGAAAAGGGAGTCTCACATTTTGTGAGCTCTCTAGATTGCTAATCAGTGTAGAGTCTTAGTGCCCCACTGAAACTTTGGGGTAATTCTATGAAGCAAATAACAAATAATCATCCCCAGGAAAGCACTACTGGAGATCCATCCCCCGATTTGAGACTAAAGAGAGACACCAAGTGGAAGAAAGGCACATGACCAGTTGCAAGTCGTCAGTGGACCTCAAGGATTCAATTCCTACATGCGGTTCACTGTAGCTTTATGTGCATAAATAGGTGGCACCTCACTGCCCATGTAGGCATTGAAACATGCATCTGGGTAAGAAACAGCAAGGAAGCAAAGGTGGAAAAGAGACTTCTTTCAATGCAAGATTTTAAATTGGCTCTATGTAGCAAGGAGGTACTTGGATGCCTTCATAGATGAAATTGAAGGGAATTAAGCCTCTAAATACTTTTGTGGCACTCAGCTTTTCTAAGAAGTATTAGTATTATAGGACTGTTTGTTCCACTTACTTTGCTCTTTCAGGTAAATTGTGCCAGTGCTGTACACATTTCCTTGAGAAAATACCGAGCCTGCCAGTGCCAGCTCCTGAGTGCTTTCATTTACTTTGGCAGACCTTGAACTGGGTTCTCCTCCCTTGAGTTTTGTTTATAATAACTGGACTGAAAGGCATGACTTCTCACCAGTCTCTGGGGCTGTGAGGTGTGGAATTAATACTGCCTAAGCAACAGCATCTTTCCCAGCACACCTCCAAAGCAGATCCACAGGGAAACTTTCCCCATTGCTGGGTAATGTCAGTTTCTCTCAGTCAAGGTAACAGGCAGTTAAAAGAAGTGTCAAGAAACAGATGAGTGTTTAAACACACTTATTCAGCCTTGTATCACAAACAGAGCTGGGCCAGGCCAACGTGGGTGCCAGCAGTGGATCACATATGAGATCTGCCCAGATGTGCCCATTTTTCTCTGGTGCCAATTCTGTTCCTCCTTTTTGAAAGACAAGGGCAGATCCATGAAACTTTGCATTCAAGTTATGATCTCAGGAGGAAAGTAGTCTTACTATCACTGCTCTTGCTCCTTCTTCCTATTATGCAGAAAAATGCACGCACTCATCCAGGCAGCCTAATCTCAGAAACACTGTTACGGAAAAAATATTATGCAAAATAGCTCAAATCTTGTGGGAGGGATCTCCTGGTGCTTTGGCATTTTATAACCTCGGAGTGCAAAGCTAGACATAAGATCCAGAATATCACTGTAAGTACTAGATCAAAGCAAGATTGTAAGTGGAATTGATTGTGCTCCAGCAGGCTGCCTTTAGAAACAAGACCCTACTTGGTTCCTGGAGGAATGATGGCTACTCTTGCTGCCCTCTGAACAGGAGGTTGTGATTCAAGGTAAGGTCTCCTGTGCAAATGGCACAAACAAGATGCCTTGTATCTCCAAAGACAGAGAGCACATTGGAAGAAGCAGAAGAGGAAGAAGAAAGATTTTGGTGTCTAGTATGGAAGCCTCAGGAGTAAGGTCAAATTCTTCAGGTGTTTATCCATAGCTACACATGTTTAAAGTGACTGAGCCTGAATGCTACCTCTTTGGAATTAGTTTCTGGTTGCCAAAGAGGACTGCAAAATTGGGTTAAGTCCTAGCTCCACCAAGTTCTGTAAAGTCACACTATGGAGGTTTTTTAGCCCAGGCATACCCAGGTGCTGAACAGAGCTCAGCAGCACAAGAAAGGTCTCCTTAGTGACTGGGATGCTTTTTTGAAACTCATCTGGCATTTTATGTCTTATCTACCTCAAATGAGCAAGCCCATGGCAACAGTCATGGTCTCTTCTCAATCCAGAGAATCTCAATCCACTCTGTGGAAGACCTTTTAAGATTTGTTTGTATGAGGATTTTTAAAAAGCGATAAATTCTGGAAAGCACAGAATGGTAAATCTTGATGATTTGTTTCAGCAAATTTCCCATCCTGAGGGTCAGATAGATATCCAACTCATTGGGGCATATGCTCCCATACTTGCTAATGCTCAATGGCTCACAAAAGCTTAGAGTTCAGCAGTCCCAAGTTAGTGCAGAGGAAGACACAGCCCTGTGTGCTGCATTTTCCAGCGCCCATCAAGGGGGGAGTAATCTTTTCTTGCAAATTAGTGAGTTTGGGAGTGCAGTCACCTCTGTAATAGCCAGCTGTGAGGGACCCCCACCAGGGTCCAAAATAACCAAGCTATAGAAGACTCTGCTTCCTGGTTACACGGTGTCTCCATCAGAGCAGTTTCTCTTTTGGCTTGTCCAAGACTGACTTCTGCTGGAAAATTTAAATTGCCTGCATTTCTCACTTCAGTCAGAGGAGGGCAACTGATCATCAGGAAAATTAATTCAGTTCACTAAAGCTGACTGGTTTACTTTGAAGTCAGAAAACTCAGAATTAGTAAAAATAATGAGTCGTGAAAAAAACCTCCAGACTAATTTAAAAACATACCTTTTGATAAACATTTTTTCCCTAATGCAAGTTAAAATAGTCTCCCCTCGCCTCACAAGCCCCAGCAACCATTGCATTTTTATTGCTCTTCATGCTAACCGTTATTCTTCGTATATGATTAATCTGCTAGTGAATCACTGGTTTTGGCAAATAAAAGGGGATTCCACTTACAGTGCCATGAAAACACTTCTGTCAAATTAGACTCGACAAAATCTGTAATTTTAAATCATGCTTTGCATTCTGTTTTATACTGTGTTGTTAAACAGATACTAACTGTGAACTCTAAGTTGTTCGATCATGGTGGTTTTTTTAACTTGGAATTTAAACAGAAAAATACAGCAATTCTTTGCTCTATTTTTGAAGTCTTTCCTTCTTATCAAAGCAATTTTGAAAGAACATTTTTTTCAAAGTTAGGCAGTTTGTATTGATAATTACAACACTCATCACTGTCACCTGAACCCCTCAATGTTTTGGCCCTGTCAGCACCAAAATCCTTCCCCTCTTAGAGACACAGTAATGTGTGGCCAGTTCAAAGATATTTTAAGGGTAAGACATAAACCCACATGTGTCGTCTTCTTTCTCTGTTCTCCCTAGTGCCAAAGAGTAATTTCCTGCTTCTGATATATGTAACACTGGGAGCAACCTGTGCCAGCTGAACCTCAGGCCCTTTCTTCTCAGGGATCCGCTGAGACTAGAGGAAGGCAGCTTGGTCCCTTCCACTCTGCAGCTTGCTGCAGAACAACCCTGAGACACTCTGCCCCTGCTTCACAGAGAGACATGAAGTGCTGCCAGTACATAAAATGGTGGGAACTTGCTGCATCCCACTGTTCCAGGATGGCTCCCACCCAGCCAGGCATGGTTTTACCAACAGAGAATGAGGGGGCTGTGGCTCCCTCCATCATTAGCAGCCACCCATAAGCAGTAGCCACACAGGCAGTACCTGTGCTTTTCATCACAAAGCAGTGGGGCTCTGAGGACTGTGCAGCTTCTCACAACCCACAGCAAGGCTGCAAACGGCTGTAAAGGCACAGCACAGCCAGCTCTGTGCAGGGCATTAGTATTCCCTGTGCCTGAAGGAGACAGACCTTGTGTACAAATGAATCAGGACCTGTACCAGGCTGCGTCCCAGGGACTTGGACTCTTGTGCAGACTTCCCATGTTTATCCACAGAATAGGCCATGACTTGATCGGGTAAAGAGATTGACTCCTAAAAAGAAAGTATTCATTTGACAGGGAATGGTTGTTGTGTTTGAAATTAAGATGGCCCATGGCAAAAACAGATTGCTTGGCTGAATGACCTGTTGGCTGGTCTCTGGCTGCCTTTGAAATGGCATTGGTCTTCAGCCTTACATGCCACATAATGGTGGGTTTATCCAGTCTGCGTGTTTTCTTACAAGCACTTTTGTCTAATCACTAGCTGAGAATCCAGCCTACTGTGTACATTGTAAAAGATGCTGTTTATACTTAAGCTTTTAGTTTACCATCTGTGCACAGCTCAGCTGCAACATCTCTGCAGATCTGTTTTTCCTCTCTTGCCAAGTCTTTGTTTCAAGCCCTCAGAAGAGCATGATTCACTTCAGACTTTCTAATAAAATTCAGGCTCTTTGCAAGGTCTCTTTTAAAACCTATCCCCCATTCTCAGCAAATGCAGTGGTATAGACTTAATGCTTTTCTACAGGCTTACTGATTCATATCCGAGTGGCACTGAAGCATAACCAGTTATATATGCAATCACTGATGCATACATAGCTCCACACTGCCCTTCCTAACATGTATCCCATTTTCAAAGCTATTGACACAAATTCATTCAGGCACCAGAGCTGCTGGCACATACAGAATCCATTTGCACTACACCTTGTAATCACTTTTTATTTTAAACCCATTTTCTCCAAGAAAGAGCCTTTGCACTAATTCTCAGGGGGAATATTTTGAGCCCAGGCTTCCTTCTTCAAAGTAGGACACTTTTTGTAAGAATCAGAAACAAACTACATGCTCAGAACCTGTAGGCTTGGATACTCTCTCAGCACACAGGTGAGGAAGACTGAATATAAATGAGAACAGGAAGATACTACTTCACCTGCCTCACAGAGCCTTGCGTCTTTATAAGGAAACATTCTGGCTTACAAAGTACAGGCCTAAGCCTGACCAGATGTTTAAATTAAAGACAAAGCCTATTAGAGAGAGAGAAAGGGGAAAGAAAACGTACTTTAAATATTCTGAGGAGTGTTTTTACTGAAGGTTAATTCTGCTTAAAAAGAGGTGCTGGTGTGCTACTGATTTCTAGAGACAAAAATGTCCCCAAGAGTGGTTGTAAATGAGTTTTCAGATACGGCTCCAAATAATTCTGATGCAAAATTTGTCTTCATCTTAGACACTAACAACTGACCTTACAAATCTTTTGGTAAGAGAGAGGAGCCTGAACGAAGTTAGGTTTATTAGACAGTTTGCAGGCAATAGATAGCCTGGTATTGCTGTGTACAGCTGCAGAAATAGTGACAAGACCATACTGACAAAAGCCCTGTGCAGAGCAAGTAATTTCACTTCCACCTTATTGGCCCTGTTCTGCTTCAGCACTTGCATTTCAACCACCTCTCCCTGGCTGAGCCCATATGGAAGCTGCAGCTGATGAGCCTGCAGTTACCTGTCAGTGGCACAGAGGATGGCATGCAGCCCAGGGTGCTGCATGCAATGTGTGTGGCACTCAGCAAGCAGCACTTGCTCTCCAGGTGTGGCCTCCTCCCATGGCCCCTGTCTCACCCTATCCAAGATACATGAAGGAGGACTCGTCATGCGGCCTGTGTTTGCCCATTACATGACTACACGCTCATCCTGTCAACAATGTAAGATATCTCCAGGATAGTGGGAAGGCTGCTGAGCTCCACTGCTGCAAAGAGGAGAAGGATGTGTTTAATCCTGGTGCCAGAGGAAGACAATGGGAGCTGTAGGGAAAGATTTGAACTGGATGGGGCTCTGAATGCAAGAATTAAAACCAAGTGCATGCAGCAAATAAAGCACAGCATAGAAAAGGACGTTTGAAAATATTTTCTTCAAAGGCTGGTGGCATAGTGAGGAATCACCCTGCAGATGTAGAAAGAATGAGAGGAGATAAGAGATTGAGAGGAGAGAGAGAGAAAGATGACTGAGAAGAGAGCATCTTGTAAGGACAGAGTAATGTGGCCATTGTAGACCTGTCTCAGTACAAAGGCCAAGCTGGGTTTTGCTGCCCTCAGGAATTAGAACTGGGGCCTTGAGCTGCATGAGCTTGCTGTTCTTCCTCCTGCTGGCACAGCAGAAACCATCAAAGTGAGGAATTCTACTCCTCAGAAGGGTAAGGGACCTCCTGATCTTCCCTCATTCTCGGATTGGCTTGACTGATTTGGTTTTGGTATCTTTGAAATGAGGATTTAAAGAGGATCACATTATTGTTACTATTAGATTGCCTTACCGTTATTATTTTTATTTCTGTTCTGCCAGGAGAGAAGAGGCAGGATCTGATCGGGCTGGTTATACCACACTCCAAGATCAAAGAGCCCATGCTGTGAGCTTGCTGCCTGCTGTACAAGGTGGATACACCACAGAAAATGGGGAAGCCCTGGGAAACAATGCAGTGACTCCAGTCAGCAGACTAGCCACAGCATGCTAGGCACTTCACTGTCATCACATTGCTGTAATCACTGGGGCAAACACAAGCTTAATGGGGTTTGGATGGGGAATAATGTGGCAGCCCAGCTCATGTTTGCAGAGTTCACTAGGATAGCAAAATTACTCATTGGAAAAATCTTAGAGCGGGTCATCCGGCTTGCTTTTACTTGGCAGAGAGCCATAGGCTCATCTCTCAGGAGCAGACAAGCTGTGAGCAGCCTTAAATATTAAGGTGCATAGGTACCTACTTGATAGAATCATAGAATCATTAAGGTTGGAAAAGACCTCTACGATCATCAAGTCCAACCGTCAGCCCAACATCCCTATGTCTTCTAGATCATGTCCTAAAGTGCCACATGTACACGTTTTTTGAACACCTCCAGGGATGGCGACTCCACCACCTTTCTGGGCAGCCTGTTCAAATGCTTGACCACTCTTTCAATGAAGAAATTTTTCCTAATATCCAAACTAAACCTCCCTCGATGCAGCTTGAGGCTATTTCCTCTCGTTCTATCACTCATTACTGGAGAGAAGAGACCAACACGCACATCACCACAACCTCCTTTCAGATAGTTGTAGAGAGCAATAAGGTGTCCCCTCAGCCTCCTCTTCTCCAGGCTAAACAACCTCAGTTCCCTCAGCTGCTCCTCATAAAACCTGCTCTTTAGACCCTTCACCAGATTTGTTGCCCTTCTCTAGACACACTCCAGCACCTCAATGTCCTTCTTGTACTGGGGGGCCCAAAAGTTCACACAGGGTTTGAGGTGTGGCCTCACCATTGCCCAGTACAGGGGCATGAGCCAGAGCCCTGGCCACAAGCAAGAAGCTATGAAGTGAGAGCCTCTCATGAGGTGGGTGACACAACAAATGCAGCAAGTGTGGACAAACGACCCTAAAGCAGCACCTGGGATACCTCTGTAAATGGAGGAAGTTGAATTGATCACAGCTGAGGGGCAGCTGAGCCCCAACAGGTGACAAGGGCCCGCGCGAGCCTAGCAGAAAACGCGTTATTTGGTTTGGGGAGCGAATGGAAGCAGGATGCGGTAGCTGAGGGAGGGGCTGGCCCCGAAGGCGGGAGGCGAGGCGGAGGGGGACAGTGTAGAGCCCCGGGAGAGCCCGCCGGTGGAGGCAGGGTGCCCCACCACGGCAGGCCCGGGCGAGGCGCCAGCGCCTCGCAACCAGGGCCGGGTGGGGGGCGGTGGCGGCCCGCCCCGGGGCCGGCTCAGTGCAGCCACCGGCTCCGCCCCGTGGGGCTAGGACCAGAGCCGGGGCCACATCGGCGGAGGGAAGAAGGGCGCGGATCGCCGAGGCGTGCTGAGCAGGTAGGCGCGCGGCCGGTACCCTCTCTGTGAGGCAGGGGAGCCGGAGAAGAGGGCGAGAGCTCGGGTCCCTCGGCCGGGTCCCGCTCCCCTCGGCCCAGGGGTCGCGGCGGGATGGTGCGGGGCGGAAGGGCCGGTCCGGCGGGGATCTTGGCGGCGGGGATTTCCCGAGGGCTTTCCGCGGGGCGCGGCGGCCGGCAGCGGGAGCACCGAGAGCCGCGCGGCACTCAGTGCGGCCCCTTCCCGTGGTCGGGATCCTCCTGTGTAGTTGGTAAACGTCCTGAAAACCCCCACCATCAGGTGCAGCGGACCGGGTGTCAGGCGGGAGTGAGTCCTACAGGCCGGACGTGTTGTTACTGTAAAGCGCTTTTGGCAGGCTGACTGTGCCTCGGCGGCGTACCGATGAGTCCGGGCAATGCTGCTGTCTTCAGCGTGATTCCGCCTTGATAGATTTCTAAGATCTAGGTTAGGTGTCTCTGTAGTAATCTTACCCCTATTACAGCTACAGTAATCTGCTACTGGCACAGCCTGCTGTGTCCCCCCTTCTCCCTCCCTCCCTGCCTTGCTTTTAATATCCTAGTGAAGAGTTCAGAGTAGTGTCTGCATTTCAACAGCGAGGTAGATGTTGGCTGGGTAGGTGTTGGCTGTGGATTGTCTTGCACTGTGACTGCTAACAGATCCGTTGATACGGGGGTAAGGACTTGTTACAACCTAGGTATGCAATTTCTGCCCGAGTATAAAAGCTCTTGCTGTGCGTGCTTTAACATAAAATGGAGCACTCAGTACAAAAGAAAAAAAAAGAGCCTGGGGGGATGGACCCAACATCCTGGAATCTAAATGTTGGCTTCAGTAAACTGTAAAGCTAGTTCAGGATGAAGTGTTCCTATGTTTTGGACCCTCTCTAGCGTTTCCATTTTGTGCATGAGACGAGAGCTTTGAAGCTTTACTAGCTGTGGGAGGGAGGGCAAGAGTATCCTCCTGCTGTGCTCTTAGAGGTGGCAGCTGGGGAGAAGAGTAGCTCTTGAAGATGTTTGTGGTGGTAAGGGTTTGCAGAGATAATAACCCATCCCAGCACTAGCGAGGCTTCTCGATGTATAGCTTCTCAATGTCCAGCTCCCCCTGCATGCGCTTCTGTGCGAGCAAGGATGTATAACTGGAGAGTGCCATCTTGAAATGTGCTGTCAGTGATACTTCTCTATGGAAGACTTTTTTTTAAAAAAGAAAACATTTTCTCAGGCACCTTGGGCTTGAGAAAAATCCTCTTCAAAGCCTGAGGTGTGAGCCTGCTGCTGTGAAGTGTGCTTGCTGCATGAGAACCATCAAGCAGAAGCGTGTGGCTAGGATCCTTTTGGTGGACCCCAAGGTCCAGGTGTAGAAACACTGCTCTGAAAATCTAGAAGGAGGTTTTGAATGTTTCTGGTCTGTTGGCTGGAGCAAGAACTCCCATACCTACAGTTGAGCTTATTTACAAAAAAAAAAAAAAATCCACAGTTGCTTTTTCATGGTGGGCTGCCACATGGGTGAGAAGGACTTTTGCCAGTTGCTTGATAAGCCAATGTGTGGATTTGGAGGGGCTTGGGGAAGTGAGTAGCCTCTCCTCACATCTTGTGTCCTTTCATTTAACACCTCTTTAGTAGAAGGATCTTGCTTCCAAAATAGCTTCACTCTCTGGGCCTGAAACCCCTCTTGGCCTGGGCTTTTCTGTCCTTGCTGAGGGCTCTGGGGACTGCTGGGATGACACCCTTGTCCCTCTGCTGCATGGCAGGGGTGGCTGGGTAAAGTCTTGCAGTGTTTTCTCAGCTTCTTACCTGCATACAACAGAAATCGAGCAAGATGCAAGCTCCGTGTCTGAAGAAAGCTCTCCCTGCAGGCTATCTCTGCCCTGCTGAGTGGAAGGAAGCTCCTCCCTTAGGAGGATTTAGCAGCTTTAATGATGTGGCCTATCTGTACTCTCTTCATTCCTGTTGTTGTCTTTGTTTTAGTTCTTGGGGGACAGGCAGGTGTAGTGTGACCTACACCCGTAAGCTGGCGCAGGAGATGCTCTAAGAAGGCCATCCCACAGCTCTGTGGAGGTTTCCTGCCCCTGCTACCCAAGCCACACTCTGCTTCAGACTCCATGAAGTTCAGGGCAGGATTCCTATTAAATTCCTCATCTGACTGTAGCTGAGGAAAGGTTTTATCCCTCTCCTGTTTCTCTGGGACCTTGTGTTATAGCTGTAATGCAGCAGGGGACCATCCAGGACTGCAGGCATTCATCCAGTAAGTGTTTAAATTGGAGAGGTGCAGGTGGGAGTTTTGCGGACCTCCAGTAACCACAGGCCCCAAGGCACTTTCCAACTCAAACCATGGCTGTGGTTCTTGGTGTCCACTGGCACTGTTACAGCAGGAGGCATGCAGCAGAGGCAAAAGGTGCTGCTGCAAGGGCCTCTGGCACTGATGGCTCAGGATCTGTTACAGGGAAGCCAGGGTGCTGCTGGGAGGTGGACCATGCCCTGTCCTATCTGAAGTAAGAATTATTGCTCCACTTTAATGGTGCCTGTGGGGTGGCAGCTGCTTTCTTCCTGGTCTCTATTCTGTTTCTGCTTTCTGATGAGTGGGAGGTGCTGGCATGGGTCTAGCAGCACTTGGGCTACGGTTGAGTGGCTTGAAGGCTGGAGGAGGTAGAGATGCTTCCAGTGGGTCTGTGCAATAAGGGGTGATTTGAGCCACAGTTCTTGGACTTCTTCCTCAGTTTCCTCTTTTGAAAAACTTGTGTGTGTCAAAATTAAATTCTTATGGCTAGGAACTCTGGCCTTCACCCTAAGTGCCTTAACTTCACCCCTCTACAATAGGAGCACCACATCTGCATCACTTTCTCCTTACCTGCCTTCATTTGCCTCTGAACATGGTTAATGACATCCTGGGATCTGGGGTCCATATGTACAGCAAAGGGTGACCTAGGCCCAGTAGCCTTGTCCCTGCCCTGCTGTTGTCAGCTTTGATGGGCTAAGAAATAAACTGTGCTCTTGCACTGATGCTTCTGTTGGAGGAATGTGGGATCAGAGCTTTCCACAGGCAAATGATTAACAACACATGCGTGAGGGGATGGTTGCATGAGCCACCTTCCATTTAGGAGCTGTGAAATGAGCTGCAATTGTTACCTAACCACCTCCATCTCTTCCTGGCTCATCTGTATTCTTAAAGAGGAAATTAAATGGAGGAAAGGCTAAAAATTACAGGCTCTCTCTTGGCATGGTAAAAGGAATAATATGGGAGGCACAGCCAGTGCCAGCAGTTCCTTGACAGTTGGTTGGCTGTGGCAGAGCCTGTTTGCTGAAAGCTCTCTGTGCTGTCAGGGCTCAGAAACAATGAAGTGGTTAATGGCTGACTTGAACCTAGACAGGGCGATAAGTGAAGCACAAGGAACTGCATGCTAGAGATTGCTTAAATCATTGCTTGCATGCGCTGACAGATTCAGAGCAAGCTAATATTCTGGAAGAAAGATGAGGCGTTACTGTGGGCAGCTCTGCGAAAAGAACTGCCTGGTAGCTGACAGCAGAAAAGGGGAATAAAACAGTAGCCTGCTGGGATGGGTACGGGGATTGGAGATTGCCAGCACTGTACCCAAGGCTGTGTCCTCAGACCCAGTAGGGCTGGGGAAGCTGGGTGGTTTAAGGCTCATCCAAAGTGTCAGGGAGAAAGGGAAGGAGGCTAAGCTGGAGGCAGGCTTTCTCCTGTGGGAAGAGATGCAGGCATGGGCTGCCTGGCTGACTGCTCTAGTTCTTTTATCTCCTTTATGGAGCTTTAGAACTGGGACAACATAATTTAAAAGCAATTCAAATCAAAGTGCAGTGCCTGTACTTAATTTCTGACACTTGCTGCTGAGGTAAGTGTCCTGTCTGTCTTTAAGAAGCTCAGGAGCTAGAAAGGGTCAGCTCTCCTGTGCCACCAGGAACCTTGCACAAGGGCAAAGGACTGGTGGCATTTGTTAAGGGTGGTGCTGTTTCAGTTTCTTTGCAGTGCAGCCTTGAGCAAAAAGGTGCATCATGAAAGTGCTTTACCCTCTACTGCAAAATTGTTGCTGGGCTGTAAGCAGATCACTGATCTCTTCTAGTATGGTGATAATCCCGTGGCCATTTGTCCTGGAGAGATGCTGATCTGGGACGAGCTATATATGTTAGGATATCCAGCAGCCTGGAGATTGGAAGTTATGTAATAGAGAGTCCCCTTTTAGGCAAAAATAATTCCGCTTCAGTCTGAGGATGGTCTCTGCAAGCAAAGGAAGGGATGAGCTGTTGGAGCTGCAGTGTGCATCTTGGGCTGAGCTGACCTTCCCAAACACAGCTGGAGTCAGGGCCTTCCTTTGGTCCCTTCTGCTGCTGCTTCTTATCCATTGCCATGGAGGTAGTTTGGGAAAGGGGAGGGAGAGGAACTAGCTTACAGGGATTTGCACAGCTGGGTCTGAACTTGCTGTAAAGCAGTTTTACCCATTAGGAACGAAGGAGGCTGTTGCCCAGAGTTCACCTCTACCCTTGAAAAGGTGTTATGGGCACTGGATGTGGCCATATCCTCCACCAGCACCTTCCTTTGGCCACCACCTCTGCAATCCGTGAGGTTTCTGTGCTCTTGTTGGGATGAGGTTAAGGGGCCACATGGGAGCTTGATGCCCTTAGCTCCTGCCTCTACGGGAGAGGCTTCGTGCAGTAAATTGTCTGTCTAGTTTTAAAAGTAACCCACTCTAGGACCCTTACTTTGCTTGGGCCTGCACACCAGACTGGCATAGTTTGGAGTGAGCTGCCTCTAGATGTTTTCTTTACTGGGGGGCTGTGGCATCACAAACTGCCCTGTATTGGTGTGGGACTTCAGGACTGGCATGCGAGGCAGGTGTGGAAGTGATATCTTAGCAGGGACTGCAAGGACTGCTGCCATCATCCCATAACATGTGAAAATCCTTAACACCCAGAAAGGGTGTCTCCTGTGACAGATGATTATCATTTGGGTTGGGAATCAGCTGTGAAGTCTAAATTCACTAGAGGAGCTCTACTATTGCACAAAATGGCTTGGTGCTCTAGTTAGACTGTTCCAAGGAAGTTTCTGTACCTTTCATGGCATTTCAGTTTCTAGGTGCTCTAGTCTCAGAGGCAAAAATATGTGTTGGGAATGTCTTATTGCCTTCCTACCTGATTTTTCTTCTGATTCTTCCTCGGTCCTGCAAATGGCTTCCTTATCATTACTTGGAATACAGGACAGGAATTGAAGAGAGGTGTCAATATGAGTGGTTTTTTTGTACTTTGGTCCCCAGAACTAATGTGCCTGCTTTCAAAAGGCATCATACAGACTGCTCTTCTCATCTCCTTTCTGCTTGTAATCAAATAATTTGTAGAGTACCCTTTGTATCAAAGGGTGCCATTCTGGCTGCTTTGGTGATAGGACATCATCTCTAGTACTGCAATTATAATTGTATGTTGGTTCTGGGCTTTGTTTCATGCTGGTGGTGTGGCGTAATCGAAGCATTCTCTTGACCGCTGTGGAGCCAGTCATGTGTCTGCCCTGTGTCAGCATGGCCTGAAGCTGCTGGTGATGAGTCAGTCTTGAGTGGCTTTGCTGGAATGTCCTCAACTTCTCAGCGTGCTTTACTAAGTAAAATCTGTTTCCTGTCCCCTCACTCCCTGTCTTCCGTGTCTTGTGATCACAGAGCTAGGCTCCCCATTCATACAGAAGTGCGAATCCAGAATACTGGGCTGGACTTAGACTGAGGACGCTGCTGACCTGCAGGTTAGCAAGGCTGTTTCCCCCCCGGCTGTTGCTTGAATTTTGCACTGACCAAGCGGAGATGGGAACTATTTTACAGCATCTGTGCTGGATGCTTGAAGAAACTGCGGCTTAAAAGGCAGGCAGCAGTTCTAATTATGGTAATCTCTGAAGTCCCTTCTGGGGAAAAAAACCCAACCAGGCAAAACTGAGCTGCCTGGATGTACTTTCCCAACAGTCTAAGAATCTGCTGGGCTCTTCTTTGTATTCAGGTCCCTTTCTAATGCAGGTTTGCAGAGACACTGCACATCTTATTCCTAAAGACCCCTCTGAGCTGTGTAGTAAATCTGCCTATTCCTGAAGGAAGCTTTTTTAATTAGAGAAGACTTCTGCTGGGCAGCTGCTGTGCAGGACAGTGCTAGATCACAGTTGCGCAGCGAAGCCCTGGTGAGCCATGTGAAACAAGTTAAAGGCACAGTGCTTCTTTTTCTGCTCTCAAGGGGTCTGCTGCACAAGAGCTGGGGGAGGCTGCAGATACAGTGGAGGTTCCTGGAGGCTGTTGGTGAGGGGGAGTGGGGCCCTGTGGGGCAGGCCAGCCTTGCAATTGAGCCGCAGCCGCTCTGTCGGACTTCCTGCTGGAGGTGGCTGCTCTGCCTGCAACAGGGCTCAGCAGATCCCTCCCACTGGATCCTCCAAGGGTGATAACACCTTGTCTGAGTGCAACTAAAATGGGGGTGGTTGTGCCTGCTCCTAAGGGGTGGGAGGTGACGTCCATGGCCACTGGCACCTCTCCTGCCTGATGTGAGGGGACCTGAAAAGTCAGAGTTCCCTCTTGCCCCCACGCCCTGGGGGAGGTGTTGTAACTTGCAGTTTCCTGGAATGAAACTGGGGTGACCAAAATGCCGTTTCCAAAACTGCATGGGAATTTCTTAATGTCAAAAGTGGTATCAAACTGGCTGATACCTTGGCAGAAGAGGCCATTTCAAGTGAGGGCTATTCTGAGGAGCAGCAAGCTGCTTTAATGCCTGAGTCCAAGACCTTAAAGGCTCCTTTGATTTGATGCAGGAGTCCTGCTGATGATCTTGGAGCCTGCATGTTTCTGCATTCATTCCCAATCCATCATGTTGCAGCTTTGGAGGCTGTCGTGGTGGTTTAGGCTTGATCTGTAGTAAAACAGTAACTTCCTGCTTTGTGTAGCTTCAGGCAGATGGGAAACCTCTTCCCAGCTCAGCTGTCAGATGCAAGCCTACCAGTGTGTATACAAGTAGATGACCATGTACCCAGTGTTGTCCCATGGGAACCTAAATAGTTGCTCCTTTTTTGCCTAGAAGAGAGACAGCTTTTGCCACAGGGTGTTTACTGTCAGAAGGAACAGCCTGTGGAGTTGTGTGCAAGCTGAGCTGGGTCAGCAGCTGTGTTCCTGTGGTGCTCTCTGCTTAGTCCTGTGCCCAGGGGCTCGGTGGAGAGCCCTGGCGTCCTGCGTTGGGTGGCTCTGCTGTTGCCTGCTCCTCCTCCAACTGGGCTTTGCTGGGCTGGGTTTCAAGCTGCTGTGCTAGTATCCTGGGAGCAGAGGAAGTCTTGTGTCACAGCTCTAGGTAGCATGTGTGAGACACCTTGCTGTAATTTTGTTATTAGTACGTTTGGCTTGATTAAGAATTGTAGAACTGATGTGAAGTAGAAACAGCCTCTGGATCAGGCTGTGGGGGAAAGAGCACAATGTGGTGGGACAAGAGGCAAGGAAGAAGTGTCTCCAGCCCTATTAAAAAGTAATCTTAGCCTCAATTGCGATTCACTAATTAAAGATGAAACAGCCCTGCTTCCCCCCCACCCCCAATAGGAGCATTTATCTCTGCATTGAGGCTTTTACATCTGATATCTGTAAATCAGTTAGTTATTCTGGATAAAAGTTCTGTCTTTTTAAAATAAATACCTCTGAACTACTCTTTCCCATCTAATTCTTCTAGCATTGCTTCATCAAGTAGTCTCCTGAAATATTTGTGCTCTAAATTTAGAACAGGAGACCCTTTCAAGGAAGTAGAAAAGGCCACGCAGCCTCCCTTGGTTTGGGTTCAGCTGAACCTGTTTTCCAGACTGCCATGCATAGAGCTGCAGACTCCAAGGAGGCCCCTCCTTTCTCCAAAACAGATCCAGCTTTTTGAAGTCTTGTGGTCTATTTTAACTGCCAAATTCCTGGGAACTTATCCCATATGGCTGTTCCTGTTGCCCTGAAGCAGCCCTGTCCATAACCTGAGCATGTGGTGCTCGGAAGGCTGGGTTGGTTGTCTTAACTGCAGGTGGCAAGTCTATAATTGAGTAATGTTCTCACACTGCTCCAATTAAGTTGCTCCAATTAAGTCCGCTGGGATTACCTGCCTGGTAAAGCAGCAGTCAGCAGGGTAGCAAAACACCTGCATGTATTGCGGTCTGCCTCAGCCTCCAGGACAGTCTTCACAGAAGTGAAACTAAAACCTTTTGAGCATCTCTTCCAGCTGGCTAAGTGTTTTCTAGAGGTCCCCTTTGTTTTCCAGCTTTGTCTGCTGAGATTTCTTATTGTGGCATTTAACTTCCTAAAATGCTTAGGCTGGGAATAAAGTGGCTTCATTGCAGCTTCTGTAAAAGTTTGTGCTGTGTTACTTTTTCTCCTCACAGTGCTGCCCTTTACTGCCTTACAGTGCAGCTTGCTTTTCCTCTTTCTTCCTCCTGTAGGAAGGGCTTGGAGTGAGGAGACTGCACTGTGAAGGTGGAAGGAAGAAGTGATAGGCAATGCTGCTGTACATCTTGGAGACTGTACAGCAACCCCTGCTGGGACTGACTTCCATAGTAAAGCATGAAATAGCTTCTGAGCTGCATCCTCAGAGTGATCAGACCAATAAGGGGTTTGGCTGTTGTGGCCAGGTTCTGCCAGTTACAAATGTGAAACTATTTGTATTGTTTACATTGATATTGGGGGGGGGAAATGTAGTTGCAGGCGGATAATTTTGAGTAGAAGGGACTCAAAACATCTGTGCTCTAAACTCCTGTACTTTAGGGCTTTTCTTGCCCTGCTACCCTCTCTAAATCATCATTTTGGAAAGAGGGGCTCCTTGAGGCAGTCCTTTGAAGCTTTTTTTTAATAGTTCTGGCTTTCTCTATTCGTTCATGCCCACTGATGGTGCCAAGTGGTATCTGTGACGTGAAACTCAGGATGTTGTGAAATGCTCATCCTCGGAGTGTCTGTGATGGTGCTCATCTTACCAGTGGGGAGACCAGGCGCTGGCAGGGTGTGGGGTCTTGTGTGACCCTGGCATGGTCTGATGGGTAGTAGAGCTTCTCTGAGGGCAGTGAGGGCAGAGGCTGCATCTGACAGTAAACTTTCATGGCTGTGGCACTGCTGTTGTGCGAATGGCTCCATACCATTGAGTCTTGAGACCTCTCACTTAGCTGTTCCTGTCTACTTGTAGGAAACAGCTTTGAGTTGCTTTCCTTGTCCTCCCGGATATACGTGTCTGGGAGATACCATGAGAATCTTGCAGGAGTCCTGTTCTTCTGACTCTGGGTACTGGCAGCCCTGCAATGGGGTCCTTTAGGTCGTAGAGTGGAGGGGCTGTGGCTATGGTAGGGCAGACCTTGTTGAGGAGGGATGATGATTACAGCTGCTGGTCTTCTGCTCTAGAATCACAAGTAACAGTGCCAACGTACTAGCAGGGTAACAGGAGTGGTTCAGTAGCCACAGGCGTACAGACAGCTGCTAAATAGTGAGTGTGCTGCAATCAGCAAATGGTGTATTTGGCAAAAAGAAGATTCCTGAGATCACAAATAGTAAAGAGACTGTTTTTGTGAACAGGCCAAAAGATGCATCCCTTTGTGGGCTGAGGCACTTTTCTGTGCCAGTTGGACTTCTGTGACTTTTTGGTCATGTTTGGTCTGCAGTAGTCTTCTAGCTCCACTTGATCTGTAGGGCTGAAGAGTTAAAACCTCTGCTTCTTGAGATCAGTGCCTTGCTATCAGCAAAGGACCTGATGCAAAGCATGAGATATGATTAAAGTAGACGAATAGCCTCTGTCTTCTGTTGTGGAAGAAAGCTGACATAATTCTAAAGCTTCATAATTGTTGGGAATAACAAGCCAAAGGTCTCTTCTCTGTTTGTTTTGTGGTGTGTTTGTGGGGTGTTTTTCTTCCTTTCTGCTACTTAAGAGCATGTGGATGGACCCTAGGGGGGCGAGGTCTTGGGAAGAATCCTGGTGCCAGAAGACACTTGCATTGTCCAGTGGGCTGGTCCTGCAGCAGTGTGGGACTTCCATGCTCTGGTGAGCACTCGGCTATCTTGGCAGTGTGTCCCAGCTCCTCTAGAAGCTTAGCCTGAGAAGCATGAGGGAGTGCTCATCCTCCTATTCTCTTCTGGGTGGGTGATCTCTACCGCTTGGCTTCTAGCAGTATCTGGCTTCAGCTATGGAGTGAACTACTGGAGAGCCTGTTATTGCTGGGAATGCCAGTGCATAAGCCTAGCTGGGCTCAACTTCCTTCCCATGCTGAGTGCTGGTGCCTGGGCTCTGCTCAGACCTGCCCCCTTGTCTGTGGAGAAGAGGGGTGAGGTCCCAAGGCTCTACAGGCAGAGGGGAGGTGGAGAGAGAGGGTGTTTAATAGCTGTTTAGGTTGCTACGCTGGGGAAAACTTCCTGCCCTTGAAGTAAAACTACTCCCTCTGCACCTTTACTACATCCTGCTAATTCCTGGAAAGAACCAAAAGAATAGGAAGCCTCATTTCCCAGTTCAGGCAGATGCTGTGACTTCTCAGAAACATTTTTGGCATGGGTGTGCTGAATCTAAACACGCACTAGTTATCTGACCTACCATCTGAGAAAATAGAAGTAACTGAAAAGCAGTTTGTTTTGAAAGGGAACTTTACCGTAGAAAGTCCTTGACCTTGACCTCTTGCTTCTTATGGGAGGAGGAGGCAGAAAAGATAAAAATCAACTATGCTACCTGGCTCTTATGTCAGTCTGGCAATCTCTGGTGGTGTCTCGTAAGACAGAAAAAAACCTTGTGTTAAGTCTTTCTTCCTGCCTGGACTGTGGTCGCCTTTGGGTGTTTTCAGAGGCAGGGCAGGCTGCTGGGTCTCAGGAAGGTATCTCTAAGCTGAGTGGCATTGGGAGGGATATTGTGCAGCTCCTCAGAGATCTGTTGACCTCCAAGGCATTGCTTGCATGAGGAGGGAGGCTTGGGAACCCGTCCTGTGCATGTACTTGCACCAGGGATTGCCAGTCTGATGACTCAGATAGCAATGGCAAATGCTTAGTAGCACCCTCCGCCCACTGTAGAGCCATGCTGGGGAAAAGCTTACCTGAGCATGAGCAGGGTGCTGCTCGTCTGTGTCGGTCACCCTGCTGTGCTTTGGGGTGTAGGTCCTGCTCAGGGGCTTCACTCCTGCGTGGGGCAAGCCAGCACAGGGGACTGCCTTTGGCACACAGGCACCCATTGTGGGCGGGGGAGCTGGCAGAGGCATCCATTTCAGAGGTTAAGTTTACAGTGTAACAGCTCCAGCTGCAGAAAACAAAGCTGAGATGGCCTCGGTTTTGGAGCCATTAAAGAGCCAGTGTAGTCAAGCGACAGAGTTGCCCAACCAGTTTTGTGAAAACTATGTATTTTTACTGCACCTTATGCTGGCTTTAGTCAGTGTGCAGACCTCTTTCTGGACCCTACCTGCAGCGTTGTTGTGCAAATTAATTCTAGTATGTGGTAATCAAAAAAGAAGTCCAGTAAACTGTACTTTTGGCTTTTTCTTCTGTCTGCTTTTTCTGGTAAGTTGCTTTGGTTTTTGTTAGGGTTGTTTTTTTTAAGGGGAGAGGAAAACCAAATGACTTCTGGAACAGGTTGTGGGGTTTTTATATTTTTTTTTTCTTTCCATTTTTTGGGCAGACTTTTATCTTTGGTCTTGCTGAATGGAAAGATTTGCTTAAATAGGAGAAATACTGTCCTGCAAATACTGTTATGCTGTGCAAGCATGAGCGTATAGACTGAAAAGAGCAAAGACCTTTCTCAATTTGCCAGTTGTAGGGACTGAAGACCTACTTAAATGTCGGCTCTCAAACTGATGTGTGAAGTCCAGATGTTCTTAAAACCTGATTGCACCCCTAGCAAATAGAGAGATGATAATGGGCGCTTCTAAAACCTGTGCTGCTCTCTGATACCAAACTGAGTTGTTTTTTCAACGGTATGATAGGGGTTTATAAATATCTAATCACTTCCCCTTGCATCAGAAGTACATTTCTAAAATATTCGTTTCCTTTCTACAAAATGCAGAACATGTGCTTGCTGTGGTAGAACATGCTGCAAAATCTCTGCCATCCTAGATAGTCCTATGAGTGCTTTCTAATCCAGGGTTTCACTGGATGACACTGTCACTTGTCAGATTATACACACCAATAGTATACTAACTACCTAAGTCAAATGGAAAAGCTTAATATCTTTTAGGTGTACCAGAAGCAAGTCTACCTTTGCAGTGTCAGTTGGGAAGCTCAGAAGCTCGTCTAGCTTTCTGAGAAATCCAGTCTTTCTACTGATAGTTCTGCAGTACTTGCAGCCAACTATTGCCTTGCTTTAGTGTGCTCCCCTTAATCAAGGGATAGCAAATGTGCAGGGACTGCATGCACACGTGAGTCTCTGGCTTACAAATGTCTTGCAGAGGCTCATGTAAGAGTGTCACTCACCATACATGTCTGCACTCCTAAGTGGTGAGATTGAAGTTTGTGGACAATTAAGTATCGTGCTGCAGGTTTCAGGCTGATGTAGCTATGCTGCTATCTCTGACTTTATGCTTAGCCCTCAAACTATCTGTCTAGCTTCAAGGCAATTGGTTCTGCTTGAGAAGCAACTGTCTCTAGAGTAGATGGAATTAAGAGAGTTTGTTCCACATTTGTTCTTCTCTTCTGTTTCCAAAGTTTGTATTACGCAGAAATACACTTTTCTACCTTGTCCTGACACTTTCCTTCAGAAAGAACCTGTAGCTGAATCAGTGACACATGCACACACAAATAAAAATAAAAATAATCTCTGCATCCACAAGTGTGGCCTGTTTGAGAGGTAACCCTAATTAGCAGCCTTAATTTTAGGATCCGGCTTTTCCCTCAAATCCTCCATTGTAACTTTAGAAAAGCTGCTGTTTGGAAAATCTCCATGACGAACATGATCTTGTTTATGTTTTCAAGGTCATTACACAGCTGGTATTATCTCAGTGGAGCTTAAAGAAAAGTTCAGTGAATTCAGACCTGGGTCATTCGTTGGCTCTGCAGTTATTTGCTTGCCAGAGACAAGATGTACTTACCAGGCCTTTGAATATTATGTCAACAAGATTAACTCCTTTGGATATTCTTTCTATGTTAACATGGCTTTAACTTGCAGTCTCTGCCCTGAGGGCAGTGCTGTACCTGGTTAGCAGGAGACTTAACTTTGTCATTGTTTATTAACTGGTACTGTGTGTGAAGCTGTCCTGTCTCATCACTGATGACCGGGAGACCTGATTGCCAAGTTCTTGTTCTTCACCTGCATGGATAGAGAAGAATTCCCGGCAGCTGGGCTTTGTGGTGCAAGGACTTAAAATCCTGCAAAAGATAAGCTGTTTCCTCCCCTGCTGTTAAAGATCATGGCTGCCTGGGCTGCTCCTTCTCCAGCCTATCCTGCCTGCAGGTGTTTGGCTTGGAGCTGGAAGGGGAAGTGACCATTTAGTGAGCAACTTCTGATCACCAGCTGGCTTTTGTGGGTCTCTATCCTGGTATGTGGGTGATCTTAAATCATAGAAAGCTTTGGGTTGGAGGGGAGATCATCTTGTCCAACCCCCCCTGCAGTGAGCAGGGACATCTTCAGATCAGGTTGCTCAGAGCCCCATCCAACCTGACTTTGAATGATTCTAGGGCTGGGGCCTCCACTACCTCTCTGGGCAACCTGTTCAGTGCTAACGTAGCTCTGGTTTCTGGATTGGGATAATACTGTAAAAAGTAACTGCACTAGCCTTCAAAATGGTCTTAACCTCATGCAAATTAGTGTGCAGATAAACATCTTTATGGAACCAGCAGCTTGCTGATCCCCTCATAGAGACAGGTGCTCATTGCTTTCATCACAGGGAGCCTGACTCCATCAGTGGGAGCTCCTCCTCCAGGGCTTCTTGGTTGATCTGTCTACAAATGAGCTCATCTAACCTTGGTCACTGTCGTGTGAAAAGAAGGCAGGGAAGTGAGACCAGATCAGAGAGAGCTTTAGTGATTTTCAAAGCCCAGCCTGGTAATAGTATCTCAAGGGAAACAAACTGTTGCAATGTACAAGGCTTGGGTAGGCATGGGGAAGGTGGGGCTTGCCTGCTCGGTCAGGAAGCACGTGCAGTACTCATGATCAGCTGAGGCTGCTTTCACAGGATCAAGTCCAACTGTCAACCCAGCGCCGCCATGCCTCCTAAACCATGTCCTGAAGTGCCATGTCTATGTGTTTTCTGAATGCCTCCAGGGATGGTGACTCCACCACCTCTCTGGGCAGCCTCTTCCAATGCCTTTGGAGGTTGCTTCAGTGGACAAGCCGAACTTTCATCTGAAGATCCCACCTGCCACATCAGAGGCAAGCTGTGAAGGATCAGAAGCTTCAGAATATGCTGCAGAACCTTAGTTCGCAGCACTGGCTGCTGCATCTATGTGTCTGTCAAGTTGGAAGTTTGTACTTTGGCAGGCAGGAGTGATAGCAGAAATGAGCTGGCATGCCAGCAATACAGGGCCTTCAATGTGTTTCTGGGGACAGGGGGAAACTAGTGCTGGTGCTGGTTTGACCTCATCCTAGCCTGGTAAAAGCTAGTAGCAGCACATCCGGTTGAGTCTGCCTTTGTTTTACGCTCCCTGGGGTTAGAGCCTGAGGGGTGGTAGTGGAGAGTAACTGGCCAAAGTATGTAGAAACAACCTGCAGCTGCTTTGTAACTGATCGTTTCCTTTCCTTAAGGAAGAGGTCTGGGGGAGAGGAGACAGCATCTTCCAGGCTATGTAAATGCATTCAAATGTGAACACTTTTCTACTTGATTTGGCGTATTGGGGCTGACCTTCAGAGCTCATTGCTTTTAGGAGCATGTGTGCCCTCCTTGAGGGTTTGCAGGAAGTTTGCACTTGACTGTAAATGTACTGAGATGGTGATTTCCACAACTGATCTACTCCGTTTTTTGAGGTTGTTCCTGTTTGTCTCTCTCTTTTACCATGCTCATAAATGAGCCCCTTATTTGTGCTGTACAGTAACTTGGCAGCTGAGGTGCTTCAGCTGCTGGAGCTCATCAGGAAGAAACCCGCACTGCAAGAGCAAGGGCGCTACAGTGGAGGGAGGCTGAGCTCTTACTGGCGGAGCTGCATGGCACAGACATGTACATCATAAGCCTGAGCCAAGTATCATAAACCTCAGTGAGCACCAAACATGCAGTGCTTGCTAGGTGAAGGCAGTACAGGATCTAATTCCTGAGAGAATTGCAATTAAAAATTAACTTAGCTTCTCTGCCCCTTGACTGATGTGACTATAGCATCTGTACATGAGTGTTCCCTTTCCTACCCCACCGACTGGTGGTGAGACCAGGAGGCAGAGGCGTTTGGCCCTCTTTATATCGCCTGCCCTTCTCCATGGTCACCTTTTGTGGGAGGGGGCTGGGAGTATCGCAGGCTCTTGTAGCAAAAATAAATTTATCTCTGAGCTATGATGGGACTCCTGCTGTTGCTAACAAAGCAGGCCTCTGTCTGCCTCTCCTCAGACACACGTGTCCTGGATTTTATGCTCCACATACTGGTCTTGTTGTAGCTGTTGCTGGGAAAACGACAGGCCTGAGAGTTTGAGGGGGCATAAAGTCATCCTGTGATGCTGGTTTAGCCTGTGCAGAGTCGTCCTGTTCCTTCCCTATGGGGAACCCCGAGGTCCTGGATCAATTGATGCTTCCTGGACTTCTCCTTTCAGGTCCTGGGGCTGATATTAAGAAAGACGCAGGATCAGCTGCACAGGAGCTGACCAGACAGTGTTGACAACCAAATTTTTATGGCAGTAGTGCCTCAAAGCAGCAAACTGATAGATGTGCATAAATAATCCTACATATCTTTCAGGATGGGAAATGAGAGGCTGGGAGAAACACTACTCTGCAAGTTGACAGTATGGTCTCTTATGAAACCCTCTGCAGAGTTGGCATCAAGCTGGAGAATGACAGGGAAAAATTGGTGGCATATGGGCAGGATTGTTGAAAAGACTGGGTGTGGCTGCTTGGGGAGGGAAGTTCAAATGCTCAAAGCAGTTGGGGTAGAGAGGAAAAGGAGGAAATGGCTGTAGAAAATCAGTGGAATTTGAAAGTTGCAAACTTCATGTATTAAACCTTTGCACATGTTGCTGCAGGATGTTAAGGCTCAAAGGTTGACCAACTTCAAAAGGCGTATGGTCAGCTCTGGCTGCCACAGTCCACAGGCAGTAGTGGCTGGCAAGACTTTGGTATTTAAGCCAGCTCTTTGCTGGCAAATGACCTGTGGATATGCCCCATTGTGATAACTACAAGCTCATCTACTGCCAAACCTGACCCATCTCAAACTTTGAGCTGCTGTATGGCAGTGTTGCTAGTTCTGTGACTGCAATTTCAGAAGATAGGGTTTTGAGGAGTTAATGCTTAACATAGAGAACAAAAGTAAGTTTAAATTCTTAAGCAGAAGAATTGGAAAATCTGTAATGTTTAAGTATGTGGATCCCTAATGTGTCTTAAAAGCTCAGAGCAAAAGCTTAAAAACCTCGTTCCCTTTTGACTTTAAAACTGTACTTTCAATTGCTTTATGGCTAGGAGCCACAAAAGAGGTGTATCTCCCTGTGGCAAGAGGAGAACGGTGCATAATGCTGTAATGCATAGTTAAGTTTTGGGGTTTTTAATAAACATTGAAGATGATATACCTTTAACAAATAGCTAGGAGCAGAAGAGCCCTGTAAGCAATCTTTTACACATGTCACCTCAAGCATGTCGTTTTCTACACGAGCTCTTCTCAACTTGTTGGACTACTTAGTTATCTTAGATAATTATTGTAAACATCCTAACAGCTCTGCAAATTTATGTTTTCCTGACTAATCAAAGCAGTGTGGACAGTTGGAAACAGGCAGCATGTGACTACTTAGTGCTAGGAAGCAAATCAGCAAGGACTGGGAGTTGTCCCTGCAGCCTGAAAATAAGGAGGGTTGCACCTGGGACTGGACATCTTAAGGTAAGAAGTCCAATGCCTTGTGCAGGAGGTTATTATCTAGCTTAGTTCTTGGCTAAGTTGAGGAGTAGAAAAACACTTTTATCCCCCACAACAGACATTCATTATCACCTAGGGACCTGGCTGCCTCAATGTTCTGGTTAGACTGCTGTCAAGACCAACCGTTGGGTTGAACAGTTTGGCAGAGGTTAAACCCCCTTGCTTTCTAACCGACCTCAGGTAATTCTGGGAGGTTGGGGGCAGCTGGACTTAACTTTTGATTAACTCCAATGTGTTATCGTGACTAGGTTCCTTTTACATTCTCAAACAGAATTAAGACTCAAAATGGAGTCAAGTGCCAAGTCACTTTATTTGGCCAGAAATAGATACAGGAGAGAAAAGCAAAGAAAGAGAGGAAAAAAAGGTGGAAAAGGGAACAAGAGGGAGAGAGTGGGACTGTTGTGATAGCTGTCACCACGGATTTGCGGCAGTCGATCTGGTCCAGGCAGGGAGTCCAGGTGTCTGATGCATCTTTGAAGCTGGTGGAGGGGGAGATGTTCCAGAACGCACCCCCTGTCGTCTCTGCTGGTTTCCCCTGTTATAAGGTTGCTCTGTTGCATAGTCAGTAACTGTTCTGCATATGCCTGCCTCCCACTCTGCAGTGGTGCAAATGCCCAGTACTGTCACTAAAAGGTGCTTGAAAGTTCTAGGGGGTCCGAGCCCCCCCCATATGTTGCCAATCAGCCTTGGGCCTGGGCATATGCGTGGAGGACAAGTACTCTGAGATAACGGGGCGTGCGTTCCTGCTGGGTCAACCTTGGTGATTAAACTGTTCCACTCAGCTGCAGTAGTGATCAGGCTTTAGTAGTGAACCTTGCCTGCCAACAATGTTGAGACAAGTTTCTAGACCCTGACAACTGCCAGGCTCCAGTTTGTGATGCTATTAAGAGGATATGTGTTCATGGTGAAGCCAGTAAGCAAGCCAGCTGGATGGGAGAACTTATGTCTTAGTTATCCTCTCCAAGCGCAGTCTTAAGTGTTGTTACCTGCCAGGATTAACAGCCCAAGAGAATGTATCCCCTCCAGAGTAAAGGAGGGGAGCACGCAGTTTGAAGGAAGTGATGTTTGTGCTGTCTCTGCTCAAATACTCACTCCTTTTCTGAGCTCACATTAAAGGGCACAGTAGTCTGTGCCCTATAGTGGGTTATAACTGTTGTATGCCAGGTTGGTGTCACACATTTTGTGGTAGGAGAGTTGCTCTAACATTAGCGAGGCTTATGGAATAAATTTGCTGTCATTAACCAAGGGTAAAAATTCACTCTTCATAGGCTGGTTGTGATACAGCTTTGCATAGTACATCAGTGCTGGAACAGAACCAGCTCATAGCCAGTGGCTGCACCGAGGGGGAGTGGAAATGGGATGCTGTATATTTGATATTTGGTGTAAGTACAGACCAGAAATTATTAGAGGAACTTTCCCTGGCTAATTTGAAGGACCTGCTTTTGGGTGCCACTGGATCTATAAACTCAGACCTGAGGAGTTAACTGAATAAAAAGTGACTGAGATGATGCTAACCTGGCTGTGCAGTAAGAGCTCCTTAGGTGCAATGACTGCTCTATAGATGTGATTTTTAAGATCAGCCTGGCTGAGATTGTATTTCTCTGCTGCTTTCCCATCTCGGTAGTATCTTGCCATGTGCTGTGCAGCGATGGGCTTAGTGTAGCCTATAATTATGGCATCCCTTGAAGTTAGAGCAGTAGCATTGTCTTCAGCCACAGAGTTCAGACTCATGCCCTCTCCTGGTAGTCAGAGGGTGACCATTACTTGGTGGGAAGACTAGCCAGTTGTAACAAGGCCCATGTACCAGTTTAGCTCCAGAGCTAACCTAAATATTTAGTAGGAGTAAGAAAAAGCCTTTGATTGAAACAAAAGAACATACTGGACTCTGGTGACTCTTGGTATACCCAGGCTGGCAGCAGGGAACTCTGCTGACTGCTGCCTGTTAGGGTTGGGTCTTCCCAGACCCGACTGGTGACCCCAGCCTAGTATTGCTCTTCCTCTGGCTGTTACTTCTTAAAGCAGGATGGTCTATTCTGAGCAAGGAACTTGATAGAGCCAATTTTAAGGAAGTTAGATGTCCTCTGTTGCCTATGCAGGAAACATAACTGAACATGGGGGAGGAAGGAGAAGCAGGAAAGCTGACCTGAGACGTTCCCCCACTGGTCCTCATGAGATACTCAGCTGTGCTTCTTCCCCAGGAGGAGGCTTACTCCAGCAGTGGGGATGGTCTGTGGGACTTTTTTCAAACTTCTGAGCTCTTTGCTGTCAGACAAGTGAGAATTGGAGTAGCTTGCAGTAATACAGATCTATTTACTCCCCAGGTCCTCTAGCCCAAATGAGGATTCATTGTTGATAAGCTACCTAATTGGCAGTGTTGAGAGCAACCTTGTCATCTCTCCTCATACAGGTTTACGTTGGCTTCAGCCATGGTAATTGAGCAGAGTTAACTTCAGATACAGTGAAGTATTTTTCTCTGTGGCAAAAACCCTGTCCTGGAGTTTCTCTTGCCCTCTCTGTATTGCTTGCTAGTCACCCTGTGGATATGTGTGGTTTGTGTGGCTGGTACCAACAAACTAAAACGAGCATCTTGTCTTATCAGTGCTCCTACAGTGCCTTGAACTTGTGAGGTTGGCTTTGGAAACCGGGACTTGTTGAAATCTTGCCCATCTTGATCTTACAGCAGAGTTGGTCGTATGTGGCCGTGGAGCAGATTTGCTGGTCCTCATGTATTGTCAAAGTATCAGGTCCCAAGTCACACACAGGAAGCTTGATTGAATGCTGCCTTTTAAATTGACCCCTTGGCCTTGCTCTTCAGTGTTCCTTCAGCTGCCTAGGTGTCACAAGAGCTGAGATTTTTTGGGGGGAGGGAGCTGGCCTTGTGAGCTCCTTCTTCAGATAACTGCATCCCTTTTCCCCACTGGGAGCAGTAGCTAGAGTTGGTGTTTTGGCTGATGCTGTTAATGCAAAGTCTGTATAATAGTGATGGAATTAGCAGTGTATTTGTGATTAAATCCCTTCACTAAATGCTGATAGCCCTCTGTCACTCTCCAGGAGACCTTGGTAGCAGTGGCTGTTTGTATTTGTAGTGACAGTGGTGTCCTGTTCTGCTGCCCTGAAAAGGCAACCCAGGTAGCCTATGGAGCACATGCTTTCTGTGCATCTGCTGAGACCCATCAGATGATCCAGAGCTCTGCACAGGGTAAGGGTGTGCTCTGAAACTTTCTGGAGGACCTGCCACTACTAACATAATGGGTTGTCTCTCCTCTTTCACTTTAGGTCCTGTAAGTAAAAGAAGATGGGGTCTGGCTGCCTAAAAGTCACCAAGTATTTCCTCTTCCTCTTCAATCTCCTGTTCTTTGTAAGTATCATGGGCATCTGCAGAATAGAAGGCCTAGATTAAAATTAGCTGGAAAGGTGTGTTTTGTGGATGTTGGCCCAGTGTGTTCATTAAATAAAATGGCCAGAGTTTTGGAAGGAGGAAGGGAATCCCTGAAGCTGAGGGACATCAGAGCTGCTGTGCGGCTCCCAGGTATGTTGAGCATCTCCATTCCTAGTACCCACCTGCTGTCTCTGATGCACACAGCTCCCTTCTTGCAGTATGAAATAAAAACAGGAGTTAAGGGTTCTTTCTGGAAGGGAAGTAGTTGTAACTACTTTCTTTGCCACATCTGGAGCAGCACAGAGCTGCTACTGATCAGCAAAGCTACAAAACCTGACAAGTAATGGCAGTGCCATCCTAAATAGGCCAGGCAAGCTTCAAAGAACAACTCTAATTTTGTTTGAGTCCCAACGGCTGGTTTTGATTTTTAACAGGATGAATTAGTCCAAGTCCCCTATTTGAAATGGAGCTGGGAGAGACTGGGGCAGGCTTGCCTAGGGAAACGAGGCAGCCCACTGGATGCAGTTATTTTGAAGTGTGAGCCTCAGCAAAAGATGAGCTCCTTTTAGATCAGAGTGGGTCTGGGAGGGCCACAGATTCTTGCATGCATCCTTTGGTGCAGCTTAGATATTGTGTGTCATGTGGACAGTGATGGTACTGTTGGTGCTGCTCTCCAGCAGTGGGATGGTGTAGTGAGGAAGCATAAGTTTTCAGCTTTCCACATATCAGCAAGAAAATAGCTTGTCTGATACTGTTACTCTTTGTGCAGTGTATAAAGGGAAGGAAGGGCCGGGCAGGGAGGGAAATGGAGCACGATAAGGTGAGCACTACTTTCTGGTCTCTGTCCCTGCACACAGCTTCACTCTTGCTTCCTGCCTGGCTGTGCTGTGCTGCTGGCACGTGGGCTTGAACTTGAGGCACGTCTGGATCTGGTTTCCCTTGGCTTACTCTGCTGGTTCTTTCCTCTGTGTTTTGCTTCCACCCTAAGAGTAGTTAGCTCTGGTCTAATGGCTGAAAGTCAGGGGTGTTCAAAGCATCCACGGGGAAGACTCTTGGGAGGGAGGGGCGAGGAGATGTTTTTCAAGTGCCACTAGATCTTTCAGAGTATGATTTGGTCTACTTTAAGGACAGGAGAAATCCAGTGGAGTCCAGGCCTGTCCTCCTACTAGTGCAGGAGTCCTCTGAACCAGCATCCAGGCCATCTCCTCCCTTGAAGAGGTGGTACTTTCTCAGCAACATATAACTTAACCAGTCTACCCTGGGAAGCAGAGCTGCATTTTTTAAGGCAGTGTGTGAGTCTTGCTGAAGCCCAGTATGTGGGCACTGTCTAGTCTTCCTTTACCCCCAAGACTAGGTCCAAGTTCATTAGCTAATCACTGTATAGAGAAAGTTCCTTTCAAGAAAGCCAGCCTAGTAAGGAAAGGGGAAAGATGACAGCCCAAAATACTATGGTGTCTTACAACATTGTCGCTGGTTTTGCTGAATGCTATCAATGGTCATTGTGACACCTCTATGCCATGCTGCTGCTTTCCTCTCCCCTCCCTGCTGAGCGAGGCGTGTTCATGGGCAGCCTGCAGGGATAGCTGTGCTGTCAGGAGGCAGAGTTGAACTGCTTTGGGCTGACCCATGTCTGCACTGAAAAGCATTTTCCTATATTTTGCAAGACTGGGAGGATGGCAGGCACTTAATCCCACTGCAGGTCTTGGAGGCTTGAGCACTCCTGTCTGGATTGTAAGTTGTGAGCAGCTGTTCTTTGTCCTGTTCACACCCTACTCTGGTGTAACAGCCAGCCCCTCTCAGGGAAAGCTGATCAGATGCACTGAGCTGAGCCTGGAGAGAAAGAGTTTTAAGGTGGAATGTGAGGAGGTCTGTGCTGACTGAAGGTAGAAGCTGCGTTAGTGAGCTCTTTGCTATATCTGTGGTGCAGGCAGCATGGGTGCTGTCTTCCCCTCAGGCTGCTCTGTGGAAGTGAGGTCTCTGAAGCCACTGTGTTCTGGTGGGGAGCTTGATACTTCTGTAGGTGAAGATTTGGAATGAGCTTCTGCCTTGACTGATGGCAGGCTTTTTGCACGTGCCAGATGTTGAGGAGGGTGGTATCCATTACTTTCTTGGTGTCATAGGAAGTAGTTGACATGAGAAGCTTCTTCCAGTATGGTGGTTCAAGGTCTGAATGGGGGAGAGATTCTTGAGCTTACGCAGTGTGGTAGATCAATATTAATCTACCAGAGAAACTGCTTCTATTGAGTTACTCTGAGCTCCCAGCATGGACAGGGTTGCATATCTCATGCTGGTTTCCCAGAGCTGCTATGTTTTTTCGAGAAGAGTGCTTGCACAGACATGAATATTAATGATGGTGAGAAAGCTCTGTCTGCTCTGGACCTAGAGCTAGACCTGTGATTGCACCCTGGGCAGGCCAGCCCTCGCTGTCTGAAGTGTGTTCTCCAGCCATGTTTGGAGCTGATGAATTAAGACTTTAGAGACATGCTAGTGACTCTTTTAGAGGTTAGTTATTGAAATAGCACTCCTTTACAGCTCGAGGTCTGTGAGAAGGTCCCTTGCTATAGCTGAAGTATTTCAGGGACTTGGTATTTAGTAGGCTTGGAGCCTTACTTCAGGGAAGGGTTTGACCTGCTTTGATTAAAGGTAAGAAGGTTATTTGGACTGCTTGTCTACTTGCTAAAAAAAAAAAAATGCCAAAAACATAAGCTTGGAGTGTAAGCTTAGTCTCTTTAATGAAAACTTAACACATCTCTACCTTTTATGGGTAGCAGACGTGGGCCACAGCAGATGCTTCTCCTTAAAGGGAAAACAGTTCTGTGAGACAGCTTCAGCCATCTCTGGGAACTATTTGTTTAGAATATATAGCTGCCTGTCCTACTTCTAACCCTTCTGTAAATGAGCAGAGGGCTACTACCTAAAACCAAGCCTGAAGTTTAAGAGTCTTTCTGTTGGCCACTGTGCCAGGCTCAACATTACCTCATGCAGTCTGAGTGTGAAGGAGGGCAGCGCTGGGGGAGGACAGCCAGGGACTCCCAGCTGCTCTTCCCAGAATGGTGAGTCAGATCCATCACTGCTTAGTTCCTCCATGCCCCTCTTCACTTGGCTCTGCTGTGGGAAACTGCTGTCCCTGCCTTGAGGGAGCTGCATCCTTCTGGCATGGGTGTGGAAGGGGATCTTGCTGAAATCAGGGGTGAAATCTTTACCTCCAGGGTGAAGGGGAGACATCTGCCCCCACTTCAGGAGTTTAAAGCAGTGGAGCAGAGGAATTAAACTGTGTGGAAGGCAGATGTGATTTCTCCTATGGAGGGTCTGAAGTGGCAGAAGCAGCCTTGCTTTGCTGTGCAAATTCCTGAAGATGCTGAGCAGAGACACTGTCCTGCTAGGAAGTAAATATACTGTTGTTGATAGAACAGTGTTTTTTCCCCATGGTTTATTTTCTCCCTGCCTTCCCCTTTCAGTGTTTTCTACAGCAGATCCTGGCAAACGAACAAGTTGTGAGCTAGAGCAAAGATCAGTGTGAAAACAGGCCTTGGATAATCTGAGCACCTCATAACAAAAAGCTTCCCAGGAACTCAGCTCAGCAGCCATTCTGTATTTTGTCAGCAACAGCAAAACTTAGGTGACATTTCAGGGTCAGCAAGCCAACAGAGATGTCACATACATCTTTGTTCAGATGCACACATGCATCTTTGTTAAGACAAATATTGTATTAAGACTATAGTTTAAATGTGAGACTGCCTCAAACTGTAAATTCAGCAGTTCTTGGCAATACCGAGTTTGAGAAGAATTTTTTAGGTGCCACAGCTGTTGCATGTTCAAGGGACCTTTCTAGTTTGATCAGCAGACCAAGTGCTGTAATGCAGCATGTTAGAACATATAAGGCAAGGGGGAATTCTTGCTACTGCATCTTGTCTTTTTATCTTTTTGTTTTTTCTTTTTCTTTTTTTCTTCTGGGATACAAGAGCTACATGCTTTCTGCAGCTGAGTCAGTCTTCTTCATCCATCTTCATAGATAGGAACTTGCTTGCAACTTTCTCATCCTGTCCCCAGAGCTAACTACATGTTGTGCCCTCTGCCAAGCCAGGAAAGCTTGCAAGCAGCTTACTTCAGACCATTGCTTTATCTTTGCTCAGAAAAGCTTCTTTATATGAGGAGCTGAACTTTTAAAATGCAGAGCCAGTGCCTGTCCATACAGCCCTCTCTGCCAGCTTGCTTCAGGTGGTGGTTTGGCATTTCCCTTGTCTCCCAAACGTCAGAACCTTCTCTAATGAAGCACAGAATTGCAATGTCTCTTCAGCCCTGTTGGTTTATTTAGTATTTCACTTCATCCTGTCTTGAAATCCTGCTGGTGTAAGAACTGCTGCTTGCAGTTCATGTCCTCTGGAAGCATCTTACTTGCACACTTTGTTTCTTCAAAGTCTGTTTTAGATCTTTGCACAAGTGGTTTCCAGCCTTTACCACTTCTAGTTGGCTGAATGGTACAAGTTTCAGCTTCTTGTCAAACCTGCAGGCTTACAAGCTTCTTGGCATAATTACTTTATTATGGGTATAATGGTGCATCCTCCTAATTAGGGGGTCATCTGCGTGCAAACACCTCACAGTGTAGTATAAAACATGGTGATACCTGGAAGCTAAAACAGAGCATGCTTTCTCCCTCATCTCTCATCTCCCCTCCTTCAAAATGAGATGGGAAAACTGTATGTCTCTTGTCTTCTCAATTCAATGTCTGGATTCAGCTGAGTCCTCACAGGGACATATTGCTCTACTAATCCTTGCCCTAGATAAGATTGTGTGGTGACTGCGGCTGATGTTTCATAATGCTTGACTCTGTTAGCGGTAAGATGTGTTGGCTTGAAGGGCGGGAGTATTCTGGCATGAAGTAGTGACCAGGCCAAAATGCCTAAGCTTAGCTTTGGAACGGGTAAAGCACTTCATTCAAGGGAACCTGTATGCAAAGTGAATGCTGCTGGTTTTTTGCATTTGTGGGTTGAAGCCATAACATTATAACAGAGCCTGACAAGACCAAGATTTCCTTCCTGGGAGGGTTCCAGCTGGCTCCCAGCCTGGTCCCCTAGGGTCAGGGATTTCTCTTTTTCTTTTTTTGTTTAATAACCCACCGCACCCCAAAACAACAAACAAACAAAAAACCAAAACAACAAAGACAAAAAAAACCCCAAAACAAACCAACCAACCAAATCTAGCATATGATTTTGAAGTTTGTTTTTGTTGTCCTTCCTTGGTTCTTCACAGAAGCAATGCATTTACCTTTTGCTTCTGACAGCAAGGTTCTAGCAGCAGGCCATCTCTTCCTCAGTCTGTTTTGAATTGTGTTCCTATACCACATTATGTACTACTAAAATACTGTGTGAAGGACTGCCAAGCAGAACCTGGGGCTCCTGTGCAGTTGGCTGAGGTGCTCTTCCTGGAGTCGTGCTAATCCTGTTTACTTTGGGAGGAGTACCATGGGGGAGATGGGTGGGAACAGCAAAAGAATGGTTGTTTTTACTCTGGAAGCATAGAGAATGGCGACTGCCTCTTATTTGTCTGAACTAATAAGCCAGCTGTACGTGTCTTGTTCTTACTCTTTCAGATCCTGGGTGCTGTGATCCTGGGTTGTGGAATATGGATTCTGGCCGACAAAACCAGTTTCATTGCAGTTCTACGTAAGACCCATGTTTCTTCATCTCCTTTCTCCTTCTGAACTGATGCTAGTCCAGGGCTGTGCTTGATCATGATGTAGTCTAAGGTTGTCAATGCTTTTATGTACAGTCTGTGACCTAAGCAGTAACATGGTGTATAGCAAGATGGGACTCTCTCAGGGACAGGGTGAAAGGGAGCAACCCTGGAGCCACAGCATTCCTCCTAGTCTTGTGGATTGCAACACCAGGGTCAGACTGAGACCATTGCCTCTTCACCCAACAATCCAAATTCTTAATCTTAAGCATAGGGACTAGTATTTCATCCTACTTTCACTGCATGCTCTGTGTTTCCACAACAGCTTCCTTATTACCATTGTATCCAAAGGCCCCCAATGCCTTAATGTTGTTTTGCTATGTGAGTCCCCTATGCTCCTGCTGCTTTCTGAAATGATCTATTTCAATTTGACTGTTTTAAATGCCAAAGAAAGTACCTGGTTTTATTAATGCTTCATGTACATTGAAAGTAGACAGTATGTTTGTTCCTAAGCAGTAGAGGATGTAGATCGGCGGGGGACAGAAGGTATGGGTCTTAGAAGCCAGAGCACTAAGACTTCACAAACATACTCGATTACACACACTTCATGATACTTAGCCTGACCATCGTAGGTGTTTCATGTCGCTGCACATGCAAGGGGCTAGCTTCCTTCAAGTCAGCCAAAAGCATGGACTTGAGTCTTAACAGTGGGTCTGTTTTCTGCAACAACCAAAAATCTGAGCAGGCTTAGCAGAGCCTGGGCTTCGCAGGGCTGTAAGTGGACTCTCACCAAATTAGTAACTCAGCTCCACCTTTCACAAGCTCGGCTGCTTTTGTGCTTTTTTCCTAGAGGGGACTTCAAACATCTTTTCTGTTTGGTAGATCTGGTTACCCATCTCTGCTACCTTCAGAATTGCTGACTCTGGCACCAGTGTTAAGTGCTGCAGGAGGGCTACCTGCACACTGCTTGCAGCCCCAGAGAATGAACAGTAATAGCATTCATAGCCCTGTTCCCTCCTGCACTGATCCTGCAAAGGGCTTTATCTCCCAAGTCCTGCTGAACACTCTGGCCTGTCTTTGGAAGGTGCTGGGTGGAGGCAACACCCTCACTAATGCCATACACACAGATACTGCTGCTTGCTCTTTATGTTGTGCTGTGGCATCTGGCTTGCTACCGCAGTGCTAGAAGGGCAAGAAGCACAACAAGGGGTGTTGGTTAATAAAGTGGGAGCATGAGCAGAAATGCACTTTTAATACAGGCAGCCCAAAAGGAGCTTATAAGGGCATGGCTATTTGCAGCACCCCTCGTGGTCTGAGGTGCATTTGGTACCAGTGGGCCAGCAGCTGTTCCCCCAGGCTGATGGGTGTTACTGCTACCTGTGGAGGTACAGTCTCTGAGCTTGGCTCTGCTTCATCACATTTTACACAGAATCTCTGCTAACAGAGCACTTAAGGATTTAGCTTCCTTCCTGGAGACTTCCTGTATCAGCTCTTTCTCCCTGCTCCCTGGCTTCCTTTCCCATGCCTTGCCTCTCTTTCCATCTGCTTTAGTAACCCAGGCATCAGGGAGGGAGCCTGGCACAGCAGGGCACTCCAGCCACTGCCAAAGGACCCTGTTGTACTTGCTTGGCCACCTGCCCAGTGCAGGGGAAAACACGGAGTGACAGCAAACAGAGCAGGAGTTGTCTTGCCAGCAGAGCTTTCTCTTGCAAGACAAGGTGTATTGCAAGTGAGATGTGCAAGCATGGCTCCTGTCCCCTGCCACTGTCACTTCTCCAAAGGGCTTTTGAGTTGGAGATGCCTTTTTCTTTCTTCTAATGAGAAGTTGACTAAGCAACTGCTTTCTAGCTCTGTGGAGGTGCTGCAGCTCAGGCACTTGAAAACTTTTATGATGGCTGAGCGGACTTGTAGGGAGGGAATAGTGTAGCCTTGTGAAGGCTGCTCCTGTAAGGCTGCTACTTCAGTAAATGCTTTGCAGTGTCAACACCTAACCTACATAGCAAAAGTCTCAGGACTAGTGAGGAAGGTGGAGCAGGATCCTGGGTTTTGTGGTGTAATGTTGGACTAGATGATCCCTGAGGTCCTGTCCAACCTGGGATTCTGATGTCCAGCCATGGAGAGTCTGGCCTGGAAATGGATCAAGGCTGAAGTGTCTGTGTAGCAAACAGGTCTTGTTCATTTTTTGATAACTGATCTTTTTCCTCCATTTGGCATGTTCTAGGGAAAAAGTTTGGAAGCTGGTGACTTGCACCAAGTATGAGAAGTGGGGGGAGGTATGTGTTAGGGGGGGAGAGTATTAGTCTGGATTTGGCTTCTTTCTCTTAACCTATTTCAGGAGGAGCTCAGAGGAAGCTTGCCTCCTGGGACTTCTGTCCAGGAAATTAAATGCTGAGCTCTAGGAACATTATTGCCATTAATCAGTGGACATCAGAATTCCCCTACACTGTGCAGCTTGCAGGTTTAAGAATGTCTCTTAAAGATAAATGAGTTCTGGTTACTATTTCTATACAGAGTGTCTCTTTAACATTTGTGCTGTAATGCTTGCTCCCTACAATCCTATTCTGCAGGAAATAGTCCTGTGACCAACCCAAATGTAAAAGCTTGTTTCTTCTGTTGCTCACAGTATTAAATGTTATGGGGAGAGGACTGATAGCACCAGCATATCTGAAATAATACTACCTAAACTTAGTTGAAAAAGCTGTTGATCCTTCAAGACCAGAGTCATTCCAGCAGGGGATAGCTATGAGGATATGTAAAAGTAGCTAGTTTAGGCATGATATCTGTTTGGTCCTGGAATAGCATCTATTTTCAGGGGGTCCTACACAGGTGCTGCAACAGCCTGCATTGAGTTCCTGGCCAGAAGCCATTCAACACTGACTTGGCAAGTAACCTGTCACATCATCTATGCTCAGCACTAGCTGTAGCTCTTGCATCGCGTTTCAGTCCATGGAGTTTGTGTGTTCCACTGTTGACTGTAAGTGGATAAGTAAAATCAGAATGGCTGGAACAAGGAATAGTGCATTAAAGTGAAAAGCCAAACCAAAATTGGGTTTTAGGACTTGAAAAAAAGATTCCCTGAAGATAGCGAAGGGAATTGAAGCAAATGGGCAATTGTTGTGGGGTAAAACATACTTTATCTTACTCTCACTCAAGAGTGCATTCATGAGGGAGTTAAATCCAGTAAGCAGCTAACTTTCTCCAAACAAGGTTAATTTGTTTGGAGTGACCTTGAGTCTTCCTGGCTCTGAGATAATGGAGACCTGCAGGTTGGCTTTGAGAGTTTTCCTTCATCAGAAGACACCCAGCAGCAGCCTTCTGTCCCCATATTCAACATGCCTCTGTGCGGTCTCTTTGTAGGTGACAACAGACTGTTATAAACAGATATGGAGGCAAATCTCTAAATGGTGATAGTATATGTGTTCTTTGTCAGTGCTAATTTTGTTCCCTCTTCTGGCCCCTACAGAGATGTCATCTCCATCCCTGAAGACTGGTGCATACATCCTCATCAGTGTTGGGGCTCTCACCATTCTGATGGGGTTCCTGGGCTGTCTTGGAGTAGTCAATGAAATCCGATGTCTCTTGGGTCTGGTGAGACAATTCATGCTATATTTTAGATCCACCTGCAAAATATCTGTTGGACTGTAGCTGGGGTCAGGTCTCACAGGAGCAGTACTTCTGCTTGGTCAACTTAGATCCAATTCTTAATTTGCACACAGTAAATTCTCCTATAGTCAACAGGCTGCAGCAGCAGTTCCTCAGACATTACTGATGATGAGCTAGTAACTCTGCAAAATGAGAGGGGATGTCACTGACACTTTCTGCAAACAGTGGGTTGAGGACTGCCAGCTGGGGAGAGATGTCCTAGGTGACTTTGTATCTCATCATGCCCACCCTGACTTCCCAGTCAGCATTGGGCTCTCAGTGATGCAAGGACAGGTACCAAGGGCAGTGAGAGAGAAGATTGATATTGTCCTTCTGGGTTGTAAAGTTCATCTTCTGTGGAAAGTGTAAGAGTTGAGAGAGACTTGACTAGGAATGTCCTGTATGTCAGGACTTCTCTTCAAACGGTTCACCTATAGGAAATTTTCTGGCTGTGATGAGTGAGACGGCACTAGGTGCACACACCTCAGCCTGCTACTTGAATCCTGCTTATTCAGAGCACACAATTTAGGAAACCAAGTATGGCCAACATGTCCTGGCATTAGGAACATCTCCTAATGTAATGGTAGTAGCTGCCACTGTTTATAAGTAACCTCAGATGTCAAACTTTCCTTAAAAGCAGTTTGCTGGTGAGTCTTAAACTTAGACCCTCAAACAAATTAAATGGAATTTTTTTAAAAAAGATAATTTACTTTAAAAATAATAGTAATAGAAATATGTTTGTAAAATTTACTTTTCTTGCCGTGGAGGTTTGGGGTAGTCAGAGTCCAACTGCTTGAGGTCAGAGAGGGCTGGGAATGGAGCTGGGGGTGGGAGAGGGAGTCCCAGCTGGAATGACACACGCAGAGGGTGCCTGTAAACCCTCTCCCTCCTGAAGTCTTCCTGTTGGCCTTTTGGGAGAAGTGTCTGATGTAGATACTTGTACTTAAGCCTTTTACTGGGGAGACCATTGTAGATAGCAGAGCTTGCCTGCAGGCAAAGATGTTGGCTCAGTGTTGTGGATTCTCCTGTATATGAAATCTTACTAAAACTTGTGCTATTATATAAAGACCTTTCTAAAGGCTGATAGCGGTCATCTATTCTCTTTTGTTTCTAGTACTTCACGTGCTTGATGGTAATCCTCATAACTCAGGTTGCTGCTGGACTGGTCATCTACTTCCAGAAAGAAACAGTAAGTGTTTCTTACTGCTTGTGTTTTCCTTGGCCGTGGTTTGGGGGAACAGGAGACACCTGGAAATTTTCTTCCAAACTGGGTTATACAGTTAGCAGGCATAACTAGATTCTTATTTCCTCTACCCCAGCTCAGCAGCTTTGCTCTACAGTTGGCTGCTTCTCTATCTGCCAGCCTTGGTAGTGCTACTTTTTCAAGCATTATGAAGCTCCATTTGGTATGCTGGCTTAATTTTGGGTGGTGGAGACAGTAAGAAGAAATTCCTGAAAGGCTTTTCACCACGCCTCTTGATTCTGCTGTGGACTATTATTTGGGCATGTAATAGCAGTGATTACTACCATGTTACCATCACTGGTGCCTTTAGCGGTTACCAGCTGGAGTGACTGCTTTTCTGACTGGCCTCCCTCACTGTGTCATCTTGTTCCATTCTTTCAGCTCTTCTGCATCTGTATCTAAAACTCCCATTGGAAGAGCTGTCTCCTCTTTCCCCAAGAGCAAACCCAAGTATCTGACAGTTCCTGTACTACAGTCTGAGCTTAAAGTCAAGTGATGTAGCATTTTGAAGTGGATCTTTGTCAGGAATGCAGTTTCACAGTGTGTGCTTCTAGAACTCAATAGGCTTGGCAGTGTAAAGAGAATAACTTTTGACCTACTTAAGTGCATTGCAACAGCCTGTCCTGGCTATAGGTTCCCTGGCCCAGGCAGTGACCGGTCAGGTCTCCAGCTCTTTGACAGCCAAACTCAGAACCACATTCACATGGTGGGAGCAAGTTATAATTGTGGGGTCCCTGCTGGCTTCTGTCCTGGTATGCAAGTTTCTGGTGCCAGTTGTGTAGGTAACCCTGTCCCTTGCCACATAACTGTATGTCTATACCACTGCATGGCTGTGCTTGCTCCTCTTAACCCAACCCTCCTGCTAGATGGTTACAGAAAACAGGTGGTTGAGGAAGTTATGGATGGGGCTTGGTGGTGAAGTTTGCGGGTGGTAGGAAGGTGCCTGCCTCCGGTGTAGCTGATACGAGCTTTGTACAAGTGACTGTGGTGACTGTTAGCAGCTGTTGGCTGGGTTCCTTGCCTAATGTGGTGTGAATGTATCTTGCTCTCTGCGTTGGCTGGAGCTGAAGGAGAAACTGAAATATTGGCTAGCTGGTAGGTAAAGTTACAGCTTTAAACAAGCTGCTAATTCGCAAGCTTTGACGAATTCAGAGGAGGTGTGGAGATAGGCATTCCCCTGCAGTGGGGAAATGTGACTTTTTGAACCATGAAACTCCATACTTCTGTTGGTATTTCTCCTCCAGCTGTCACTCTACTCTAGAAAACTCCAGCTTTTGAGCTGTAGCTCTTCGTTTGAATCTCAGTCAGACCAGGGACAGAATAAGAGTTCTGGGGGTTATTCTGCACAGCCCTTGGAGCTGATGTGGCTGAGATCAGGGGAAGGTGGGCTTTGAACAGATGCTCCTGTACAGTCCTCAGTGAACAAAATTTACGGAAGAGCTCTTCTAGAGCCCTTCTATTCCAAGGATCCTCTGAAGTACCTGCCTAGAGCACTAAGAAAAACTGTTTCAGAAAGGTCTTGGCTGAAACCTCCTACGCACTGGTTTGTGGCTGCGCTTCAGTGATGTTATGCATGTCGCTCTGCTTCACTTCATGTACGTCATCCCAGGGCAGCTCTGAACACAAGTAAAGCAAACTGAAAACTGCTCGAGATCCAGTCCGTAGATGTCTATTATGTGTTTGTTTCTTTCTGAGTTCAGGAACTTGGTTAAATATAAGACAAGGAATAACAAGAGTGGAGGAAAGGATCTTGGGTCCAGAATGCAGCAAGGTGACACTCACTCCTCCACTTCTGGTAACTGAAGTATTTATTTCTGCACTGCAGGAGAGTAGACAGGATTATTGTTGTACTCCTCTCTACCTGCCCTTTTCTTGATTAGTAGCTACTGAACAGATTCACTTTATTTTTTTGTTGTTGGGATATCTGTTCCTTTGCAGTGTCAAATCCTTCCCCACCCCTGACATATGAAAGTATGCTGAAATAGAGTTAGCGTAACTTTAAAAGACTGAGTCTCTGACAGGAAGGCTGCTGCTTTGCCTTCCCCATTGGCATTGCTAGAGAAATGCCCCTTCAGACAGGAATTGCCTGGTTCTACTGGAGAATATTGATGCAACATCCATTTCCCTGCATGAGTTGGTGACTGAAACTGGGTAGTGGTGTGGGTTTTTTTGTGGGACAACAAAATAGTAATGTTACAAATGCTGCGCAAAGGGCGTTCTGCTTTGTGAGCTGAATGTTGCTACTCACCTACATCTAGTGGATCACAAGCCCGTAAACATGTGAGAGCCTGGGCAAGGTCTCTCTTGGCCTAGTTCATATAGTTCTCTGCAGCTTGGCCCTAAATGCCTTGAGGGAAGGAGAGCATGGTCTTTTTGGAATTGCCCTACTTGCTAGCTATTGTTTGCAGCAAACAGGCCTGTGTGATTGCAAGCAGCAACTTGCCTGGGGCTGTGGACTATGCCTTAGGTTAAGAATCTGAAATGCCTTGGGGGGGGGGAGCGGCGGGCAGTGAGAGCCCTTTCTGGTTTTTTGAGTCTATTTTCCTGTGCAGGCTAGATGCTAGTGAATGCTGGGGGAAGGATCTAGCTTGAGTCTTGGATAGGGGGAACAGGATAGATGACTGACGGTGTCTGACAATGGAAGAAGCCTTGATGATTCATTCAGAGACTGGAATCAAAAGACCTACGCTCTTGCCTATGGTGTTCAGCTTTTCCCCAGCTCCCTCTTCAGTAAGCCTGTGTGAAGGGGAGACTGGCAGCCCTGCTGCTTTCTGACAGTGGTCCAGCTTTGGTGCTGTACTGGTTTTGACTGGGCTAAAGTTAATTTTTTTCCATAGTAGCTTGTACGAGGCTATGTTTTGGATTTGTGCCAAAAACAGTGTTGGTAATACAGAGATGTTTTAGTTATTGCTGAGCCGTGCTTGCATAGAGAGAGGCAGGACCTTTTCTGCTTCTCACCCCAGCCCACCAGTGAGTGGGCTGGGGATGCACAAGAATCTGTGAGGGGGACACAGCTGGGACAGCTGACCCCAGCAGACCCAAGGGATATCCCACACCATATGGTGTCATACTCAGCACATAAAGCTGGGGGAAGAAAGAAAGGGGGGATGTTCAGAGGGATGGCATTTGACTTCCCAAGTAACTATTACATGTGATGGAGCTGTGCTTTCCTGGAGATGGCTGAACACCTGCCTGTTGATGGGAAGGAGTGAATGAATTCCTCGTCTTGATTTGCCTGCATGTGTGGCTCTTGCTTTACCTATCAATCTGTCTCTATCTCAACCCACGAGTTTTCTCACTTCTACCCTTCCAATTCTCTCCCCCATCCCACCAGGGGGGAGTGAGTGAGTGGCTTTGTAGGGCTTAGTCACTGGCTGGGGTTAAACCACGACAGGTGCCTAGGCTTTGAATGTCCTTGTTATGGGCTGGTGGGGTTGTACCTTCTGACACCAGGCTAGCTAGAGCTGGGAAGCAGCAGGAGCCCAGAAAGCAAAGGTAGTGATTTCTTAGAGCAATCATGCTCCACACAGTACTGAGTCCTGACAGGTCTTAAATGGGTGAAGATGGTGAGGATTTTGAAAGCCTGTCTAAGCGTTCAATATGCCTTTCCAGCTTGTTGCTCTTTCGTCACCCACTTTCTGCTGAGTGCGGAAGGGTGCTCAGCTGCAGGTGCCTGTGTTTCCTCTTTGGGCTGCCTTGCCAGTTAAACTTGTGAACAAGCTGCCTCTGAGTGTGTGTGCTCTCTAGAACTGTGCTATTGTTTCCATAATATTTGCCCTTTCTCCAATTATTTTCTGAAACACCTAAGAATGCCTGAGTTTTTCTTTAATTTAAATGCCTCAATTTGAAACCAGAGCTGTTTGTAAGGCTTCTTGCCTGTTCTTGTGTGAGAGTAGAAGAGCAGATACACAGCTTCCCTATGCAGCTGTGACTGGGGACATCTAGTTCAGGCCCTGTGTCTGCTTGTGGTGAGGTCCTAGGATGGAGAACAGAGGCACTGCTTGGGATTCTTGCAGAAGTAACCCTAGGTTCTCTCTGGCCTGATAGCTAAGTGGTCAGATGGGCCTAGGGTAGGACAGCAAACCCAGCTCTCCTTCCCTCCCTCCCTCTGCATGTGGAGCAGCAGTGTGTGGGAGGGGTGAGGGTGGAACTCAGAGGTTCAGTAACAGATAGGCTTATGGCAGTAGCCAAGGCCAATCTCCTTAGTGAGAACCAGGTCAGCTTGCCTTGATTGGAAGGGAAGGAAAAGGGGAAATGGAGTAATTAAAAGGGGAAGAGCTAGACATGGTGAGAAGAAAGGTCATGCACCTCTCATCTGTCTGGCCTGACATAGCTGATCCCAGTTTGCTGAGCTGCAGTTTTTCCAGGAAGAGTTGCTGATGTAGAGAAGCTTCTCTCTAACAGTAGGCACTGCATCCTCTTGTTAGGTGTCCCTGGGTTTATCGTGGTCATTTGTAACATTTAGCAGTAGAAGGAAAGGGAAGAACTGTTCCCACTGATCTGAAATATGCTGTAGCACCACAGACAAAAAGGTGAGACACGGGATGGGAGCATCCTAGTGTTCAGGCTGATGTAACTATACCATCCCTCAAGCAGTCTAATGATGCTTCTCTCCAACCTTTTGTGATCTGGGTCTATCCCTAGCAATAATAGGTGTCCTCATGTACAGGCTGGCTGAGAAGAGCTTCAGAATGAGGTTGGAGGAAGAAGATGAGTCTACTGGGTGGTAGCTTGCACCCCTCATCAAACTGAAAGGTGTTATAAATATCTCTCGATAATGAATGAGGGTGAAGGGATGATTTGATACACCTAAGCTTTGTGGTAAGACTGTTAACAAGCAGTTTAGGTAGTTGTAGTACTTCCTGTCTTAATATTGAAGCAGCAGTTGTAGGAGTCTGTGGAGAGGCCTTGTGAAAAAGGGAAGTTTCCACTAGCTGTATGTCGGAAAACCCAGCTGCATACAGGAGCAGAGTGACTCATACCTTCCCTGAGTGGTGGAGATGAACTGCAGTGACTGAGATTCTGGACCACAGTCTTGCTTGCAGTGCAAGGTTAGGAATATGTTACCTTTGAGTACTTCAGGCAGTGTTGTCCTTTAGCTTGCACATACCTTTCACCTCTAGCTCGTTAGGAGCAGGCAGCGGTTGTTCAGCCTGTGTCTTACCATACCCAGTTCTGTTTCCATTGCTCATCAGGTTTATAGCCCTTCTATGTGCCTGGGCAAGGACTTGCTGGGAAGTACTGGTGCTTCAGCTGTTACATTGCAGAGCAAAGCTGCTATCTTGTCTTCCCCTCAAGACTGAGGCTATATATAACTCCTCATCTGTACTTGTTACTTCTTGCACTTAGCTTTTTTTTTTTGGAGTGACTGAAGCTGCATATAACACTTCTGAAGAGATATAGTTTGTGCGTCGTACAATTGTTTTACTATCTTCCTGTCTCTCTTGTTGGGATTTTTCTAAGATTTTCTAACCATCTTTTCTAAGATTGCTTCTGTTCTCTGACTCTGGACCACTGGAGCCTATAGGGGTTTTTGTTTGTGTTTCATGGCCACCGAGCATCCCAAGTTTTTCTGTGGTAGATCTCCAGCTGCCCTCCATACATTATAACACTTATTTGCCCAGGACTCCACAACTTTGGTTTCTTGTGAGTTAAATTTATCTCCCTTTCTGTTCTGATCAGATCTGCTTGATCTGATGTCTGAACTTCCCTGGGTATTAAATGTGCTTCCCATCAACACTGTAACAAGTATAACGTTGTACTCAATAAGCAAAGGAATTTATTCCAAGCCTCACCTTCTGAGGAACCCGAGTAGCAGTCTCCCATCTCCTAAATAAGCTTAAGAAATTGATGGAGGAAACGGGGACCTAGAATGAACTAATTTTCTCTAGGACAACTTTCCTCTAACCAGGAACAGGCTATGCAACACTGAAAACTAGGGTGGAGAAATGCCACCTGGTCATCATAGTGGGACTTCATCTTGGTAAACCTATTCTGTGTTTCACCCTGTTAGTCATATTTATTGCCTCTTCTCAAAAGCATAGACAAGACTGTAGAGTAAGGTATTTGAAGTTCAGTCTGGGGGATTTGTCACTGTCTGGTTGCTTTTTTTCCTTTAAGCATTGCTTTGTATGCTAATTAAATGCTCATTTTCCAATTATTTTAGTCATGGTTCTATCTGTCTTTTTGCTGTAACTTAAAAATAGCTGTATTGTGGGAGTGTGGTAGCCCAAGCACCTATTACTGTTTCCTTTAGATCCTTTAGAGAAGGTTTAAGCAGAAGCTACTGCACATTTCACTTTTTTTTCATTCACAGGGGCTAGAGCAAAGCAAAATGTTTTCACACTCATGACACCGAGCCCCTGTTTTTTCTCCGCTGTGGGGAAAGTGGACCCACAGCAGGACTAACACAGTTGATAGGGAAGGGGTTTATGTACCCTAAGCCCCAAAGAAGAGCCTGCAAGGAATTAACTAATCTAACTTTCCTGCCTTTTTTCCTTGCCAGCTGAGAGGAGAGTTGTCCCACATAGTTGGAAGTGTGATTGAAAATTACGGCACTTTGGATGATGATGGGAGGAACTTAGAAGATGCATGGGACTATGTGCAAACACAGGTGAGTCATGGATGGCAGCAAGAGGCAGATGGTGCTATTTGTCACTGCAGTAAATGGCCTATAAAACTAGGCTGAGGACAGGGAAATGGGGATTGTAAGAGGCAATACTGTAGCACATTGATCTGGCTGATCTGCAAAGTTGCCTGTGAGGTTTGGTGCCTGCATACTAGAAAACTGTCTTGCTTGCTGTTACTAGGTGAGACCCTGAACCATTCCTGCATGCTGGCTGTTACGACTAGCTAGTATTGGCTGCATAGCCTAATGTATTTGGCCTATCAAATGGCACCCCAAAACTTCCCTTTGTCTACAGGGCCTCCAGAATACTAGCATGTGTGAAAGCCACAGTGCATAGTATTTTAGCAGGTAAAGTCCCTAGCTTGTTGCCCGGCAAGTCAGCAGCACGTTCCACCTTACTACTTGGGGCATGTTGCTTATTGTGATGGCTCTTCTACAAGTGTCAACGTTCTTGGGAGCCATCCAACTGCACATGGTTTCTGTTTTAGCATCAGGGTCAGTGCTTGAGCAACTAGGTCAGTGTTGAGGCACCCTGGAGTCATGATAGCTGTTTACTACCAAACCATAAGCTTGAGGGTGGGCTGGCTGTTGTGGTTAAATACATGCCTGGCATGGGACTGGTGTGTAGTAAATACAAGTAATAGCATTTTTCTTCTGTCTGTTCTTAGGTCTGCAAAACAGTGACCGGCAGTATTTCCCCTCCTTGGAGGGAGAATGATTTATTTAGGTTTTATCACTGTAGTTACATCTCCTTGCTAGTGGACTCAAGAAGGCTGAGTCTACTGTGGAGAGAGGATCCTGCCCGAGCCTTTCTTTTATGTAAGAACAGAATAAGAAGGTTTTGTAGAGGTGAAGTCAAGTGCTAGGAGTCTAATTCCTCTCATACACTAGAATATTTGAAAGGGGGTGGGTGTTCTATAGATCAGTCTTGAAGTTGAAGTCCAAACTTCTGTGAGGCAGAGGTAGTTCTAGAGGCTGGATCTTCAACACTTGTTTAGAAACCAAATGCTCATCGTGGTGTGGGTGTTCAACTGTTAACCCCTGCTCTCACATATGTTATGTCAGACTGAAACATTACATTTCCTTTCTGAGCAGGGGGGATTTTCCCTAAACTTCCACCTCAGTTTGAGAGCCCTTCTGCTCTATACCACCATGAAAGCACTGGGATCCGGGCTTACGATAAGATAGTCTTTGCTGGTCTTTCTGATGTGGTTTCCCCTCCAGCAACTGCAGTTGTATCACGTGGCTGTATAGGAATGTAAAAGTTTCTTCGAATGGAAAACTTTTCTCATCCCATCTTCCAGCCAGTCCCAACTGCAGCCAGGCAGGTGCAAACTTCTTGTGAATCACTGGGGCTCAGCAGCATGTTGACGCCATCATGCGGTGGCT